>NC_133678.1:4136914-4484414 GCF_048934315.1 Petromyzon marinus
ATCACCCAATATTTGTTCTCCTATGGATAGGTGCACCATTCCGTAGGAAGGTATAATTTCCACCACTGGTTCAGAGCGGTAAAGATGGAATTAACACTGCCGCATGCATTTTGAGCAAAACAGCATTTTTACTTTTTCGACTCCCTACTGTGTAGTGTATTTCACTTGCTTGTAATTTAATGAACTACACAACACATCCTTGCATCTTCACCTCCAGAAGCAGTGAGAATGAATTCGTCACGAAGCACAGATGTTCAAAGCAGCTTCAAAAAAGTATAATCATTACGTGCTGCAGATGCTCCAATAGCAATCAATGAAATTGATGGTATATAGAGCATCTTAAAAATAGGTTTCTTGGCGAAATGGATGCATGTGTGCTTGTGTGTGTGTAAAATGGTTGAATATGTTCGACAGCAGCCAGAACATAAAATGGTTGCGAGCTTAAGTGTTTTTTTTTCTTCCAGGTAACGCCGAGGCTGATTGGAAATGTAATGCACTGATAGTAAACACAGCTATGAGACTTGTTCCCCGCCCGCTCTATAACAGCCAGGAGTGTGATACCGCATTACACACGTGGCCTTCGATCCACGTGCTGCGTGCATATGCCAGATCAGCTGGAAATTTAAGGCTATAGTCCTCAAAGGCATGCTTTCTGTAAGTTAAAAGAATACAACATTTTCTTGTGCAGGAACACATTTTTAAATCTGAGTGTTTGCGGCAGTGACTGTGTAAATTTGGCATTTTCAGGGCAGCGCAACCCACATTTTTTTACTTTCAGACATGTGCACGTTATTGTGTAATATTTTCTTTTAGATTATATATTTTGATGGGAACACAATGTCCTCACCAAAGATAACCCAGAAAAGGGAGAGCAACCAATTTATCAGTACTTTTATTCTTCAATTTTTGTCCATCTATTTAGGGGCTGCTGACATTCAGGTTAGCAAGAAAAAAAGGGCCATTCTTTACGGCGTTTGCTGCCTTCCCACACACACACATATACAGTGGGGCTCCTGAAATATTTATTTTACACTTTGCGACCCCAATCCTGTGTGTGAAACTGCTGCTTTGCGTGCTGTGATGGGCCGACCCGGGAGAGGCCCCTTTTAGGTGTCGCATCTGGTTTCATCTGCGGTACATCATCAACATTTTATGAACCGATTAATTCACCCTATAAATATTCCTAATTTTGAAAAGCAAATGAAAAAAGCACAGCCGCCAACCCCTGAGCCGTAACCCGACAAGACAATTTTCGAGAGTTAATGGTTTTTCTTTGTTTTTGTTTTTTCTCCAGGAATTTTTTTTATGTTTTGTTTTGTGGCACGTGAACAAACGAGGAGAGACAGGCAATACAATGCGGACCAATTTAAAAAAAAGTTCAGAATAACGAAAATGCAATGCCAAAAAAAAATGTCTTAATTCTCTATTTCAAAGCAACCCTAACTGATGGAGTATAGAGCATGCTTATCAAGATAACGTTTGATGTCATGGTGAGTACTTCTATCCGTTCAGTTCATGAGCGCGCAGCGTCTTTCCACATGACCCTGTGTGTGCGCGTGTGGGAGTAGTAGGTGCAGCAGTCGCCTTCACACAGCGTAGCTGTATTGATTTGGTGGTAAAGGGAAAAAAAAACACAGACGATGTCAGAACTTCCAGCATGCTACTCAACCAGAACCAATTGGGTGTGATTCTTGATTGACAGCATCATTACAGAGGCTTTGTGCTTTGCTGCCTTGATCTCTCTGTGTCATTTTGCCTTGCGTGCCTTTTGCGACAACTGAATGGTGTTTTGTGTATGCATGGCTGGAAAAGTATACAACGTGTAAAGAGGTTTTTTTTCTTTTGTAAACGTAAAAAGATTTCACATCTGAAGCCATCTTAGTCTTCACGTCTCAATGTATTGAATTTGCTAGGCCTTTCAAGTAAATGCAATCGTTAAGATTATGGATAATATCAGACCTATATTAAAAATTTGAATCGTTGTTTTGTATATATAAGGCGAGAGTATCAATTTCAATATGATGTTGTCACAAAAGTTCCCAAAGGGCTTAATATCGAGACCGTATAAGCGGCAGTAAATAACATTATTTGACCACAATTCGGCACACCGTGTTTATTTTCTTCCTAAAACAATGACTGCAGTTATTGCAGCTTCCTTTACCTTCAATAAACTCTCACCCTACCCATCTCTAATCCCACTCGCCGCCTTGCTCCCCATCTCCACACTCAGCCTAAAAGCCCTTGCTCAAACCTGGGGCGGCCACCACCGCCACCCCGCGTCCCTTGTGCGTTTCCTATTCTCTCCCACCTCAGTCAACCCAAGGCCTCCCCTCCCCTCCCCCGTCTGCAAAGCCAACTCAATTTAACCGCTGGCAATAACTCCCTCAATAGCTTTGTCCCAGGATGCTCATGCTGAATTTTCCATTTACATTATGTCAAGCTGCTTTGAGGTCCCATAGGCACCCACAGGCCAGCTCTGTTAAGGACTTTTAATAAAAGCTGAACCCTGTTGAATGTTACTGCCGAACTCGGGGAATCAAAATAAAGAATTCCATATCCCGTGGTTGTATTTTTTTCGTACTCACCTTTGGGAGTTATTGAGCCTTATTACGCTACAATCGGATCTAAAGCTGTAACTTTTACATCAAATTTAAAAAAGCGATTGACTCAAATTGTAATGTGTCTGGATCTGGTCACCTTATTCAGGAGGGCCCTCGGTGAGTAAACTAGAACAAGCCATCCATATAGGCTGTATTTATCATATTTGTTTCATCACTTGAAGGTTTCACTTCTATTTATATTTTCTATATATTTTTTTGCATATGGCAGTGCTTTCGCCTGTTTTACTGCATCTCATATTGTCGGGTCAAAATGTGCAAGTTGTTATTTCATAATAAGGAGGTGTCAGTGAAATCCCATTTTTATATCAAGTGCTTAGCACATATTGATCAGCTGAACTGGAACAACATTGGAACACTGCTCTTTCATCCTGCCTAGAATGATAAAGCCAAGTAATACCATTAACAGTCACGTGGCAATGTCATTTCTGCCACTTTTCAGGCATGTGAGTCACTCCATATATCAGCGTGCGTACAAATTAGTAATCACATTGCCGTGTGGGTCATGAGAGGCCCTGTGTGCAGGCATTAAGCGAGTCATGTTGACAATCACAGATACTGCCTTGAGGAAGAAGATATATATTTTTTTGTCGGGGGTCAAATCAATGCATCATTTCCCTCCGAGCAACTTACCCAAATGATGCTGACCTTTTGCCGTATTGTTTAAACACTGCAGCACCACACGCACAAATTATGCGACTAAAAGTATCACAATCGATATTTAACTCTGGCTCCGGGGATTAATTTTGTTCTGTCAAAATATTCCAACAAAACTCTTAACGAGTAAAGTGAGACGGTGGATGTGTACAAGTGCATCTCAAGTGATGTCGAATAATAGACTACTTGTTTTGTGGCGTTATACTATTGTAATAGCACAGTTTCCTGATCCACACGAGCTGGCTAGTATGTTCAGGAGCAAAAAAAAATCAGAATCTGTATTTAAACTATAGTAATCCAATGAGCTATCACGCTCTTTTGCACAGATGCCCAGATGTCCAAAGACTATGGCTCTGATATAAATACATTAAAATGATTGTCTCAACCATGGTCAGTCCACTGCTGGATGAAAGCCACCATCGCACAGAATCACGTGACGGCTGATTGTATTCTTACAACTTCAACAAGAATGTCTCTCGGACACGTTACATTCCTTGGCTGCCACTACATCATGTATGTCGCGTTGATTTTGCATCGGGTCCTCCGATTTTTCTCTCCACATTTGGAAAAATGCCTTTACAGTATTTGGCTGCTATATAATAACCCCCCAGAAAATGTTTCCACATGTTAAGCCACTTTGTTGAGCTATCATTTGTGGCCAGGTCGCTTCTGAAAAAGAGCTATGTAGCTCAGTGGGCCTTACCTAGTAAAATAAAAAATAGTTTATTATTGTTGACCACCTGCCGTCACCTCTTTGCACAACGTGTCCAGCCCACTTAGTTTTCTTAACATTTCTTAAGGTTGAATGACGTCATTAACCTCCACGTGTTCTTGAATCGGTGTGTTGCTCTGTCTGTCTCGGTGTAATGCCAAGCATGCGCCTACCCATGCTTCTTTGCACAGTGCTCACATTATTTACATTATTGACCACATTTCTGAATCAAATATCAGAACATATGATTGTGCACTGATAAAAAACATTCGTCTCTGTGCACGTCGATATGTTTCTTTTATTTATCACTAAAGACACGTCCTGCTTATCTGTATTTGCTGTGAAAGCTTGTGCAGTAGCAGGTAATTCAATTGAACAAATGTTCTCCATCGGTGATATCACAACAAGTGAAATATTCCTAATTGGCATTCAATTATTTTTGTTTTGCTTTCAGCAAAACTTTTTTTGCAACGATGCCTTTTTTTGACGCTGCTGCCCTGAAATAGTATATCTATTTATTTATTCTTGGTAGCACAATCAAGAGGATTTTGCCATTGGTGTGAAAAGTATCACAGCAGCATATGTGATGAGGCTGAATGATCAGACACACACGTGTTTTGGGAAATTGGTTCGTAAGAGGGAAAAGATACAAGAAATGCAACATGGAGAAACTCAAAGTTGATTATGTCCGAATATAGAAAATTACACAATTTTATCCCATTTTCTCCTTATTCAAGAGCTTCGCATTCGCTTACCAATCAAAAACAAAAGACAGATAGAGAAACACATGGATTCAAGAACATATGCAGATTAACGGCATCAATCAAACCGTTGAGAAAAGCAAAGTGTGCTAAGGCAGGAAGTGTCCCTACGGCACGAATGATGGCTGGTGGTCAAAAATAACGACAGAGTGGCCGCCAACAGAGAGGGGACATACCGAGAGCATGCCCATCGTGGAGATAGGGTGATCAAATCAGCTCGTGTGGGAGTACTCGGTACATTACCACGTCGAGGCATCGCGTGAGATATCCCGCCAGAGCGAGCGGACGGCTCGCGATCGGGAGGTTGCCGAATTTAATTCCTGGTTCGTTGGTTGACAAAGTGTCGCTCTGTAGGGAAGTCAACAGTGGTTGTGCAGTTTGGAGGAGAGACTCACCCCTGCCATCGGAAAGTGGAAATTACAGGGTTTGTAAACGGGAGATGAGCACCGCCTCATATGGCTCTTCTGAGTGAGAGATGGCGACGGCTTGGGAAGGCCTTCATCCAGCACTGGGTTGATCATGGTGATGAATTATACTATTGCTGATTTGTAACCTGCAAAAAAAGTTGCTAAATTAAATTATCTGTTCGGTCCTCTTGAGGCCATAGGTTTTGCTGATGGAGGGGAATTTGGTATGCTTTCTTTTCCATTGTAATTTATTACTTATCATTGTCTGTTAAATACAACTTTTAGAATTTGATATCATAAAACAAGACATTTTTAAACTTTATTTTTTTTTTGTTCAAACATTTTAACACAATTTTAACATTTTCACGTGCAGTACTTAGAAAAACATGCGGAATATTCACGTAACACTTTACGTAAAGGAGTGATACTACTATACAGACAATTGTATTTATATTTTTCACCCAACCTTATCTCGATTGTGCTATCGGCATCATACCATGAGATGAATAATCCCATTAGGATCTCTCGCAGAGCAATGCAAACCCTTCGTGTTCGGGAACAGCCCTGTGGCATTGGGTACAACAGAGCTACTTCCAAGGTATTTTCAAGTGACCTCTATAACCGCAGAGAAATGGGAACAGCGCCTTCCCACCCACTCTGCCATGGAGACTTGTTTGTTGCTGGCATAATGGTTAAACCGATATTTTCATTATCAGAGCTGGAAAAAGATGCAAAACGAAAGTGAAGATGATTCGATTTTTTTTTGGTTCATGATTGCAGTCACTCAGGAGCCTGTTGATTCACGTGTAGCTGAAACCCAGATTTTAGCCCAGCTCAGGGCTCTGACCTCTGAGCCACCTGGCAGCCTAACTATTCACGTAACTCTTGATTTACAAATGATTGAAAATGCCAGTGTGTCGTAATTTTGTCAACTCACCTTTTGCAAATATTACTATAATTGCAATGTGCCACAAGCTAATTTGCGCTTGTCAGGATGTCACAACCGATGTTATTAATCCAAAAGAGGAGCAGTGGAGCAATGATTAGCACGCTATGAACCCAGAATCCTGGTTTCAATTCCTGTCCCAGGATAATGTAAATTGTGAATTATATTTGAAATGGTATTGGGCTTCTCTTTTGAAGCATGGTCAAACAACCCTGATGACCGACACGGCGTGGAGTGGCCTTCATCCAGCAGTGGATTTGCAATGGGCTGTGAAATGTTGTTACTATAAACCTCTGAAATGTTAAGCATATGACATTGCGAAAGTTCAAGTGTATTCTAAACTTTAATGTTCATTATTCTTGCACATGGTTCAACTGGTTTCATACATTAGGAGATGAGCAATATAGCACGGATGATCTGATTTTATTAGATGGACATTTTTATGCCTTTGTTTTAATTAAACTGTAGCCTACAGGATGCACCGTTTGCCAACTGGAAATGATCTGTCAAACAGAAAAATATATATAAAATGTGAAAGATTTATAGTGATAACAAAAATGGCATTTAATTTAAAAGTTGCACACAGCACATCCTTGTTGTTTTATAAACCTTGTTTATAATGCGGAATATTAAGACTTGTGCCATGTTGTGCACTGTTTTGTTATTCTTTGACCACATCTACGATTAACACAGTCCGCTACGTCCGGTCCAAAAGAAGTTCAACATACATACATACATACCCACGTTCTTTAATACAACCATAATTTTCATCCCATTGTCAAACCACTGCTGAATGAAGACCTCTCCATGCAATGGTGACCATACTTCACCACACTGGGTCAAGTTGCTGGGTCAAGTTGCTGAAGGAAGAAGGAGGCGAAGCCAAGTGGCTGGTTCAGTCGCCAGGAATTGAACTCGGGTCGATCGGGGTTCATTGTACAGTTCGCTAAAACATTGTCCAACCACTATTTGATGTGAAATTGATATGCTAGAAATATATACCCATGCTTTGCGCCGTGTGGCCTTAAGATTACTCGACTGAAAATGATGTGCTCATTACCTTCCAATTGTGTTGGGTTTTGTTTGCCATCTTTCACGTTTGTTTCTTCCATTTTATCCTCCGAAGCGCCATCATCCCATCTAAGATCGAAAGAGGGGGATTTCTCCACACTCTGGCAGTCGCCTGATGAGGCTGGCTGAAACGTCGTACTCGAATGGCAAATGTTGTGGGTTTACTCTCCAACACACCGGTGTGCTGAACAGGTAACTAATTGGCATGTTTTGTTTAATTAACAAACCTTATTAATCGGCTCTGTCGAGTGGTGGCGGGTTTAACGACGCATTTATATTTACCAAATCAAAACCACAAACCTCGATTATGGATCTTCCCATCGGTTTTCCTGAGTTTCCAAGTGAGACGTTCAAGCGTGTAATGGAATAACTTCCACAGTTATTGATCCCTCATTACATTGTTTTTGTGTGCATGTTTTCTGATAATGCTGGCGGTGTTTAAAGCACCGTTGCTTCCCCATGTTAGCATTCTCATTTCTATTATATTATATTATGTTTTATTTTCATTATTTCCCTTCTACGTGACTTTACCGAAAAAGAACCAAGGGTATTCTCGTTTCTTTTTCACCGCCTTAATTACAAGAGCAAAGTTTATTTTAATAAAGAGTTGTCTACCATGAACCAAAATGTCTACACAGGATAATTTTAATTAGATTCTATAGAAGGCAAATTCATGTAAAATAACATTAAGCTTAGCTTTTGTAGAATGTCAAAAGACATTTGAATCATTTGGAAATTATGCAGTCATCCAAGGTCTTAGAAACCAAAAATCTTAATGAATATAAACATTTTTTTTAACGTAGAAAATATATTTATAAATGTAAAACATCTCAACTGAGATTGCTAGAAAATCAACTGCAATTTTTGTATATTAATATTGGTAGTCAGAAGAAATAAAGGCAAAATGATAAATGTGAAAATATTAAGTGTTTAACATTTATAGACTGCAAAGTCATTCTAACAATTAATGGTAAAAAAAAAATTGAAGGCTGCACAGTGGGGTTAAATATAACAGTATCATGATAAAAGTGACGTACAATAAGTTCACTGAAGACAAAGAAACACGGGGATTGGGGAAGGAATTCAAATGCGAAATATAATATTGACTGTTAAGAGAGACAGAGTGAGCTTGAGCAGCATGCATCGCTCGAAAATAAAGATAGCAGATGGATGACAATGGTGATGGAATGGCAGCCAAAGGATGGAAGACTCCCAAGAGGATAAACACCGATAAGCTGGAGTGATGAGATCAGCTGATGCGTAGGAGCAAGATGGATTGTGACATTTCAGGAGCATGAGCAATACCAATGACATGGGGAACCCTTCAGCAAACAGTGGATAGAACACGGAAACTGATAATACTGATGATGAATTACTCACCGATCATATAAAGGCTTCTGTTGCACATTTATTATGTATCAAACATCCGGTTAGAGACTAGCCAGCGAGAATGTAAAAAAAAATGTAAAATGTATCACAGTGAGACGTAAATGTACCGTATATTTGTTTTCAATTTTTTTTACGAACTTTTGTCCAACCATTGGTGGATGAAGGCTTCCCCAGACTAACGGTCATGGGGATGGGAGGGGCAAGGTTGACTAGATTTTACCTTGCTGGTCAGCGCGACTTGGTGCAACAGAAGGAACTCAAAGACCGGCTCAGAAAGCACACAAACAATGTCGTGAGTCAAAACGCAGGTCGCCGGGTTTGTAGAAAAGTGTGCTCACATCATATCTGTTGCGGTAAAAGCAGCCTGCCGCACTCTTCTGACGAACATTTGGCCTCGCAGCACGGACTAATAAGTACTCCCTTCTGCTGTAGACTTTGCAGCATGTTATTCCATTTCTTGTGTTAATTGCCCATTAAAGCAATGGTGGCATCTAGGTTCACACGGCACCATGTGAGTAGCTGCCTTGTGAAGTACACCCCTGTGCATCATTCTCTGCGAAGAAATACAAGGCTCTTACCACGCTATAAAGATCATTTGGCTTGCAGTGGAAAT
This sequence comes from Petromyzon marinus, assembly GCF_048934315.1. Lineage (NCBI taxonomy): Eukaryota > Metazoa > Chordata > Hyperoartia > Petromyzontiformes > Petromyzontidae > Petromyzon > Petromyzon marinus. The sequence continues at coordinate 4,146,089 of NC_133678.1, forward strand.
GTTCTGGATTTTATTTTAACCAAAGCCAGGGCCTTTAGCACCATTGTGAGGTTTTTTTTTTCCCCCCAAACAAAAAAAGACACGTGCTTGTGTCACTTCTAGTCTTTTGAGAGTCCATTTACTGCAGGGAACAGTCTAAACGTATACTGATATCCATCAGAAACTCGTCCCTCACACACCACACTAAATCCCCATTGGCCATCACAAGCACTGTCTTGTTGGTACAGCTAACTCTACCCCACCGAGGTCCCTAATCTGCTGCACAAGGTTATCATCGTCCTCAGCCATGATCAATCCGCTGCTGGATGAAGGCATCTCAATATACGACGCCGTCTTATGGTTCTGTGATATAATAATGCTCCTAGTACTTGCACACACGAGCTGATTTCATTGCTCAATCTCCTCAGTGGACGCACTCCCGGTTAGACACTTTGTAAAGTAGAGGAGCTAAAAAACAAAGAACACGCTCTGATTGATCAATTAATATAATTGCTGCGAATAAACTGAGCCGAGAAGGAGTGGTGGCGCAGTGGTTAATGGAACACACGATGAGCCCAGCACCCTGAGTTTGAATTCCAGCCGGGGCGAACACGAGTGGACGAGTAGTAACCAGAGCTGGCCCTGCTCTCCCACACCCCCTTCACCAACCCAGGGTGATCGGTGTGGTGGAGTGTGGCCAAGAAATCCCATAACCAACATGGTGGAGGGGAGGCATTCTTCACCCAGCTGTGGTTCGACAAAAGGCTGAACGTTATTATTATTAGACTAAGCAAATTAAAGCAGCAATTGCAGGGAAATCAAACTCAAGCACTCAGTGCAAGCACAGTTATGGGAACACAAATACAGTATAGAAACCTATTTTCTCCCAATTCCACGGGAAATTGAGTTTTTTTATGTTTATTGAGCATTTGGTTGTGTGTGTGTGTTTACATGTTTTACGAGTGTGTGAGCATCGGTTCGAGCGGTGGTGCATTAGTCGTTTTTTTTGTTTTGCTTGTTGTTGTAACTTTCTGACCCACCCCTACTGGACACCTGTGCAAAAGAGCTTCATTTCTCCAGGATAACTAAAGATTCCTACTTTGAGCAGTTAGCACCCTGCACCACGAAACCGGCGGACCTGCATTTGATTCATGGACAAGGTTAACATCAGTGACGAGTGATATCAGAACCTGCCTTCGACCGTCCCTAGATCGACTTCGCCTCAAATGAGTGTACCCTGAGTGGTGTGTAGCAAACTTCAGAACCAGGGAGACAAAAAAAAAGTGGTGCTGGTCACACCACCCCCTCGAACGCCGTGGCGGCCTTCATAGGTGCTCGCTTAACGACACGTTTCCAAACAACTTGTGAAGGTCACGCAAAAAAGACAGGTGTCATCAGAAAAGACAGGTGTCCTTTTTGCGTAGTAGCATGTGTACGTCTGCTTGTCCATGTGTGTTAATCCCATACACCACGGCTTGCTTGACTTTGAATGAACAATGCAGTGGCCGATACAATAAGCTGCCCAGGACAGAAACAACGCCACGCAAGCATTCCGCGGTAAATTGCAATCAAGTTCCACGGATCACTCCGCTTCGCGCTTTAGGATCAGCCTCTCTCTCTCTCTATCTGGATGTTTACGGCTTGGGGGACCGCTGCTGGCAAAGAGGCAGGAAATTCCGCCAAATATTTCAAAGCAGCCGTTTCTGTCATTGTGCAATAAATGCATTTACACGGAGGCACGACGTCGACAATGTGGCTGGAAAAGGGTGCGTTGCTGTTTGGGGAAGAGGAGGAGGAGGAGGTCGTGAGAGGCCAAACAAAGATAGATGGGTGCATTTAATATGCCAAGCTTTCTCGTACATCATGGCAGAAAAAAAATTCCACCATCCCCCCCCCCCATCATCCCCCACACCCTCCCCACTTTTGCATTAATGCAGTATTTCAGCATCGTTGCTGTTAACCATGTCGGCGATGTTTTCTTGAGCAGTTAAATATCGACGAAGCGCCATTGCTTGCTTCTCCGTCGGCGTAGTCCTGCTCCGTATCGCTCAGTCGCCACGTGGGCGCTAGCTAAGCAACTCACCGAGTGGGAATATCTCTCCTCTTGCACTGCTGAAGTGGACATAAAGCTGTCATTTTTAATTGGTGGCCTGATTTGATGCGGCAAAAAAAGTGGTCGGAGAAACGCGGCGAGTGAAATGGGCATTCGCGAAACGATACGAACATCCGGTGAAGATTTTCGTTGAAAGGACACCTTTGCCTTCTTTCGTTCTTTCTGTAAAGTCACGTAGATAGAAAATTATAATAAAAATAAGGTGAATAAAAAATAATAACAACTAAAAACCACTAATGTAAACTGTAGCCTGGTTCTTAATCGGGGTGAGTGTACTGGCAGTCTATAATGTAGACTTATTCTTGGTTCTTTCAGTCATAAAAAGAAGAGACAAAAATAAAAAAAAACATAACGTTTCGATCACAACACAAGCAATCGTCTTCAGGAGGAAAGAGGGGGAAGGTCACCAAAGGCAACCGTTTATAAACACGTAAAGCTTTCGTGACTGCAGGAATTCATATTCTTTGGGCCTTTCAGTAAAGTCACGTAGATAGGTTCAAAGAAAATTTAAAAACTACGACGTTTCGATCACAACACAAGCGATCGTCATCAGGAGTAAAGAGGAGGAAAGCTGCTGAATGCAGACTGTTTCATAGGGTGTAGTCCTAGGGTCATAAACGAAGTAGGTGGGGCTAGTGATGTTAATGTGAGAAATTTGCATGTTAATGTAAGATCGGAGAGCGGCGTCCGCGACGAGTGCGCGGGTGGATATGTTACTGAGAGAGATTAGCATGTTAACGTGAAATATTAGCATGTTAATGTGAGATCGCAGAGCCATCGTGACGCAGAGGTCGGCGTCCGTAAGTGGCCACGTTGGTGCGAGGAATTCATCCTGCTAATGTGAAATCGAAGAGCCAAAGCCAAGGGGAAAAAATATAAATACATTTTTTACATCGGAAGGTGGCAGGAAGGGAACATCACAGCCAGTTATGACTTAACCTGGTTGATAACGTCCTTCCAATGATTGCTAGGTTTGTACCCATCTTCTCGGTTGCAATTGTGCCTGTCTATATATATGGATGGCTTCATGAACGAATCTTTGTTGATAGCCAGTGGGTTTGCAAAGTACCTTCGTCTTAGATAAATAAATTTCGTGTGAGCCCACCGCATTAAAACAATGATCAGCCATGGCCGAGGTATTGGTCCTACAGTGTCTCAGATCTGCCTTGTGTTCACTAACACGGTCCGACATTTCGCTTAGTTTCCCCAATGTAACTACTGCCACAGGCACAGCTTAGTTTGTAGACGCCGGGGTATTGCATATGAGGGATCACATCCTTCACAGATGGGATCAGATCACGAATTTTACGTACTGTCTTAAATCAAACCTGGATCTTGTGTTTGTTAGCGACTCGATCAGATGAGTCTTCTTGTCTCGAAGTTTGTTAAAAGATCTAATCGATGTGTGGAAACCCTCCCCGTAGAGGTGGTTAAATCTTGACTTAAAGCTTTCGTGACTGCAGGAATTCATATACTTTGGGTCTTTCGGTAAAGTCACGCAGATGGTTCAAAGAAAATAACAAAATACTCTTTCCTCCTGATGAAAATCGCTTGTGTTGTTTTTTTGTTATTTTCTTTGAACCATCTACGTGACTTTAAGAAAAGACCCGAAGAATTCCGTTTATAAAGGTTTCAGAAATGGGCGTGGCACAAGAGCTCCGGCGGCCCAACGAAGTGGGCGGGGCATAAGTGCCCTGGTGTAACACAACAAGAAAACGACACAAATCAAGTCTGACCCCAGGGCACATATGCCCCGCCCACTTCGTTGCGCCGCCAGAGCTCTTGTGCCACGCCCATTTCTGAAACCTTTATAAACAGTTGCCTTCGGTGACCTTCCCCCTCTTTCCTCCTGAAGACGATCGCTTGTTTTGTGATCGAAACGTCGTGTTTTTTTCCTTCATATTTTATTATTTTTTATTACTGAAATAACCAAGAATAAGTCTACATTATAGACTGCCAGTACGCTCACTCAGGTTAAGAACCAGGCTACGGTCTACATTATAGACTGCCAGTACGCTCACTCAGTTTAATAGCCACTGCTACAGTCTACATTATAGACTGCCAGTACACTCACCGAACTTAATAACCAGGCAACAGCCTACATTATAGACTGCCAGTACACTCACTCCTATTAAGAACCAGGCTACAGTCTACATTAGTGTTTGTTTTATTCACTTGATTTTTATTCTTATTTTTATATCTACGCGACTTTACCGAAAGAACCAAAGAGTATGAATTCCTGCAGTCACGAAAGTTTTAAGTCAAAACACCTCGATCCCTCCTGTGCAGTGTGTACCAGCGGTGTTGATACGTGAGCAGCAAGTTGTAGCCTTTTTACAATACGTCTGCGACAGAAAACTCCATGTCTATTACAGTTGCAGTTAAATGTCAAGATTGACTGCCATTTGAGTGAGGATCTAAACTGCATGCTTTATTTGTGTAGATGTTATTTAATTGAGTGAACAAAATAAATCTATATTTTTTTTGCCAGAAAACATTTTAGTTCAACGTTTGATGGGGATATGTATGTATATCAGATACATTTAAAACACATTTATGAGGATAATATGCATCAGTGTTATATTTTCATTTTATTGCTTTGGTTTTTATTTTATGGGCTAATTTAAAAGCTATTTGAGACTGGCTTAATAGGATGCTTTTTATGGCAATCGTTAAATTTGTGTCACTAAGTCATGCAGTAGTTTTGCTACGGCCAGAAATCTTCAATCTATTGATTTTAACACAGTAATGTCAAGTCAACCAAAATCCCAGCATGTACACTGACAGTTTAGCTGCTGCAGATAGTGTTTTATTATACACTCTCAGCCAGAGCCGGTCAATTTGAGTCAGAATTTTCGTTTTGTTTTGTCATAGTCTTAGTCTAGTCGACGACAACCTGAAGAAATTTTTTTTTTATCAAGTCCTAATCCGTGGGTTTCATTTTGTAAATTTCTCAAGTCCAATCGATTAAAATGGTATAAATTTCGTTCACCTGTAGTTTTTTTTACGTGGGTATGAAGGCTCACAAAACGACGAAACTCAACACATGTGCCAGCCTTAAAGGTGAAATATATATAATAGACGATGTTTCAGGCAATGGGCCTCATTCATAGCAGATAAGAATAGTCAATTGCTTGTTTCGGACCATGACACATTCCTCATAGCACATACAATTGATGTGTTATGAAGAATGAGCCATTACCAAAAACGTTGCCTTCAAGGCAGTGTGTTATTGCCTAATATTGTCAGATGAGCCAATCAGTGAACTCAGTATATATAGCCAATTACCATGTTGATCTTCTTCAGCAGTCTCCGATAATGTTACAAAATTATTTTCGTTTGCATCTTCACTCACACCAGTTAATTCCATCGAATCATAGCCAGCCATATTTGTGTCTTTCATGGGGAGTCAGTCATCGTCATGTGCCGATGATTTTCATCCATTCACAATCGTCGCTGACTTGAATAAAACACTTCACTGACGATCGTTTTTTATCACAAATTTCGTTCACAAATTGAACACTGGCCGGAGCCTCAGGATTTCCTGGGCCTTTTTGCTGTGTTTCATTGGCAATGATGCATCACTGTTCTCTCTTTTTTTGGCAATTTCATTTCGTTAGCCTGACTACATACATTTCAGAAGCCATTCCAAGACTGAAATGGGTATTTAAAAAAAAAAACTAAAATTGGTAAGTGATGCCACCCAATAAATGCTACTGTGAAGGGCAAGGGGTCACTACCTCAACTCTCATTTTGTGTTCATGGTTGAAGAACCCGAGCATGCAGTGTGGGGTTGTGACGCGAAGGAGAATCGTGGAACCAGGCAGGGGCGTGGCGGGGAGGGGGAACTTGAGCCATGGAACTGCTCTGGGACAGAGCATTTGAGAGATAGAGAGAATTTTGCAATGGATCGATTTAAGAAACGAGAGATATAACTTCCGATAATTACGGTGGTAGAGCTGGGCTATCCAACAATGTAAGCAATTTATCACTGAACGTATTATCGGTTTGATTCATCGACAAAAATCGGATAACATAAAAAAATATTATTCGTTTTTTCGGTAAAGTCACGTAGAAGGGAAACAATACAATAATAAAAATATAAAACAATAAAATTATCACGACGTTTCGACTGCAACACAAGCAATCATCATCAGGCTACCATGAAGATGGATTCTGGCCTAGCAATCATTGGAAGGATTTGATAAACCATTTCGGGTCTTGATTGTTCACGCTTACAGTGGCTTTCAGACGGCATACATTATTTTCGTCTCCCCCCTCCTCTTTTCCGAACATAGATGGACTCGTCCATCTGAATAACTGCCAAATCGCTTTCCGTGGTGCTAACGTTAAAAAAAACGCACACTTTTTTCAAATTTTCTTGCTGTGGTTTTCACACATGATGATGATTGCTTGTGTTGCAGTCGAAACGTCGTGATAATTTGTATTGTTTTATATTTTTATTATTTTATTGTTTCCCTTCTCCGTGACTTTACCAAAAGAACCAAGAATATGAATCCCTGCAGTCACGAAAGCTTTAAATCAAAATTTAAATCACATAGGGTTATTTAATTTATTTTGAACAAATATTCAAACTAACTGTAACATTTTTGGAATTTCCTTTCCATTCTTAAATTTCACCTGAGGAAGAAAATTACATGAAGAATGAAAATTCATCAAATATTAACTGAAAGAATAAACAATTGCAATGTTTTAATGCTGGTATTAAAATAAATCAAATAACCATGTGTTCTGACTTTTTGGCCACCCTGTATATCAATGCATGCTGAGCACATATCTATAAGTGAGTGGTGACCTTCAGAAATGCTCAAGTTTTGTAAGTTTTCGCCTTGAAATAGTAAACATCAGTCGCAGACACAATAAGGAAACAAATGTGCATTCAGCACCAGGATTGTTTTGTTCCTATCTTGTTGTTGTAACCAGTTTTCTACGGAGTGATCAGGTCCCCATCTAAAATTAGCAATATATAGCAGCAGCTACAGACTTTACAACAGCATAAAATAAATTTGACATCCTGCATCAGCAGTGCATTGTACAATGGCAGCAGTAGCAGCAGTCTGGCAACAGGATTTCACGATATAATTCAAGTTTTTGTGCCTACTGATGTATCTTCTGCTGCTGCTGAGCGGGCTGCTGCTTAATATTTGCCGCCGCTGCAACACAATTCGCCTTGTCTACATCAAGTGGTTTGTACATAGCCACAATCCGTGCGTATTAAATGTATATTGGCCGGCAACATTTACCGTACCATACTTGTTACGCTCCCACTCCTAATTCGTTGTTTTGCCTTTGCGGTCTACGGAGACCAGGAGGAAGGAGGGTCACCTGAGCAACAACTGGTAATGAAGTCCCATGCGCCAGTCGCGCCCTAATAAAGTTAACGTCTGAATGTTCGCGTTCCATTTGCGCGTTGCTTGCGATGGGAGCTGTAAGTTTCATGGTACATAGTAGCGTGATCCTGCAGCCAATTCGGTCGTAGGATCATTTGAACTTAAAACAAAAATACGATTCCTTTCGATAACTGGACAGCAATGAACCAAATACATCGGTCTTTAGACGCAGGCAAGCTGCTAACGAAACGTGCGAAGCAGACTTGCGCTGTTCGAATTTGTTCACCTTATTTGGCGCGTTCTGTGTAATTTAGCAGGTTACCCGGACCACGTGCCTCAAGAGAGGAGTATTAGATGGGGAATCCAATAGCAATTAATTAGGTTCAAACTGAAAATGCCCATTAGTATGCAAATGAAGAGCAGGCGGTGCATATTCTTCCACGATGCTAACAACACAAATTTACTTGCATTTCTGCATACCCTACATCATTGCATGCCGCAGATAGGAACCTCTGTACCATTACATATGATTCATAAAATACGTGTAACCTTAAGCAGTACTAATTGGTACCATTATATTATATTACTCCTAAACCTATCATTGCTCTGGGTGGAATATAAATAAAGTTATTAAGCTCATCCAAGTGCAGCATCTTATATGAAATAAACAGGTCACCAAAGGTCAATTTGGTTGTAAATGTTGAACATAAGTAAGTTGTTTTTTAAGTGATAATATATTTCTTTAAACACTTCAACATTTGTGTCTCGTGAAATTAGATTTATTCAACAAGATAATGAAATATTGCCTGCAGATGTGGGTATGGAATTTGAACACTGGTGTGCATGCAATATGCTATGCTGTTAATGGTGTTATTTGTATTAATTTCCTGATCTGCCACATTTTGAAGGCAAGATAATAATTTGGGCCCCGTTATTTTACAGCTCTGCTTGGCTTTTTCGGTTCAGCATTGTTAATTTCCAAAAGAAAATTATACTGACCTCAATATAAAGTAAGAGATTAAATATAATGTCTGCAGCTGTACATATCTATCTGCCCCTACTGGATATCTGTGAAAAAGAGCTTCATAGCTCAACAAATTTCTCCAGGTTAAATAACGTGAATTATTCAACTTCACACGCTGCACTTGATACGTTTGACTCGTTAGCTGATTCTCAGCTGTCTCTAGCGTATACGCTATGTGAACATAACGCATCGCCATTGACAAAAACTAATCTTTGTTTAATGTATATATGTATGTTGAACTTATTTCGTACCATACGTAGCCAACCGCGGTAATCGGAGGTGCGGATGAAGGACAACGAACTAAGGGAACAATGTTGATACGATAAAATATCGTTATACTCCGATAAGTACATTGTTTTGTGATTTCATCGATGCCATTGGCTTTCATATTCTTTGGTTATTTCGGTATTTTTGGTGAAGCCATTGGCTTTCAGTTTCACTCATGAAATCTGCCTACGGCTAAGTCGATTGTGTGACTGCCAATGTTGAGAAATAAATCCACACATATCTTGATGGAATTTGGAACTTGCATAAAATGGCATAAAGAGGAGGCAGTGAAGAAACATTGAAATGCAATAATTCTCGTGTGAGTGTAACTTTCCTCTGTAAACAACTAAACAACAATCATATTTTTATTGAAATGTGAGCTTGTGCTTTAGCAGCAACTCTCCAATTTTTTGTAAATGTCTTAATTAATTGGCTTGAAGGAACGCCAACTGTTGTATTGCCTTGGGATTTCCCATGTCTATTACCTTAATTACTTAATTTACTCATTGTTTCGGAAACCCTCAGGTGCCGCCCATTAGATGACCAATGCGACCAATAAGAGACACCTTGCATGTTACTTCGTGGTGGCCAATCAGGACAAGATATTGCTCCCTTCTGACGTGTGTGTGTGCGCGGCGCGTACCACGAGCAAAGATAAAGGCAGAGGGGGAGCGGTGGTGTAGCGGTCAGCGCTACGAACCTGGCGAGCGGAGTTCCCTCTCAAGGCCAACACCCAGTGACGATTATCTGAACCGGTCCTGGGCCTCCCCGAGGTCGACTCAGCCTCAAATGTGTACCTGGTGCTGTGCGTAAACATCGACACTCAGGAAAAAAGGTGGCCGGGCGTGGTGTTGGCCACCCACCCCCTCGTGTGCCTTTCCGGCCTTTAAAGGTGCTCTCTAACAGCACTTGGCCCAACAGTCAGTTAAATCTATACGGGGGTCTTTATCTTTGTTTTTTTTACCACAAGCACTGAATTTTCATTTATAACAGCTCCCATCGAAATACCTTCTCGGTTGAATATCATTTCACTCACAAGCTCCAATTGGACGGTTTATTTGGCATTCGTTGTAAGACACGGCACATTTTTTTAGATCAATCAATAAGTCGACTGTATTCATATAGCGCACTTCACATCAATGAAGGTGTCTCATTGAATATACAATTTATATGAATATCCAAGACATCGAATATATAGAATAAAATACATTCATCTTAACGTATCAACAAAGCAATGCAACCTAGGCAATATAAACTTGTACAAACTCAATTCTATATTTAAAGCTTTCGTCACTGCTAGGATCCATACTCTTTGGTTCTATTGGGTAAAGTCACGTAGGTGAAAATAAAATAACAAAAAATCACGACGTTTCGGCCACAACACAAGCGAGACTGTCTGGAGGACAGTCTCGTCCCTTCACCTGATGAAGGCCGCTTGTGTTGTGGCCGAAACGTCGTGATTTTTTGTTATTTTATTTTCACCTACGTGACTTCACCCAATAGAACCAAAGAGTATTGTACAAACTCATACAGTGTTATAATTGATCACATTTACTAAACACGTATTAGATGCTTAAAGTAATACGGAGTATTCGTTTCTGTTTAGTTGCAAAGCCTGCATTGTTGGATGTTGAATAGAGACTCAGCATATATTGTCCGAAGTGAGTAACTTTGATATCTATTGTCAATTCCATGGTGGTATTTTGCCCTTTGTTTCTACAACGTGAGTTGAATATAAGTGAGTGGCGCAGTTTTACATATATCGTAGCAAAAACTACAGATAATCAACACAAAGTTAGTCTTGGGATAGATTAAACATCTCAGAAGCTCAAAATAAGTTTTATTTTTCTAATTGCGAAAATCACGTATGGATAATATAATTGTTGCTGTCAGCAGGCTGCTGTAATTCATTTTGTAATAAATGTGCAAATACAGAAATTGTCTAACTTTCTTATTATTAAAAACTCGAACCCATTATTATTTTTTAAATCATTCATCATCGCTGCAATTCTGATTACCTGTTGTTTTTTGTCAATGCCTCATTAAAAGTTAATGAAACATTTCTATCGCACGTTTGGGAAATCAAACTACTACCACCGACATCTATCTGCGTTGCATAATGATTTTGTTTAAAAAAAAAGTTAACACTTATAACTTGAATTAAAATATTAGTCTCAGTTTGGTACAATACTGGTAGGAACTTCCTGGTTCCACCAGCCCACAGGGGATTATTGTGTCCGACCGTCGTCGTGCATCCAAAAATGGGAGGGGTGGGGCAGGGTGGAGAGGGGAGGGTGGGGAGGGGCTGGGTGGGGAGGGTGGGGAGGAGCTTGGTGGGGAGGGTGGGGAGGGGCTGGGTGGGGAGGGTGGGGCTGGGAGCAGGGTGGGAGGGGTGGGGCTGGGTGGGGAGGGGCTGGTCACCCCGTGGTGCCCTTATAAAACTCAACGTTTAACCTACTCACGCCGGCTTGTGCCCGCCCTTACAGTCGGGCATATTTGCGGAATACACCACGTGGTGCCGCCGTTGACCCTGGCCATTGACCGAGCAACCCAACGTCCCTTCCAGCTCCCTCCGCAGGAATGTGTTAACAATAATAATTGTGACAGGATGACCTTTTACTGACTCTCAACAATACTTTTCATGAGGGTCATGGCGTTTAGATTTTTGGCCAATTCCTTTAACGAGTGTCTGGCTTCGTGTGAAAGGAAATCAGAGTACCTGGAGAAAAACTCAGGCAAAAGAGGGGATAATCATGAAAGTTACAGACAGATGGATTAAATCCTCTTGTGCTGCTATCTTCAATCCACCTCACACGTGTGATCTACCAACCCTCGCCTTTTAATATAGTTCATCATAACCAGGATGTGTTTAAAACCTGTACGTCAATGTTTATAATCTAAATTGGTATGACTTAAAGAGGATAAAGTATGTACCACACGGTACACTTAGCCATACAGTATTCGTGTTAGGGTGAGGTCACGTGGTGGTAGTTGTATTCCAAAATTCTCGTAATTAACCCCTCCACCATCTGACAAGATTGCCATGTTTCCAAAGATCTAATATTCACATGTGGCCCATGTATTGAGATCACATTCTGAGCAATAATGCCCCCCCCCCCCTGCCGCCGGTGGCTTGAGACTTTTCATCACTGAACTTAGCTTCAACATAGGGCGACAAGTCGCTCAAACTACTTTGAGCGTCGTGTAGGTGTTGTGAACTCAAGAATCGAGTGATTTCCCAGTTCACTCCCGATGGAATGCTACACCGTCGTCATTGCACACACGTACACATTTAGTTTCGTATAAATGTTTGTTTTGCACACAGCATTGAGGTCGTTATTCTCTTCCACTGTTGACTCTTACTTCAGGCTGCATCCCCTTCAGACCTCAAAGAATGAGCACAGATGGTCAGGTATGGACGGTGGATAATGAAGATCTTTGGGGTAATCAAGTATGAAGCAGGCTCACAGTTATTCCGGCATCTATCGAATACGCCTAATAATAGGTCCTTAAAAGTCAATAATTCGCGTCTTTTTTCCAGTGATTTTGTGCTCAAATGAGCATTGATACAGCGCTCATCTCCTGTTTTACAGCCAATAGCAGTGGGGGAAATTCCTCATTCGTGTGGCAGGGTCGAGTTTATCCATAGGACAATCACCGTTGACTTCCCCACAAAGTGGTACTCATTGTATTGACCCTGAAGGGATGATGGTCTGAGTCGACCCACAACCATGATATTAACTTGCAGACGTCCTATTAAGAACTTCACGTTGTACTGCTGAGCCACCTGAACTCACCTTTTTGAAACTGGAAATCACACTCATGCACTTGTACACAGAGCAGTGAGCTGACAAGATTAAGCGTGAAACCCCACTAACATAATTGGGGTACAGTATAGAGAACACAATTTATTTCAAATGATCTACAAGTTTCCCCATCAAATTTCAAACATGCTTATTGAATATATTAACCCTCTCCCCTGTAAGATGCGAAGCAATCACTTGGACAATGTTCCTAATATTCAATTACCTGTATAAATAAAAAAAACCCATAAAAAATCAGTGGCATTTCAGTGAATGGACCATACTGTACATTGCCCATACGTTGTGTATTTGGTGAGACCCATTCTGAATCCTGCTACACCTTGCAAATCCAAGTTTCATGAAAAAAAAATTACATGGATAAAATTACAATGAATAATAATAATAAAAAAGCCGTGAAATGTGTGCAAAACAGCAGGGAGAAATGTATCCTTGGAATTACAATTTACGCCAATTAGAGGGACCCATGGAATTGAAAACATGCTCAGATTAATGACATCTTTAAAACTTATTCTTAGTTTTTTTCGGTAAAGTCACGTTGAAGGGAAACAACAAAATAATAAAATATATATAAAACAATAAAAAATTATCACGACGTTTCGACCATAACTCAAACGGTCGTCTTCAGGTGTGTTGGTTTGAAGACGACCGTTTGAGTTATGGTCGAAACGTCGTGAGAATTTTTTTATTGTTTTATATATATTTTATTATTTTGTTGTTTCCCTTCAACGTGACTTTACCGAAAAAACTAAGAATATGAATTACTGCAGTCACGAAAGCTTTAAATCAAAATCTTTAAAACTGTTCAGAAAAGTCATCGGGGCTCGGGCAGCACTCGCAGCTGGAGGAGATGATGGCTGCTGGATGAAAAGAACAGCTGAGAGGTCGGTAAAGGAATCAGCATGCGCAAGAGGACACTCGGCACGGAGACGGAGCGGTGAAATCGGTTTATGCTCAGGCACGAGATTAATTATTACATCACACGATCGTGACAGCTGGTGGCAGTTTGAGGAGGCCTTCATCCAGCAGTGGATTGACCACAGTCGATGATGATGGCCGTCAGCAGAGTTGCAGTGCCGCGGCGCAGCTGTTTAATTCAATACACTCCGAGAATCGGGCGAAAGACAATAAGCATCATCCCCAAAGGGCTTGTTTCCTTGAGCCCTGCGGATCGCCAACTGTCGTGCTCAGAGAAGATAGCCTGCATGGTGAACTAATACGTCCATTGATCGGCCTGTGCATCCATGGCTGCTGCAGAAATTCAACCACTCGCGATTATTTATGAAGCGTGGCACACTGTCTGTCTCCCACACCCGTGTCAACAAGCCGTGCCACCTCTGCTAGTGCCAACCGATAAGCACTACTTTCAGGGGTTTTTTTTCCTCTTCCAGTGAGATCAAGAATAAGGTGCAGCCCTTACAATGCTCGCTCACGCCACTGCTGACGGAAGAGCCTCGAACTAGTGGAACCTTTCGAGGGCCCCTCTAAGAAGGATGTTGGCCTACTCTTCCGTGCAGGCCAGACGTCTTGGAAGAGGTGTGCCCGCAGCTTTCTTCACCACATGCGCGACCCGCCGATGCCACTGACTGTGGAGTTCCCAATTCCACTGCTGGGTCGACAGAGGCGGTGGGATTTAGGAAACCTGCACCATTGTCTCAACCGTCGTGCCAGGAGGTCAAAGCGCCCAGTGGACTTCCCACTACACAAGGAGAAAGCGTCCCTTATTCCAGTCAAGTCAGATCGTGTACGTCATGTATTTTAGGTCAGCATGCGTGTGCGATACAAGATTGATTCTATTGCATAAACAACAACAAAAAGTTCACATTTTACAATAGCAGCGTTGTATTCAACAAGTGGAAAATGTTGCACTTTTTTTGGGTTCAATAACGTTGCCACCCGCATTGCTCATACAATTGCTTTTTTTGAAACTGCAATTTCATAAGTGAATACATATTACACGGGAATCAGATTTGTATGGGTAGCCCAAGTGTGTCAGGCAGGGTATGTAGGCATTGATTATTTATCATTTTGCACTCCAGCATTTCCATGCAGTCCTCATTTATTTATTGTCGCTGTTAGATGAAACCCACTTTACTTGCTGCAGACAAACAGGCCATGCTGAAAAAAACATCGTCTCCAGTTCTCAAAGATATTCAGCACGCTGCCAATATCAAAGGAATCTAAATGTATTTTCGTATGTTTATTATTCCACGACTTAATGGCTTTAATGTCATTAAAGTCCAGCAACATTACAGCCCAAAGTTGTGGTTGGATATCAGAAGCTCGGAAGAGTTGAGCCTGGTAGCACTGTGCTTGGGATGGGTAACCACCAGGGCTTGCCAGATGTTGTCGGCATTGGGCTGCCTCGGTGTGGCCAGGAGATGACAATGATAAGTGGTCACTGGCTCTTATACGTCATTTAGAAACATGTGTTTTGAGCATTTGCCTGCTAGAATTTGCATATGATAAGTTGAGCTATCATTTGCGGCCAGGTCGCTTCTGGAAAATAAACTAATAGTTCAGTGGGCTGTACCGGGTTAGATTAAAAAAATGTTTTAGTTTCATTTCTATATATATTTAAGGTGATTTGTTTGCCTGTACTTTGCACTTCTACCGTGGGTCTAAATTGTGTGTTGTAACTTTTTGACCCACCCTTACTGGAGATCTGTGAAAAAAGAGCTTGATAGCTCATCGGATTCCTCCAGTATAAATAAATATTCTGCTTCCGATGGGTGTTGTTCAGGTATTTATTTGGGTGTTTTTTCTCAGATCATTTTTAATTGACCAAACGATTTGAGATTGAATGAGGCTTTAACTGGGTAAACAATTGGCATTGTTATTATGTACAACCTAGATGGGCCCACTGAGATTAAGGTTATAAACAAGAACGGCACGAAAAATATATCTATATGGTACAAAAAAGTCTCAGCATAATAGAAACAACGCAAATATAGGCCTGTTTAATTTTGAAATTTCAAATTGTGTTATATAGCTGTGAGAATCTAATAAATATATTTTAAAATCCATAACTTATGCAAATATTTCGACGTGTATAAAAAAAACTGATTGGGATTCAAGGCAATTAATCACCTTTTTATGATTAATAAATTATTACATCTGTTAATGAAAATAAACTTTTTGTCTTTGACACAACAGCGCTTTATTGCAACACAAGACGTCGCTTCATTGCGTTTCTTACTCAGGAAAAGGCACAGCCCTGCAATTGTTCATGCCCCCCCCCTCCCTTGCTGGCGGAAGGGCCTCCACTTGAGGGCATCCTCGCGAGCCCCTCTAGACGGTATTTTGGTCTACTCTTCCAAGCTGACCAGACATCCTAAAAGAGGTCGGAGTACCCACAATTTACCCCACCACTCGCGGACCTGACGATCGACAAGCTGCCTTTATTAAGCTGTGGGGAACCAAACTTTATTTAGAGCCTCGTCTCAAACGGCGTCCTCTGGTCTAACACCGTTTTGAGACAAGGCTCAAAAGGAAGCTGTCTCTGGCGTTGACCAATCAGTTTCAAAGACAATGCATATATTACCAGAGCATGTTTGTTGTTTGCATTCTGACCACAAGTGTTGTGGTTAATGCAGATATGATTCCTGGTTAAAGGTTTCAGTTTGGTGTTTTAACATCCCAACACCTGTTTTGTTGCCAGAAAAAATGGGAAAACCTCTTCTCATATTTTGATACTGGCGAAGGAGGTTCCACGAAGATGAAACAAAAAGCGTTTTAATTTAGTCTGAGAAACTTGCAACGTTGTTTTGACTGCTGCGCCCAGAGAATTAGCCGAAGTGGCGACATCTGGACGGCAAGTGCAGTGTGCTGACCATTGAACCACAGCGGCAAATCACTTTTCCTTTTCTCGCCGTAGTCAATGCTCAATTCAATAAAAAAACGTGTCGCAACCAACTGTGATGTCAGAACAATATTCCATCATTACTGGGACTACATCAGTGCGAATGTTTTTGAGGGTGACCTAATTTTAATTGGGATCTAGATTTTATGTTTCATCGCACAAATGTCTAATTTATGTTTGTTTTTCTTTACGCTATATTTCATGTTAACATTTTCGCATCCTGTCCTATGTTTGAACGCTCTACTTTGTTTGTGATGAAGGTCTATTCCAAGTCCCACATTCTAAAATGGCTTTAACCTGAGAGATGACTGCCTCTTTATATATCTTCCATATCCAGAATTCCTGCCATGCTGTCTCGGTTAGCACTCTGGACTTGCAATTCCAAATGTTACTGGTTCCAGCATGGCAGCTGAAACAATACGCACTTTTTTCGTATAACCCCCTCGCCTCTCTGCACCATGAAGTATGCAGTATATGGGGACACCACAGCCGATCAGTGGTGAGATAAAGTGTGGGTACTCTCACCTTTTCCAAGTAGCCAGGCAACTATGAAAGAATAGACCAACACACCCTCCAGAGGGGCTCTCTGAAGTGCCCTCTAGTGAAGATCCTTCCACTAACAGAGGCATGCGAAAGTAATTGCAGGGCTGTACCTTTACCGAACATTAAACAAACAATCGTAATCATAAACCTACTTGTGCACATGAATTGCATATGTTTGATAACTTTCAAAGTACGTTATATATATGATCATTATACTTACTGAAATTGTTTAATCTCCGTTTGCAATTGTAATTTGTATCAGTGTTGAACGTGTCATTCTTAAACAATGCATTATAAATTCCAGAAACATGACAGAATACATTGTATGACACTCTTTAGTTTGTTGATGCAAGAGGTGCAGTGTTTTCATCGACAGCATCGGAGTTTATATTGCAAATGAAATGCATATTATGTTGCATAACCATAAACCTTGCTGAAATTACTTTTCGTCGTATAAAAAAAAACAACGACACGATGTTGAATGACTGGTTTCCTGTTGTTGATGGCAACTGTTATTTCACGAAATTGTCAGCCCATTCTTTGAGTCCTTACTTATTCTTGCCAGACATAGTTGCTGGAGACAGTGACACACACATTAGAGCTTTTGTAACCTCGACATCAACAACTGCTGTGCGCGCAACGCGTGCTTTAGGCAAGGCGCTGAAGAGTTCACCAGATGTGAAGTTTACAATAATGAATATGTAATTTACAGCCTGTTGATACCTGACAATGCTTGTGAATCCTAATGGGGTTCACATGAAGTCACAAACAAACACCTTCATGAAAGAGCCGATGCAGAAGATGCCCTGGCTTAAATCCTTCCACGGAGCTCATGGGCCACCGCCACCCGCATCCACACACTAAACCGTGGCAGATGCAGGAACATTCGACGCAGAATTCGAAAAAAAATTTTATCCGGGCGTGCAACCGTTGTCACCCAGAATGGACCTCGGAACGAATATTGTAGACTCAATGCCCAATTCGCAAATACGAAGAAGGAATCCCATCGAGACACGCCTCCGCTACTCCCGATGCAATGATCTGGTAAAACCACCTCAATGTAAAATCATAGTTGTGTCTAAACATCTACATACGCCATACGAAACATGATCTTGTTATCAATCTACTGTTTCTGGCATTCGTGTTATTTGAGTATACCTCACCATGTTGGTCAGAGTAGGTTGGTGAAGGTGGGGAGGAAGGGGGGGGGGGGTGTCCAGGATGAGTTCAGATGTTACTCACCACTGATGTTAGCCTGGGACAGTAATTGGACTCATACTGCAGTTCATACTGCAGTGTGCAAACCAGTCTGCCACCACTACATCAAGACACATACCCTGAAACACCGGGCTATATGTCAACAAGAAATAAAACACCGAATGCAGCATTTGTTGTGAAATTCCAGCTTTCCATTTTCTTGGCAGTGTTGAGTAAAATTAGTCGTGCGATATAATTAACATTGAAAGCAGAAACAAACACATTTTCGGAGTAAAAGAAGTGTTCAAATGTTCTTGCCGTTGGTTTTCACACCTGATGATGACTGCTTGTGTTGCAGTCGAAACGTCGTGAGAATTTAATTGTTTTATATATATTTTATTATTTTATTGTTTCCCTTCAACGTGACTTTACCGAAAGAACCAAGAATATGAATCACTGCATTCACGAAAGCTTTAAAAAAAACATTGAGGTTTGTTGGAACAGTGTTTGTTAAGGTGGCTGAGTGCTGAGAGAATTAATACTTTCTGGATTTTTAAACCATTTTGAATAGCTATTCATATATATATCTTACACACCGGTGTGCTGTAATTGTAACTAATTGGAATGTTCTATTTACTTGACAAACCTTACTAGTTGGCTCTGTCGGATGGTCGTGGGATTAACGACACATTCATATTTAAACGATCTAACAAAAAATATATTATGGGTATACATATATACTTATTTATTCGCGAATTAATATTTACGTGAATATTGGGATGGCCAAAGTCAGGCCATTCGGTGCATCGTGCAGAGCACTAACAGCTACACCACCCATGGTTATAATGGGGCAGTAATCTTTTCACACATTTGTCGGAGGTAATTTTCAAGTTGGGTATCTGAAACAAATTTTGACCAAATTACAACCGAGAGTCCAATTTAATTTGGCAGCAGCAAATATCTTGAAATGTCAATGAGTAGAAGGGAGATATCACGCCTCATTTAGTCAACATGAACATTGGGGCACAATGATTCCAGTGATGGCAGCTGCATGCAGCAGATTTATTTGTGAAACATATGCGTGAAATGCGAAAACAAACATCTCTGGGTATTTACCTAACATTTCCGTGCAAAATTAGAAAACACCAATTTAGGGTTGCAATGCAATGAACTAAATCGTGAATTCATTTCTGTATGTAAATCTATTTTACGACTATGATTATTTTTGGTATCAACAAACCGTCGTTTCTTGCCAATTTCTTAAAGTATTAGGCAGCCAAGCCAGGTTTGTTAATTATATCACTGCATTTTTGAAGGGCATTTGCCAAGCTTAAACTTTACCGTGTGCTGGAGTACGACCTACTTGCTTTGAACCTGGAATTTGTAATGAAAAAAATATGTATATTTAAAGAAGTGTTGATCTTTATCGTTCACATTTCACATTTACCTCTAAAACTAAACGCGAATGTATTTGTAGTGTATTCGTTCATACGAGTCATGGAGTGCCACCATAGTATTAGCAGCTGTGCAACGCAAACAAACACCCTCTCAGATTGTCATTTCTTATATGAACATGTTGTTATAACAAATATATCTTAATCTTTTTTGCACATTCAACAATTTAACCTCACGGCGGTACCCCAGGGTACCATAGTACCTCGGCTCTCGCATAATGTCCCTGATGCAGTCGTTTTAAGTCTGTTGATGGTCGGCGATGCGGCGATCGATTCATCTCGACGAGATGTACACGATGCACCACTACGATGCGTACGAGCGTTCAGGATTTCGGCACGATCGTCCTTGCTGCGTTTCGACATCGCGGAGTGGCACTGATTTCGGATTGATTGGTACCCCAGTCGTGGAGTGAAGTACACCCCTGAAAAAAAAAAGTGTCCCAGAAACAAAATATTAAATTTCCTCGGCCATTTTGTATTATTTGGTACCCCGGGGTAACACCTTAAGGATAAAATGTTTCAAGTGCCTTAACAGCTACAATATCTGCTTTGTATGATATTTTATAAATTGCAATAATTACTAACAGGGTGTGTAATTGAGATAAAAACAATATTTGGCAAATAGGCATCAACGAGTGCTTAAGTTTTGTGCTCATTGAGGAAATCCAATTTGAACTGAAGAATATATTTTACATATTCTTTGGGTCTTTCGGTAAAGTCACATAGATGGTTCAAAGAAAATAACAAACAAACTACTACTAGTTTTTTTTGTAGTACAGTGAGGGAAAAAAGTATTTGATCCCCTGGTGATTTTGTACGTTTGCCCACTGACAAAGAAATGATCAGTCTATAATTTTAATGGTAGGTTTATTTGAACAGTGAGAGACAGAATAACAACAACAAAATCCAGAAAACCGCATGTCAAAAATGTTATAAATTGGTTTGCATTTTAATGAGGGAAATAAGTAGTTGATCCCCTCTCAATCAGAAAGATTTCTGGCTCCCAGGTGTCTTTTATACAAGTAACGAGCTGAGATTAGGAGCACACTCTTAAAGGGAGTGCTCCTAATCTCAGCTCGTTACCTGTATAAAAGGTACCTGTCCACAGAAGCAATCAATCAATCAGATTCCAAACTTTCCACCATGGCGAAGACCAAAGAGCTCTCCAAGGATGTCAGGGACAAGATTGTAGACCTATACAAGGCTGGAATGGGCTACAAGACCATTGCCAAGCAGCTTGGTGAGAAGGTGACAACAGTTGGTGTGATTATTCGCAAATGAAAGAAACACAAAATAATTGTCAATCTCCCTCGGCCTGGGGCTCCATGCAAGATCTCACCTCATGAGAACGGTGAGGAATTAGCCAGAACTACACGGGAGGATCTTGTCAATGATCTCAAGGCAACTGGGACCATAGTCACCAATAAAACAATTGGTAACACACTACGCCGTGAAGGACTGAAATCCTGCAGCGCCCGCAAGGTCCCCCTGCTCAAGAAAGCACATATACATGCCCGTCTGAAGTTTGCCAATGAACATCTGAATGATTCAGAGGACAACTGGTTGAAAGTGTTGTGGTGAGATGAGACCAAAATGGAGCTCTTTGGCATCAACTCAACTCGCCGTGTTTGGAGGAGGAGGAATGCTGCCTATTACCCCAAGAACACCATCCCCACCGTCAAACATGGAGGTGGAAACATTATGCTTTGGGGGTGTTTTTTCTGCTAAGGGGACAGGACAACTTCACCGCATCAAAGGGACGATGGACGGGGCCATGTACCGTAAAATCTTGGGTGAGAACCTCCTTCCCTCAGCCAGGGCATTGAAAATGGGTCGTGGATGGGTATTCCAGCATGACAATGACCCAAAACACACGGCCAAGGCAACAAAGGATTGGCTCAAGAAGAATCATATTAAGGTCCTGGAGTGGCCTAGCCAGTCTCCAGACCTTAATCCCATAGAAATTCTGTGGAGGGAGCTGAAGGTTCGAGTTGCCAAACGTCAGCCTCGAAACCTTAATGACTTGAAGAAGATCTGCAAAGAGGAGTGGGACAAAATCCCTCCTGAGATGTGTGCAAACCTGGTGGCCAACTACAAGAAACGTCTGACCTCTGATTGCCAACAAGGGTTTTGCCACCAAGTACTAAGTCATGTTTTGCAGAGGGGTCAAATACTTATTTCCCTCATTAAAATGCTAATCAATTTATAACATTTTATACATGCGTTTTTCTGGATTTTTTGTTGTTATTCTGTCTCTCACTGTTCAAATAAACCTACCATTAAAATTATAGACTTATCATTTCCTTGTCAGTGGGCAAACGTACAAAATCAGCAGGGAATCAAATACTTGTTTCCCTCACCGTACGTGACATTACCGAAAGACCCAAATAATGTGAATTCCTGCAGTCTCAAAAGCTTTAAGTCAAAATATATTTTACCTCTGTTCATCTAATAAATAATTAGTGAAAAGCATGCTATTTTAAACCATATGACTGTTGTCCTAAAGCATACACTTACCGTATTTTAAATTATTCTTTCTCCTTGAGAAATGGTTGCATTTAAATTAAGTGAGCGCACTTTTTTTTCACCTCAACAAATACCAGTTCGCAATCACCGGAGAAACGTCACAGAACGCAAATTGTAACTGGTGTTTGTTTGCTCTCCAACACACCGGTGTGCTGTAGTCGCTAATTGGCACGTTTTGTTCACGTGACAAACCTTACTAATTGCCTCCTTCGGGTGGTGGTGGGTTAACGACACATTTGTATATACGCGATCTAACCCAAAAACCTTTATTATAAATAATATTGGTCGCGAAAGCCTACGTGTTAAATAGAAGTTAATTTTACAAAAATCCAAAATATTGTTTTTACTTCATTACATATGCTATCAATGTCACATTTTCTGTGACCCATTTACAGAAAATGGAATTAAATGAGTAGCAGGGAGGGAGAAAAAAGAATATTTAATTCACACTTATTTAATGTGATACCAGACCGGAGCCAACAGCCCACTCATTTGAGATATGGAGCAAGCGCCGTGTTAGCGAGAGATTCTGAACCCTTCCGACATTTCCATAATAACAGTTGCAAGTAAATATATGCAAGCGAGTGTGGAGTGCTACATTGTAGACTTTCCAGAAGAAATTCTAACATAGCTCATTCAAAATAAGATTATTCTCGCTGCAGCAAAAGCACAAGCCTATCAGCTAACAGCATGCACACACACTCACACAGACGTACAGACAGACATTAATCGGCTTTGCTCAATCGCATAACAAGAACAGCTCTGCCTGACTTGCTTCAAATGTTATTATGTTTGACGGCTGTAACCAAGCTGTATTTCTGCTGCTGGTCTGAAGATGACCCAACTCTTGTGAAATTGAGGTTGGGAGGGGGGGGGGGGGTTATGGATTCCGAACGCATAATCGTGAGGAAGAAACGCGCTTGCAAGAGATGAAATGTTCTAATTAAATAGGGACAACTTACTTCGCTTTCATTGCCAACACTTGAGATAACACGCTCTGTCAGAGGCTCACGTCAGATGAATACGATAAGTACCCTAATTGTAATTTCATTTGGCTGACTTTGCGTTAGATAACCTTCAATCCTGGGTTTGCACAAGAGCCACAATAAATAGGATCAATAGCTTTCTTTGAAACGTGCATTCTCTCCAAGTAAAACGCAACATTGCAAAATGTGCATGGCTCCTTTGAAAATGTAACTATATATATTTCATCTTCAATGGGGAAAACATTATCATCAGCTGCATTCATTAGTGACCAAACACTAAAATTAATGTCCTTTTCATATATCAAACCAAACATTCCCATTCATACGTCGTTTAAACATTTGCAGTGGCTATGTCAGACTTCAATCTGTTGAAATGCTTTAAGAAACATAATTCGTATTCATCAAAATTCCATTAACATTGTACGATAATTTAATATCATCTCTTACACCTCATGTAAGGCTCCTTCTAGATTAATGTGCATTTTCAGTTCAAGAAAATTGGGAAGTAAATGTTCAGTGATTGAGAGTGACACTATTTTTCAAGGTATTCCACGCCTTTAAATCAGAATTCATGTTGCAACGCTCTTAATGCAAGAGGCATAGCATTCTCCGAGACGTGTGTGGTATGCAGCCAATTGAGGACATCTGCTTTCAAATCCCCCGTCGTACCTTAATCAGATGTGAACGAATCGTGGGTTTCACACTTCCAATACCGACACAGAGTTGTGCCAAAACACCATGGGCACCATCGAAAAGGTTGTCCTAAATCGACTATTCCGCACGGATCGCGTTTGCGGGTGACACTGTACGTAGTTGCAGGGATGCATCCTCATCATAAATTGACGACCGACGACCGTTTTTAAAGATTACGCACCGCTCCAAGGCACTTCTGCTCGAGAGAGACTCGTATCACTAACCTGCACAGCAACCCTACAATTTCAGAAGGTTTGACGTTTTCCTTCATCAGAAACACCAGGAGGCAACACCGCCGCACGGTACTCTTTACTGCCAACATGGAAATAACCACCTAATATATAATACCTCATTTGTTACAATTGCAGAAGTGGGAAAATGAAGATGAAACAGGTTTTTTGTGTGTTTTAACCCTCACAGAGATGTTACAATACCTCTTAGAGCCCACAGCCAGTGGTGGAGATGCGAGATTTCTACGGTGGGCATTAGCTAATAGATGTCACAACCACTGTGTTGTCTTCCCTACAAAGTGATAGCTATTTTATCAAACACAGAGGGGTGATGGGCTGAGTCAATCCCCAACCAAGATTTGAACTTTTAACCTTCCAAATGTGAGACACCTTCCTGAAACTACCTGGGTACCTGTAGGGTACCTGTTTATTGAATAAGAGAATGTATCAATGTGATCAGTTCATTTCATTAATTAACTGTACAGTATGTGCCGTCCGTTTCATTTCCAGTTTTGAAGGGCTCTAATGAATGTATAATCAACGAACAGCAATAGCAATAAGCAATCACCACAAGCGCCTCCAGATAACACAGTTCCCACAGCAATAGTGTGAAACATTTGCCATTGTGTTCTGTAAAACGTGAAAACATAAATGGTCTTCAAAATTTAACACAGCCTCGTACATCTTAGAATTGTTTTTTTTTTCCCGTGGCACTTGTCTCCTTGTTACGCTGCTTCTCATTCGGAATCAAGAATGTCACCGTTGCATGCAAAGTAATGTGTCAGCCCCCTGTTCGCACCCCCTCCCCGCCCAATCTCACTGACATGCATGAGACCCTTTGTCCAAATGCATCTCAGAAATGCTTGTTCCTTCTAAAGTATGCTAATGGGTCTAAGCATGCCGAAGGGCTCGTTGTGCCGTGGCATTTGATGGTCTACTTAAACAGCGCCTCGGTCACCTGTCACGCGCCACTTCTGCCGGCTCTCGTGGCACGGCCACGTCAGCAAAAGCTGGCATGTTATCAGAAAGAAGTTCAATATACATACACGCACAGCAACCCGAGTCGGCCGTGTCCGTCATTGCTGGCGCTTGAGTCAAATGGGTTTTTTTTCTTCTTCTTCTTTAGAGAGGCTAACTGACGTTCTTTGTGAGAACGTCAGATTGCAAGAGAGTAGACCGCAAATGTATTTCCATAACACTACATGTGTGTCTCACCATTTATAGCCGACGTTTATATGTATATGTAGTCGGGGTGGTTTAGCGCTGTATTTGCATGTATGTTGAACTTCTTTCGCACCGTACGTAGCCAACCGTGCTAATCTGAAATGCGAAACTGCAAATTCCAATCTTACAAGTAGAGTTCTATTAAAAATAATGTGGTGAATGGGAGATGGTTGAGTTATTTAAATTAGGTAATTAAGGATCATATCCGTGAAACAAAATCAATTTCAGGAATGTTAGTAATTTGAGTCACTGGAGAGATGGGTGCACAATGTCATTAATTAGGTGTGACTAAAATATTGTTTTACATTCGTTGACTTTGTGCTGACTTGCCAGCTTTATTTTTTACCTGCGCATAAGCCTCGCCAAATACAATCATTACCATAATAAAGCATCAATTACATGTTTTAATCCAATTTGTTAATCATTACAGTGACATATTTTCTCTTCTCAAAAAAATATGGACCTGCCACGTTTGAAAAATGAGCAGAGTGATCTGTCGATATTTGTGTGTTTGCTGATGCCGTAATGAAATTGGAGGTGCCATTCCACTGGGATTAGTGACGTTTGACTAATGATGATAGCCTATATGATGCCATTAGACAAAGGGTATGCATCACAGTGTCATTTAGTCTGTCAACTGCAATACCACATGCTCTTCTGTTGCATCCAAATTAATGGATGGTTAATGTTTCGCAAAACAGATGCGGTTTTGATGTGCAGTTAACATTGTAAGCAAGCAACAAAATGTGGAATCCTATGTGAGGGAAAAATCACGTAATTGAATACTGACGATATGTTCATGATGAAATCTCTGTAAGCCAATTGATAGTGCATATACAATGAATAACAAATAATACTACGTGGTATTTTATACACGTGTGTGTTTGAAATATTCGATCAGCGAGAGTTAGCATTCGTGTAGCCTCACTGAAATACACCTGTAGGTTAAATGTATGACCCGATAAAGGCACGTCTGTTTGGAGAAAATTGATTTCCTGAAAAATATGCGGACGAAAGTGTGCATCTCAACGCACAGGGCCACAATCACAGTACTTTATATCCAGGCAGGGGAGGACATCATCGCCACCAATAAATTCAAGGTGTGCCACGTAGTTAAATAAAATAGCATGTAGTGTTTTAAAATAGGATACATATTGAATTTACACAACCGGTAAAGAAATGTATCAGTATCCAATGAATCACATAATAGCAATACATAGCGTGGTGTGCATGTTTTTATTCATTTTTTACATCGACTGCCATCAATGCTCACCACATACAAATAAAACCTCTCCGTGCCAATGGAAGTGCTTTTAGTGTTTAGTTTGATGTCCTTCCCGCGACCTTCGATCAGCAAGGTTGGCTATGTACAGTGCAAAAGAAGTTAAAAATACATACAAGTGGATGAGTTCAGTGATTTTGGAAAGCTGAAATGAATAGTAAAACGTTACATACCAATGAGCCTAAGGAATCAAGTGCGTGATCAGTGCGCACCTCTTGCCGTGGCATATGGGTCAGAAACATTGACGAAAAGTATAGAACAAAAACCAAACAGTGCACAAAAACGCACGGAGAGAAGCGATAATTTTGAAGTGCTCTGAGAGACGGAAAGGAGAACGCATGCCTTCGGGAAGACACACATGTTAGTTACTGTACTTCATTTAAACTAAAGGGAAGTGGACTTGGACATGTCAACAACGAAAGGGCTAATGGCCAATGATAAATAATAATAATAACGGAGTGATTACCGTGGAAAGGTAAACATCCGTTAGGACGTCCACCAATTAGATGGAGCAATGAAA
Source organism: Petromyzon marinus (assembly GCF_048934315.1). NCBI lineage: Eukaryota > Metazoa > Chordata > Hyperoartia > Petromyzontiformes > Petromyzontidae > Petromyzon > Petromyzon marinus. The sequence continues at coordinate 4,173,161 of NC_133678.1, forward strand.
GCAGTTTGGTGCATGTGCCAGGTGCTTTATCACATCGCAGGATCATGGGTGTTCAGTGGCGGTGGCTTTGGGTGCCCTTCATCCAGCAGTCGTTCGACCAACGCTGGTGGCGGCTGAAAATCTTTCACGGAATGCGCAATAAGATTATTTTGCAAAGTGCAAATTTACTTGTAGCAGTAACGCCGGCGTACTTATTTAGCAGCAGGTAGCCGTAGACAGGAAATGATGTCAGATAAATTATGCCGCATTCTCTTTTTTTTAGAGAGAGAGAGAGAGAGGAAAAAAATCCATTATCCAGAGCACCACGTGCTCACAGCGGGACATTGAATCGGAACGGAAATCCCGATCATTTGGATGCAAATTGGTCGTTATCCTGCGTGGGTGTTTCTGTTTCAAATTAACTGTTCAGCCTGGGGCGTGAGAGACACAGGTTGTTGCTTGCCTCCCCCTCCCGACTGGAAAACATCGTCACACGGACCCCCACTCGACCGTCAAATTGGCTCCGCACCCCCGGTAAATTGTTGATTGATCAAATATGGCATGAAATTGCCTTCCCCTCCCCCCCCCCACACACAGTCGTGTATCACGCAGGTGTTAGATGATTATAGTGTTGGCGAATGTGACAATGATGATGATGATAATCATGTTGAGCATTTGAGAGTTTAAATGTCATGCCATGCAGAATGCGCGCACAGCATGATAATCGTAGTCAAGAATGCAATGTTATTTGCATCACATTTCTTCCCCCCTGTTCACATAAATGTCACATATTAAATGTGTGTTCAATGAAGCCGATTCTACGGGGTGGATTAAGAAAAAAATAAGTTCTATTTTTTGTTTCTGGGGGGGGGGGGGGAGGCGCAATTAAATAAATGTATATTAAATATGTTAAGAGAGTAAAATTCACAAAATCAATAGTGCGATCGCATTACATGTATCTATGTTGAACTTCTTTTACACCGTACGCAGCCAACCGTGCTACTGGCTAACATAAAAAGGCATTCTGCATTCATACAAAATAGCAATGGGCTATATTTCATCATCGGATCAATACATTTCACATTCGTATTTCTTGGCAAAATGATTAAATTTGGAACTAATGTGCATGTAAATTAGCCAATTTGTTCAATATGCTATGCATACTAATTGTTCATCTGTCATTTTGCCTAGGAGTGTACATTGGCTGCCTGTGAACATAGTGAGACGATAAATGCTCTCTCTCTATACATATACATATGTCTGTGAGCCACACATTCCATGGACATTGTCTTTTGGCAAATGTACTTTGTCGGGAAATTCATTGAGACACCCACACAAGCAAGGGTCCGTCTTCGTGTTACAGATTCAGGTGTTTTGTTGCCATTTTTGAAGTAGAAAGTCGATGAACATTCATGGTTGCCACTCGTCTTGGTTCACTCAGAATCGTCCTCTCTTTTGTATGTGTGTGTTGGACTTCTTTCGCACCGCACGAGGTGGCTACTGTCCTGAGGAAATGCGTCAGTGTTCCGACGACATTAATGGTTCCAGTTTGCGTCAATAATACAGCACTCAAGACAACGTATGTACATGTAGTCCTCCACATTTTCCAGGTATTTTATGATTCTCCTTCCCGTGATATGTCCCTGGTTTTTTTTTCACCCAATTGACATTGCATATAAGGTGGGTTCATCTCGTGCCTGATGCACCTTCGTCATCTTGTGCTAAGATAAGGGCGCCACCTAAAAAGCATGGTATTTTGAATTTCAAAGATTTGCTTAGCTTTGCTTTACCTTGTTAAAAGATCATAGAACTCTCTAGCTTCAGCGAGCAAATATAATATGACAATGAAACAAGTTTACACCTGTTCATATCCCTATCCCCTCAATATAAGAATAATATACACGTTTTGACCTCAAGCTAAAAATTGTCAAATTCCCAATCCAATACAGTGCAACGTTTCAGTTTATGTGTGAATGATGTCACCTGGTGGTTGGTGAGCCCACAAATCTGTTCTTTGTTCATCTCAGAGGAGTTGTTCAGATCTATTCTCATAGAGCACCACGTATTCCCAAATCCATACAAGCACAATACATCGTTTCATGTCTCACAGCTCATGCTGCTGTTATAGAATTACTCAAGTTTCCCAACTCTGTACTGTTTGCAATCCTCTTGCCCAGAATTCTGGAAACAGTCAAATTTGAACGCGTATTTTGCATGTATGTTGAACTTCTTTCGCACCGTATGAAGTCAACCGTGATAAGTATTGCAAATGGGGCACCATATTCCTTTATTAATTATGCGGATCATAGTTCCAAAAATATGATTTAGTTACCTGGCACTTTTAACATGGGCATATTTGCGCGACATTGTGAAGGCGTACATTCTCCATCCCTTTTGTAAACTGTGCATGCCTAACCCTCCAGTCTGTAGACAATATCGCATCATCACGTGCGCCCACTGCAAAGAAGATGTCATGACATTCAATGGCAAACATCAACACTTGCAAAGCAAATGGCAAGGGCTATATGATGATGATGATGATACAAACATTAATTACTTGCAGGGGTGATGGTGGTGGGGTTGGCAATATCGGCACGAGAAACACTCGAAGACGTGGGGCGGATGGTTGGTGCTCACACTGTGAATGTGCACGCTCACAGAAAATGTCAACACTTGCTTTAAGAACTGTCAGCAGTTTCGCCGGTTTTTTTTTTTCCATTCTGCAGAAGAAGAGGAAAAAGACACGTAACATTGAACCTGTAATATCTGCAGTCCTGTGTATAATATCAGTGCGAGAGCTATGCAGGGTGAATTTCCATTTCGCAGAAATCGTGCGCTGAAAAAATATTGGCAATGTGTATCTACCAGGGGCGGAGCCACAGGGGGGGGGGGGCTGGGGGGGCCTTAGCCCCCCCTGAAATTTTGGGAAAGTCGGTAATCAGGATAACCGGATATCCGGCTACTGCAAAATGCTGCAGGCTGCCACCTCGTGCTGCCACCTCGTGCTGCCACCTCGTGCTGCCCTGCAGGCTGCCACCTTGTGTGCTGCCCTGCAGGCTGCCACCTTGTGCTGCTGCCCTGCAGGCTGTCACCTTGTGCTGCCCTGCAGACTGCCACCTTGTGCTGCCACCTTGTGTTGCCCTGCAGGCAGCCACGTCGTGCTGCCACCTCGTGCTGCCCTGCAGGCTGCTTGAGCGGCAGCCTTTAGAACTTATCGAACTTATTATCCACATCAGCGGCTCCGACCTATTAATAAACTCCGTGTTCAGATCCAATAAAATTTGTTTTATACATTTGTGGCGCCCATTGGAAAACATACACTGTATATATCTCAAAATATTAAAGTCAGCCCCCCAAAGTCAAAATCCTGGCTCCGCCCCTGGTATCTACATATGCACCACATGTAGAACTTGTTGCAGTTCATAATTAGCATTTTAAACTCATCCTAAAAGCTGTGGCTTGTTTTTTTTCAGGAACATGGATATATTTAGTTTTAAGTTTTCAAATAAGCATCAATTATGTGCGAGTAAGTATTTGCCAAGCTGAATAAAAACATCTGTCATCACATACATTTAGATTAAGCAAAAGAACACAGCAGTGGTGATCAGAATGTGAGATTTAAGGCAAAAGCTCTGCACATTTCTTACATATCTTCAACGTCAGACATGGTCTATCCATTGCTCGATGAAGGCCTCCCCTGGCTAACGCCGTTTGACACGGCAAATCCATCAAGATTCTGCCGTATGTAGCTGATCTCATCCCTACGTCTCGGTGGTGAACGCTGTTGTTGTTGTGAAATGGAAGCACTAAACTCATGCAAGCGGAATAGACATCCACACATTGTCAGCGATCCCCACATAAGCTATGCCTCGAAATCTTAGTTGACATGATTTCTAATGTGTATAAAAATATTTTAAATCGTTACAATTTTGGGCCATTCTCTCTTTTTCTCAAGTCATTTCAGCTTGCATATTTTAATAAACAGATTAACTCTGTATTTTATTATGTTTTATTATTATTTTATTATTTCCCTTCTACGTGACTTTACCGAAAGAACCAAGAAGATTAACTCTTGTCCATTACACCTGCTATATTGCTGTTTGCCACTCGACATTTTCAATTTTCGTAGGCCTGTGCTCAGCAACCGTGATTTTTTTAAAATACAAATGCCAAAAAATTATGCTCAGAATGGTGGCATTTGTTGTGCGGAATAGCCCGCACATGCATTACTTTGTAATACTTCTGATTTGAATGTGAATCGAATGTAATTTCACCAGAGACGAAGGGAATTATATCAAAAACAGTGATAAGATTTGGGTCCAAATTTGCATCGTATAGTTGGTTGAAGAATGTTATCACTGAGCAAAACAATCCATGCATCCCTGTAAGCAAGCCATTTCTTTACAATGAAGAGGAGAGACAACTGGAAAATTACGTGGGTCAGAAGGTGCAAGTGGAAGGAAAGAGATCAAGAGAAAGGCGGAAGAAGAGGTGGGGGGGGGATGTGGTGCGATGGGACACGGTGGCCCGAGAAGCGGAAAGAGAGATGGCGCACGACAGGGCAGCGTGGAAGAGGTTGGCAAGAACAGCGGAACACCCTTCACGAGTAGGACAGAATCGTGGAAGAAGAAAAATAAAGAAGAGATGGAAGTTCCAGATCTCACACTTGCAGAAGTGATCGCCTCCCTATAAGAAGATGTCCCTGCTTGGCAGGTATATCCCCTTGCTAAGTACATACTCCTTGGAGTGGCATAATGTAGATTAAGTGGTTGCTCGCAACATCAGCGGTTGCATTTATATTGACAAGAGAGACGTGAGAATAATGCCCATTGCTCAGAATGGACACTAAATCATGATTAACATTGCTACATTGCTTGACATCGGTTCAATAACTTATAAGCACTGTCTCAGCCAAGAAGCAAGTACAAGCTGCAGGGTGTAACACGCTGACTTATAGCCCAACAGTTCAGTGTTAAATCAATGTTTTTAAAGGTCCTAAGTTTGGCATAGTGCTTTGTTATTTTAACTTTAAAGTGCACTGCTCATATATATTATTTTATTTCTAGAAGACAATAACTTGCTGGACAGTGTACAGCAGCTTGGTCTGTCAAACTTACGAAACTAAATGTTAAAATAGTGAACGTAATGGCTATTATTTATTGTCAGTATGTTTAAATGGGACTGATAAAGCAAAGATGGCCGTTCCCAAAGCAGTGAATTGCATTATTGCCTCGGCAGAGATGATATTTTTCAAAATAAAAACAGAATTCACGAGTCAAATTATTTTCATTCCAAAATAAATACCCACTTTCCCATTCTGGCAGATGGAAACATATATATGAATATACTGCTTTGATTTCGAGGGTTGTGCTGTGCTCTTCAATGTCTTTTTGGGTGGGTTGTAATGCATGTTGTTTGGCATGATGTGTGACATTTTTCTCCAGATGCTTGGAGCTTTTTTTAGGAACTGAACTCAGTTCTAGAAATACAACCGTTCTCTCAAAACAAAATTATGGCTTCCAAACGGCAAAATCCCAATGGGTAAATATCACACAGCCTCGGTGTATGATGCAGAAAAAACAGCATTTCCTAAAGAAGTGCATTGTGGTCCTATTGCATTAGATCACCATCATCGAAACTCATCAGTAGAGTATCGTCCTTAATGCTCACTGCTGCAAAGTCTGCCTCTGGAAACGATCAAACACGGTGACCCAAAAGTCAGGACACTTGGCTTTTCATTTATTTTAACACTGGCATTAACAAAATTCATTGTTTCTTTTTTTACGCATATTTGTTCTCTATTATCATTATTCGTATCTAGTTTTTTTTCAGATGACATATACAAAACTCGGCCAAGAACCTTAAATTAATTGAGAGAGAAAAAACACAATTCATAAATGTTCAAATATTACACCTGTAATCGTAACAAAAAAGTCCTGAATTAATTTCAAAAGATAATTCATAATGTGAATAGAAGTCCGTTTGAACATTTGTTAAAATAAACGAGATAACCTTGTGATTTGTTATGCATGGATGTGAACTTCTTTCGCACTGTACGTAGCCAACCGTTATAATCGGAGGTCCCCACTTCAACACTATGGGTCAATGATGAAGCTTGATATTTCCACAAACGCTGCAAGAAGCGGTTGCATTGTCGGCCACCATACAGGAAGATCAGTCCACTCCATTGCACTGCCTATGCACAATCAGGCGTTGGGGCTTTCAGCCCATTGGGCCACACAACTTCCGGTTGGTGGATATCATTTAGAGAGACAATTAATAACTTTCCTCTCAGAGGCTGCATTAAGTCCCGCTTTATTTTCCACCCTATTGGGCACACACTAATGCACCGAAGCAGGCACTTATCCCACTTTAAATTAAGTAGTTGCATCAGTTAATGTGAAACTAATGATACCTGGAGGCTATTTCCATTGTTGTGCCCCCAATCGTACGTTCTGAGCTCGGGTCACTTGCTTCCTCGGTGTCCGCCACAAATTGTGGCTTAATCCTCTGGCACGTCTTTGAAGAGAAGCAACCCAGCTGCTGGATTGCGAATATGACAACGCAACACCATTTCACGCTCGTGCTGCTGCGTAGCCCTGCGATGTGTTTGCAGGTTGTACGGCGTGTTGTTTGGTGTGATGTCCGACGCTTCCCTGCACGTGTTGAGAGCTTCCCTTCCAAGGAACTGAATGTTGAACTTCTTTCGCGCCGTACGTTGCCAACCGTGCTGATCGGAGGTGCGAGGTGAGGACAACAAACTAAACACAAAAAGCAGTTGGAAAGAAATTCCTTTTCAATCTAGATTTGAACGTCCATCGCTCCAGTGGCTTCCTGATATCGGACGGAAGAGCGTTCCAGACGGCCCGCGGAAGCGCATTTGAAAGCGTTCGATGCAGTGCCCGTTTTTGTTCGATGGCTAGTCAAAAACCGCTGCGAGGATGACCGAAGTTAGTGTGATGGTTTTAGAACGGGAGTGGCACAGTAAGCACAGTAGGCTCCCACATTCACGTGCAGCGGTGAGTGTCGAAGCTAAAGTTGTAGCTTAAAGGTGAATGTTAATATTTCAAGCAACACTGCATTACAGAGCTGGTTTGAAATAAACATGTTTTTTTTTATGTAGATCATGCACATACTTTCTGGGAGAAAGGCTAATACAATGGCTTGCATTTTAGTTGTATTTGAATGTGTGCCCTTTAAAGGCACTGCTGTTCAATAGGATATAAATAAGTTGTGTAACCTTTCTGTAAAATTAGATAATTATTCTCATAAAAAGGAATTACTTTACTTTCGAATGGACTAAGGTCATAGTGTGTGCATCATCAGCATTTAAGCTCCCTTCTGGGCTTTTATAATAGGAAAGATGAGTTAATAATTACGAGGAAAATTATTCTCCAGGGAATTGAATGCAATTGATGTGTACTTTACGTGTCCAAACCTCTCATACTGGACACACTGATAGTGGACATATGATATTTAAAACGTATGAATTTGGTTCATGTTTCACAAAAGATACGGAAATATTTTAACACCCATGCGCTTACTAAATGGCAAAATAATGTGTTCGGCAACTTTCTAAATAAGCCCGACACAGTCACTCTTTGAACTGAGGTTTGGTGCATGGCAGAGTGGTGAACATACTTCCCTGTGAGTCCAGCAACCTGAGTTTGATTCCATCCAGAGTTAACATAACCGGGGAGTGATATCTGGATTGTTCCTGCCCTCCGATAAGTCGCGTCCTTCACACACCCGCAGTCACTAGGATGGTGAAGTATGGTCAAACAACCCCTATGAACAATGCAATCAACTGTTGTTCATCCAACGGCGGATTCATACATTTGTGAAATTATTTTCTCTCAGTTATAAACCACTAAATAATTCAAGTTTCAATGCTCGCATACATACGTACATACAAACTAAGACAAAGAACATGGTAACGTAGTTGTGTTCTTGTGGGGAGTGGGAGTGCGGTTGTTAGCTGCGCTATGAACCCGATCATGGCCAATGCCAGTGACGAGTATACGAATTGGTCCTGCGCCTTACCTAGGTTGACTCAGTCGAACTGGATACCCTGTGTGTTAACATTGCCAATGGGGAGTCAACGAAGGCCGGGCCTTGTGCTGGCCAGTCACCCCCTCGTGTGCCATTCTGGCCTTCATAGGTGCTCGCTAACAGCATTTTCCCCAACATCATTTTAAGGCGATAAGGATGTTCATTTTTTTCAGTACTACTTTTGTCCATACTGGAGCACTAAATAGTATCTTTACTTAATAACACATTTATTTGTTATGGCTGGGGGGTTTTGTGAGTATTCCCTCTAAAAAAATAGATAAATAAAAAGATCTATGAAATCATCCACGTGGGCCAAACTGGTTATGAATTCACTAAAGCTCCACGCATGAAAGCACCTTTCTTGATCCACACCGCTGGTCAATGAAGACGGTGCCAATCGCATTCGAGTGTGCCCTCAAATACCCCTCACGTATATTTTTTTGTGGCACTGATTAAAAAAGAATTGTAATGGAATTGACTAAATAAATAAAAGAGCCTGCATATGTTCACTTTCGCAACAGTTTTTGAAAGACAAAGAGGATAAATAAATTTCATTAAATGACACATTTTCATTGCATTTATAAAGGATGAGATAATTTTACGTGACCGGTGTTCGCGACTTTTTTTTGTTACGCATTTTATTACACATCAATCTACTTATAAACGTGTTCACATCACACTTTAATAATTCAGTAGCCAACACGCAACAGGAAACAACTAGCCATTTATTCTACCCATTATTGCGCATTTATTGCTTGTAGGACTAGTGGATTCAACCAAGCTGTGAATTAAAAAAAAGATCAAAAGTAAACGCGAAAACAAGAAGAAAAGTGTAACTTTACCTGGCGGTGCCTTTTGAAAGGTAATGCAATGCTCGTTGTACTCGTACCGCTGATAACCTTTTAAAGTCGCGCCTCGCAAATTAACTTCAAAGCAATATGCAGCAGCATGGTGGCGGCAATCTTTAAATTATCTTCACACCCGTTCTACATTTGTTTCGATGTAAATGACCGGTCTCGTTCGAATGTAATGGCAGCAACGGTGCGCTTTGCATGTGGCAAGACAGGTAGAGATGACTGTCAAGGGACTGTGTGATATGTTAACATTATGAGGTTTACATGTGTTTTTTTACGCTCTTGGCTCGAGTGCCTCATTTATGCTCGTACACACTTCGAACATGCGTGATCATTAAGCTTAAAAGGCACAATATATATATACACCTGCTATCATCAAAAGGGCCAGTGTTTGATCGCGGCCCATTTAAATAAAGGGTGAATGCTTCAGACGTTGCGTACATGGCCATTGTCATAAGAAACTGTTATTAAATTGTTCGTGAAATTTCACTTTATGTTCTGTCATACACGATTGGTAATAATATATGTGTACACATACTTCAAGTTTTTCACATTTAAAATTAAAGTCCCTTGGAAAATTACCAATTGCTCGCTGGTTCGACATTTCCGACATGACAACTGAAACTTAAATTTACGCGATCTAACCCCCAAAAAAACTTTTATTAGGGGTAATATTGGTCGCAAAAGCCTACGTGTTAGACATCTGAAACTATTGCTTGATTTTCTTTAAATCCCCCAAACTCTGTCGACCCAGCCAATGTGAAGCTCTCTCCTAGTGAAAGCCCTTCCAGTGGCATGAGCGATAACATTGCAAGGCTACACTTTGACCTTATTAGTCACGTTGTTTGTTGTTACATTGGTAGCCTAAAGTGTGATTTGCCACACCTCCAATTTGCACGGTTGGCAATGTACGGTGTGAAAGAAGTTCAACATACACACACTAAAGGTATGCACTGATGTGTATGTTTTTATCATTTGTGTGCATCACGTTAACTATATTTCAGTTAAATTTTGATTTAAAGCTTTCGTGACTGCAGTAATTCATATTCTTAGCTATTTCGGTAAAGTCATGTTGAAGGGAAACAATAAAATAATTAAATATATAAAACAATATTGTTTTATACATATTTTATTATTAAAAATATATATATATATATTGTTTTATATATATTTTATTGTTTCCCTTCAACGTGACTTTACCGAAAGAGCTAAGATTAAATATATATTTCAGTTATTTTATTATGCCCAATATTGTTTTATATATATTTTATTATTTTATTGTTTCCCTTCAACGTGACTTTACCGAAAGAGCTAAGAATAAATATATATTTCAGTTATTTTATTATGCCCAATTGCACTGCCTAATGAAACAAATAAGCTTTCTGTTATGTACTTATACTTGGAATTTACCAGAAATGCTGTTATATTATTTTATATATATAAATCTTGGGAATACCAACAATAATAGTTTACTTGGTATATAGTTTTAGTATTCTCCACGGTAAACTTTAGTTTTGACCAAAGTAATGACTTGAACTAACGTACTGTACACATTTCATCACACTGCTATGCAGATTAAACCTCAATAGATCTCAATATCTTAACAGCACGGACCAAAGTGTAGAGATGATGTCAATTTTAAGTAGTTGTTTTTTTTTTATTTTAATTGGCCCTCCAAGACACATCCCACCAGACACAACCTTTAAGCTAGAAGCTCGTGAAAGTGAGTTATAAATCACATTGGCATTCAAGAGTGGTACCCATCATTATTCTCATGCAAATTGCGCTGTCGTTCTTCTCCGTTATGTTTAATAACGTGTATTTATTGCAGATTCGAGTACAGCTTCAAAGACACGATCATTGAATGTTTGTGAGTCCTCTCGAATCCGAAGTGCTGACCTCAAACAGTGCGTGGTGATAACACACTTAAACAATTAAACACTCATGTTTTCACAGTCCCTGGATACATTTATTTTAACAGTCATTTAACAAATATAATATTTCACTTCTAGCTCTGCTACCGCCACTGGATGGAGCTCCCTCCTGATAGCCGTCCACGCTTTTTATTCCCTGCGGCCCTCCAAGTCAAGGCTCAAAATCTATTTTCTCTCTTTTGCCGATCTATGGATGAATGTCTCTTTTATAAAACTATAAAGGGTATATTTTTCATTCAAATCCAGAGGCCGCCGATTCATTCTCCCGCCATGGAAGTTGAAACAATGGGGCGAGTTTCTTAAATCCCCATCCTCTGTCCATCCAGCAGGATAAAACGTGCGAAATACCACCTTTCTCAAGGCATCTGTCCAGCATGCATGTATGTACGCTGAACATCTTTCCCACCATACCACAGCCAAGCGTGTGAATCAGAGGTGCATGGAAGAGAAGGCGAAATGTCCTCGGGAAAACACGTGGGTGGAGGCTCTTCCTCTGGCAGAAGCACGATCAAGCAATTGCAGGGTTGCTCCTTTACCTCTTGTATACGTGTCAAGTACAGCCCATTGTCATCTACTGCTGGATAAAGGCCTTCGCATGCGATGTCAGTCATGGGGGGGGGGGGGGGGGGTTATTGGGCCATACCTCCCCACGTTAGTCAGTGCGGGTTGGTAAAGGGAGGGCCGAGGACCAGTTCAGAAAATGCTTGCCACTGAAATTAGCCTGGAGGGGGAATCAAACTCGGGTCGCTGGGTAAACCGCACTGTGTTGGCTACTGCACCACCACTCCGCACAACAGTGCATGTGCATGTACGGTACGAGTCCTCTATCCACGTGATGCATGTTCCGGTGTTTTGAACAGCGTCTTGAGATGCGGCGTGCAGATACCCTTTGAAACCAAAACTGTGTTTTATTTCATGCCAATCCATTTAGTTAACCTGTGCTACTTGTATTGTCTAACACGTGGCTATTGGCAGTGTAGTAACCGATAGTGGAATAGTAGCACCCATTACAGTTTAAAACGAATCTTAAATCAAATGTCATTGATGATTTAAACAAAAACGTAATTTCCAGAGCATATTTCAAGAGCACTTTATAATTGTATTAAAGGTATGTAAGATAAAAAAAATCACATTTCAAATTAATATGAAATGTGAATTTTTCATCTTAGGAGTTACTTCAATGTTAGGCATTTAGAGTAACCTTGTTTCAAATTGTAAAAAAAATACATAGATATCCAACATCTTTCTCGATCAGTTCACTGCTGGATGAAGGGCCTTCCGAGCTGCCACCGTCTCTCACGATCCTGCGCTATAGCAATCGACTGAGTAGCTGCACATGAGTCGATTTATTACCCCCCCCCCCTCTTCCGCGCTCCAAAGAAGTCCACTCGGACGCATTCCGTTCCTTGGCAGCCATTCCGTCATTAGTCTTCCTGAGCATCTGTGGAAAAAAAGCTTCATAGCTCATCGGTTTCCTTCAGTATAAATACATATTCTCATTCCCAGTTTTGACTATTAGCCATCATCCCTTTCAGCGATGTCTCCTGCCCCAGCGCACTTACTTTTCTTTGCAGTTTGGATGATCGCATCGACATGCGTATCTCCACTAATCCACGTGCTCCTCCTTCTGTCTCTCAACGTCAATCGCCAAGTGTGCCTCTCAATCTGACATTTTTGTTGTTATCAGTGACCATTTTTCTGTACCATACCTAACAGCGCATATGCACCAATACAGATATTTTTTTAACAAAAAAAACATACATGCGCACCAATTAAACGTACTTAAAATACTTGATTTTAATGTAACAAGTGATACTATTCCATGATTGGTGCTTTGGTACGCAAGGGGGCTCTGCCCATGCCTGCAGGGCGAATTGCAATGTGCAGCATTCGACTCCATCGCTTCAAGTGGGTGCAAGTGTCGCGACTTGTCCCATGAGTAAACTCCGAGGATTTGGCCTTGGGCATTGCAGGTTCATTGCAACATCAGGCAATGAAACTTGACTGAGATGAGAAGAGAATTTCACCTGTCCCATCAGAAGCTCTTTAACTTGCAGATATAACAAAGCTCCCCCCCTGTTAGCCTCCAATCATCTCCGACCGGCATTGCTATGCAAATTGTGGTTATTAAAAGTTTTATTGAAGTTGTCTTTTATATATATATACCTGTGGGACGATTGTTTTAATAAAAAAAATCTTCACCGCTGGTTGTATTTGAAGAGAAAGAAATCATCTAATTTTGTTAGGCTGCAAACTACAGTAATGCTGGCTCCCGTGTGTGTCTGTACATGTGTGTGTGTCTGTACATGTGTGTGTGTCTGTACATGTGTGTGTGTGTCTGTACATGTGTGTGTGTCTGTACATGTGTGTATGTGTGCAGCGGTTTGCGTGCTGCGCTTGAAACCGGCGACCCGGGTTCGATTACCGCTCACGGCCAACACCAGTGACGATTATCTGAACCGGTCCTGGGCCTCCCCTAGGTCGACTCAGCCTCAAAATGAGTACCTGGTCCGGTGTGTAAAAACATCGCCATTGGGGAGACAAAGGCGGTCGAGCGTGGTGCTGGCCACCCACCCCCACGTGTACCGTTCCGGCCTTCATAGGTGCGCGCTAACAGCAATTGCTCCTACGGTCTGCTAAGGCTTTATGGGGGATCTTTGTGTGTGTGCTTAGTGTGGGGAGTGATAGTGCAGTGGGTAGCGCACCACACTACATAATCCAGTGATTCGAGTTCAATTCCCGCTCATGCTCAACATCGGTGAAAATTTTTTGAACCGGTCCAGGCCATCTCCTAGATCGACTCAGCCTTAAAAGAGTACCTGATGCAGTATATTTACGTACAGTCATCGACTTACGAACGAGTTACGTTCCTGAGACCCGTTCGTAAGTCCATATGTTCGTATCTTGGAATGCCACATTTAATTATACATATGGTCAGTATTATAATGTGTTCTTTCTCAACAAAAAAGGGAAGCATTGTTAAAATCATAAATTGGAATAAATATTGTACATTTGCACGTAATGCTGTAATAAATACTCTACAGTAAATATAACTTCAAATTAACGAAGATGAAAAGAAAACATCGATTTTATTTTCACCTACCTTGAGTCCTGATGCTGGCTTGCTTGTCGGAAGGGGCGTTTCCAGGATGCTGGGACTCGTGGAGGACCGCTCCGCCGAACAAAATAGTTCCGCGGTTCGGTCCGTAAGTGCGACCAAATGCTCGCAAGTCGGATGGTTCAAATTAATAACATCTTATGGCGGTTTGTTCGTAAGGGCAGTAGCTAGTCTGTCAGAAGTTCGTATCTTGGGTACTGCCTGTATATCAGCAATGGGGAAACAAAGTTGACCGGGCGTGGTGCTGGTCACCCACCCTCTCGAGGGGTGTGTTGGTCTTAATAGGTGCTCGCGAAAAGCAGATACCCCAACAGTCTATTACGGCTATATGGGGCGGGCGGCGGGATCTTTATCTTTGTTTGGTGTAGCACGTGCTACCTCCACCTGCACCTGCCACCTATTATACGATCCACGACAAAAAATAAGAACCTCACCCAGAACTTCGTCACAACCCAACTAAAATGTTGCAATTCTCTCCTCTATGGCCTCTCCAAATGCCTCACCTGCATACTGCAGAATTCCAATGCCGCTGTTCTCGTTTATCACACAGATAAATGAGACCACATGACCCCAATACTGTTCTTAAATTCCCTCCACTGACTTCCGAAAATGTCCTGAATCAACAACAAGATCGCCCTCACCATCTTCAAGATCCTCCATGGACTCACCCCTACCTATCTCTACTCTTTCATCTCACTATACTGTCTCCCCCACACTCGAGCAACCAAGGTCTTCAATCAAAGTCTCCATTAACCTCATAGCTACCCTGCTGTCTAGAACTCCCTCCCTCTGGCCATCAGCAATGCTGAGTTCTTTCACTGTTTAAGTCCGTACAGAACACGCTCTTGCTTGCCTCTGTCTGTGACTGTTGCAGCCATTTTAAGTGCCTTCATGTGCACCATTAGCAAGCTTCCATCTCCTTTCCCTCTCTGCCCTGCTGCTGCTACCACATACAAAGCAATTCCTTCTCTCTTAGTAATCGAATTTCGATGACACTACGTTGGCAGTGGTACACGAGCACAAGTAATAATACATCATTAGATCTCCTTTGCCAGTACCAAAATGTAATAATAGGGTTTTTTCCCCTTTTTTCTGGCAACAAAACTGAAACCTTTTTACAAGGATTCATGTCTGCATTAACCACAATACCTGCAGTCAACATGCAAACAAAAAAATACTATGATAATATATGCATTAAATTTTGATTTATTATTTTGTTGTTTCCCTTCAACGTGACTTTACCGAAAGAACTAAGAATATGAATATATGCATTGTCCTTGAAACTGATTGGTCTACACCAAGGGATGGCTTTCTTTTGAGCCTCGACCCAATTGGTGCTCGACCAGATGACGCCAGAAGGCGTCACACAGCTCAAAGACAATGCACTATCAAAGTAATGAGGACTCGGGGTGAGCATCTACATCATTAGACCTCCTTTGCCAGTAGCAAATGTAATAATAAGGTTTTTCCCTTTTTTTTCTTTGAGCTGTACGCCTTCTGGCGTCATCTGGTCGAGCACCAATTGGGTCGAGGCTCAAAAGAAAGCCGTCCCTTGGTGTAGACCAATCAGTTTCAAGGACAATGCATATATTATCAGAGTATGTTTTTTGTTTGCATTTTGACTGCAGGTATTGTGGTTAATGCAGACATGAATCCTTGTTAAAAGGTTTCAGTTTTGTTGCCAGAAAAAAGGGGAAAAACCCTATTATTACATTTTGGTACTGGCAAAGGAGGTCTAATGATGTAGATGCTCACCCCGAGCCCTCATTACTTTGACAGTGCATTGTCTTTGAGCTGTATGCTTTCTGGCGTCATCTGGTCGAGCACCAATTAGGTCGAGGCTCAAAAGAAAGCCGTCCCTTGGTGTAGACCAATCAGTTTCAAGGACAATGCATATATACTCTTTGGTTCTATTCTGTAAAGCCACGTAGGTAAAAAATAAAACAAAAACACGACGTTTCGGCCACAACACAAGCGGCCTTCATCAGGTGAAGGGATCAGGCTGTCTCGAGGACAGCGCTGGAGTGAAACACAGCCACGCTCAGACCGCGACCTTTAAGCTGTGTGCGAGGAAACAAGGTGCCTTGACAAAGGAATTAGCATAAAAAATAGCATTTGATTGGCCGACTTAGCATAGAGGTGGTGTACATGCGGGTGCACATGCCGTTTGGCGCGGGGGGGGAGGGGGAATTTACCTATATCGGGGAGACAAAGCGACATGTCTCTGACCGAATTCGCGAGCACAAATCAGATTTGAAACACGGCAAAACGAATTCTGCCGTAGCTGATCATTGTTACAACGCTGTGGGTGATCACGATATAATTTTATCCGATACCAAGGTTCTTTGCAAACCCACGGGTTTTTATCAGAGATTTGTTCACGAGGCAATTCAGATCTACAAACACAGACACAATTTCAACCGAGAAGATGGTTTCAAATTAAGCAGCCATTGGAAAGATGATCTAAATCGAATCAAACATTAAACTAATTTTCAATGGTACAGTATAATTTTCAAGTAGTGGTACCCCAAACTTTCGCAGCTCTTAAATTCCCTTTTCACACCATCAATAGATAAACTCCCCCCCCCCCCCGCGCCAACCGGCATGTGCACCCGCATGTACACCACCTCTATGCTAAGTCGGCCAATCAAATGCTAATTTTTATGCTAATTCCTTTGTCAAGGCACCTTGTTTCCTCGCACACAGCTTAAAGGTCGCGGTCTGAGCGTGGCTGTGTTTCACTCCAGCGCTGTCCTCGAGACAGCCTGGTCCCTTCACCTGATGAAGGCCGCTTGTGTTGTGGCCGAAACGTCGTGATTTTTGTTGTTTTATTTTTTACCTACGTGACTTTACCGAATAGAACCAAAGAGTATGGATCCTTGCAGTAACGAAAGCTTTAAATCGACAATGCATACATTATCATAGTCTGTTTTTTGTTTGTATTTTGACTGCAGGTATTGTGGTTAATACAGACATGAATCCTTGTTAAAAGGTTTCAGTTTTGTTGCCAGAAAAAAGGGGAAAAACCCTATTATTAAGTAATAATACACTCAACAGGTTTGTCACACACGCCGCCTTGAAAGGAAAAACAATATAGTCGGCGACGTTTTGTGAAATGTCCAACTTTCATGGCACATAAACAGAGAGGTCAAAGAGATAGAGTGTATACGAGTGAGACTGCAATTTACACCATGGAGCCTGATAATTATTAAAGTCGAGAAATGTTTTATGTTCAACGGTGTTTAAATTGCCATATGAATAGTTAGCCATTAGTAGCTATTAACAGACGAATCCTCCGATCATTAAATATACATGAAGCAATTCATATTGAATGTACAATTAAAGAATGTTGCTGGCACATTGCATTATGGGTAACCCTTATTATTTTACCAACGCCCTCGATATGCATGACCCCGAATTATTGCACCATCTTGACATGCAATTGCATTGAGATGTGCTATGCATCAACCTGTATTGCATTTTAATACCTACGAGTCTCATGTGGCTATATATACCAACGTTAAATTTGTATCAGATATTGCAAACTCGATGAGACTGAAAGTCTGTTATGAATACGATACAACCAACGTTTTTTTTAAGTATCTATCCATGACATTATCTCAAGACTTGTATCATGGTTGTTATTTTTGCAAGGGAGGCCTGGAGTTAAAGAAATAGACTTAAAATAGTTTCTGCATGCGCCAATGTATTTTGTTCCCGTGCAAATGTTTACAGGATAGGATGCCAATTATTTAGCTTATAATCCCACTTTACAATTATTCAGGAAGGCAGTTGGCAATGAGTATGTTATTTATAACGAGCAATAAGAAATACATATGTTCATGAGCTGTGTGTACTAGTATTGTGTGTGGACAAAGTCTTAGCTTTGACAACATCTCTCCAGTAAAGTTCATCTTCTGTTTATTGTAAATTCCCTTCAACAGCAGGTGGTTGTTGATTTGACAAAAGTCCTATATCTTTGAGCTCACAGCGCATAACTTTTGAGCCTCGTGGTTTTGCTTTCACTTGATGTTTTACTTTGCTCCTTTAATGCTCTTGCAAACTATTTAATTTGTCAGGCTCAATAAAACGCATTTTGAAAGTTTGAGTTTAAGCAGAATGTCATTTTTTACTCTCTTTTTTCCCTCGCGATGCGTGCGTTGTCACAGAGCAACACTCTTTGCCTGAATGTGCTTTCAGCGTCAGCCAATTAATTTCACCCATTCGCTTACCAGATAATGTCGCTGCTGTGATATCCTTCTTGTGACATGAATGTGGCAACTGAGCACAATCCCGGTGCTCACGTTTCTTTGGATAAGAGTGAGATCATGAAAGTTGTGTCCAGATTCCCAATAAACTTGTACTCATTTTCATTGACCCTGGAGAGTCCTCGGTTCACCCGTCCAGGATTTGAACTTAGAGCCGATTGCAAGCCACACACCCTACCGGTGCACCACCCTGCAACTGCTCGCTCATGCCAATGCTAGCGGTAGGGGCTCCCCTAAATCGAGCTCAAGAGAGGCTCTCCAGAGTGTATTTGTCCTTCTCTTCCATGCTCCCCAAAGCTCTTGGAAGAGGTTGGAGTATCCACACTTTTCCCTACCAAACATGACCTTATCGACTGTGGTGTACCCTACTCTTTGTTTTTTTCGGTAAAGTCACGTCGGTAAAACAAAATTAAAATTAAATAAAAGAAAAAGAAAACAACTAAATCATCTCACGACGTTTCGGAGGCAACACAAGCTTCCGTCTTCAGGTGGAACAGTCACAGCAAGATAGCTGCATCTATCTTCAGTCACAGCAAGATAGCTGCATCTATCTTGCTGTGACTGTTCCACCTGAAGACGGAAGCTTGTGTTGCCTCCGAAACGTCATGATTTGATTTAGTTGTTTTATTTTATTTTTATTTTGTTTTACCTACGTGACTTTACCGAAAAAACCAAAGAGCATGAATCCTTGCAGTCACGAAAGCTTCAAATCTGGAATGTGGTGTACCCATTAGATTTTTTACGAAACTTTCCCCTTTTATTTAAACGGCTGCACCGGGAGATTAAATCAAACTGGCGACGTCCAGATTGCAAGTCACGTGTGCTGACCATTGCACCACGGCAGGATCCTTCGTGGCATTACGAAGCTTTGTTCACAAGACCATCAATTATTTTTACCGTTCATTATTAAATGGTGCATCGATACCATTGTTGAAGGGGGGAAAAAATCATTGCACCGAATGAACTCAAATTCAGAATCACAGCTTTGGCTTGCACTAGAAGGACTGTGTACAGAAGCTGTGTAGGTACCGTTGTCAGGAGGCAGCAATAAGAACACTTTCCCATGCTAAGGGCCTCTGTGCAACCCTGTCACCAAAATCACGTAAGTCAAACTGCCAGCTGGCATTTTTTTTTAGCACACACGGGATGCGATCCCATGCTATTAATACAACGCCTTCATTATGACCGCACAGCAGCTAGCTTTGGCTCTCCACAAGAACTCTGCTGTGTGAGGGTGCATTTTGAAGCGTGCGATCGCGGGCACGCGTCTGTGTCCAGGTCTATATTTTTGCGGCCTTCCAATCGCAGCTAAATTGTTTGAGGTTCTTCCAATTGTATACTCTGAGGCTACGTGCCCGGGGCATGGCAGGGTGGCGGGGGGAAATGCCACAGCACAGACACTTGGCAGACAGAGAACTTGAGGAGCCGGTCAACCACTCGGCTCCATCTGCCGCTCAGTGTGTGTGTGCCGCCACGTTTTATGAAACCCCCGCGGGTAAAACGAAGCCCAACGCACAAGGTGCGGGGTACGGAGCAGAAGGCCCCATTTGTAGCACTCCAGAAAGCAGCAATATTGAATTTGAGCCGCCACCGACTTGGGGGTCAGAGGAGAATTTATTTGCTCCCGCGCTGGCAGAAGACGTGCACGGTAGGCAGACTCGGAACGACGAGGTTAGCAGCAAAACGACACTTTCGGGGCGGAAAACAAGCGGCGTCGTTGGTTAACCACTGATTAGACCAACGTTGGCACTCCGTTTAACCTGAACATAAGGAAAAAGCAAACCAAGAAGACAAGTACAACAAGCATAATCTGTACACGATTGTAATACATATTCAAGCACATACCTCCTAACTTTGTTTTAATACGATTCGAATCTAACAAATGCATTTCTTAAACACATTAGTGTGTTAAATGCACATTAGCTTCTCTGCATGAGTGGGGTACATTTTGTCGTGACTTTTATCAAATTCCATACTGCAAACAGCAATTACACAAGAATGTTAAAGCAAAATGTTGCCTCCTGTGTTTTTATATATTACTAGCTTGTTTGCTCGTCTTAGGACGGAAGCTGTAATATTTACGCAACAAAAATGAGCAGAGTATAATTGTATTTTGTGTAAATTTAATGGCAGTGAATCTTGCACGAAAGTACGTCATCAAACACTGCACTGCATTTCACTGTAGCACTATTAATGGCAGTGAATCTGGCACGAAAGTACGTCATCAAACACTGCACTGCATTTCACTGTAGCACTATTAATGGCAGTGAATCTGGCACGAAGGTACGTCATCAAACACTGCACTGCATTTCACTGTAGCACTTTTAATGGCAGTGAATCTGGCACGAAAGTACGTCATCAAACACTGCACTGCATTTCACTGTAGCACTTTTAATGGCAGTGAATCTGGCACGAAAGTACGTCATCAAACACTGCACTGCATTTAACTGTAGCACTTTTAATGGCAGTGAATCTGGCACGAAAGTACGTCATCAAACACTGCACTGCATTTCACTGTAGCACTGTATTAATGGCAGTGAATCTGGCACGAAAGTACGTCATCAAACACTGCACTGCATTTCACTGTAGCACTGTATTAATGGCAGTGAATCTGGCACGAAAGTACGTCATCAAACACTGCACTGCATTTCACTGTAGCACTGTATTAATGGCAGTGATTCTTGTACAAAACTATTTCATGAAACACCTCACTTCATGTCACTGTAGCACTGTATATAACTGACTTCCAATCTGTTCAAATTAACTGCTCTGATACTTTATTCTCCTCTGCGTTTGGTCGCTGGTGTTGAAATAAATTGGAAATAGATACAATATCTGGAAAATCACTGAGAAATGTCTATTTTACCATAATGTAGAAGCATAATTTAGACTTACCTATTGTCTCAAGTGCTGAAGAAATAAATAAATAAATCGACAGATTAATAAATAAAGACGCCAAATACACTTTGTTGCTGCGTATAATTATTTATTAGATTCACTTTTCAATAAAGAAACGTGAACCTTAAAGCGAATTTGCAACAAAAATTTTTATTTCCGCTCGACCTTCTGCGTGAGTGTAAAAATCCACCCGCTCATGAATATTCATGAGGGGGGGGGGGGTGCGGCATGTGGAGTGACGTCACGCGCGTTACACACAAACAGATATTCTTGGCTCATTATAGTAGTAATGCCTCGTTAAAAATACTTTACAAGATTCAGCAGATCTGGGCATTGCATGGATAATGACTAACAAGCCATTTTCTGTTTGCCGTATTTAGATGTCCTTTGCTCAATGACATATTCAAGCCTAGGGTAAAGAGAAAATGTCACAATATATGGGATATGAAGTCAATAATGGTGACCCATTAACTGCACACCTACCGACATGTACTTAGACCATCGCGCATCTGAAACATAACAGCAGTCACGTGTAAGTGGTGTGAAGCGTGCACCAAGTAAACTGTTGTGATGACCTGAAATGACGTAATTACACTTGCATGTAGGTCACATGCCTCATTCGCCCAACGCCTGAAATTAAGACTCCATGCAGCCATACAAAGGGACAATTCTGATTGATAGGGAAGACGAAGACCCAATTTCTTCGCTTGAGAGTAAATGTGTGTGTGTGTATGTGTCAAATGTGGGGGAGCGGTGGCGCAGCAGTTAACATGTTGCGCTACGAATCTTGGGTACCCGAGTTCAATTCCCGCTCATGGCCAACACCAGTGACGATTATCTTAACCGGTCATGGGTCTCCCCTAGGTCGACTCAGTCTTTAATGAGTACCTGGTGCGGTGTGTAAATATCGCCACCGGGGAGACAAAGGCGGCCGGGCGTGGGGCTGGCCTATCACCCCTTCGTGTGCCGTACCGGCCTCCATAGGTGCGTGCAAACAGCACTTGCCCCAACAGTTTTCTTTAGGCTACGAGTGGAGATCGTTGTCTTTGTAAAAGGTATAGATGCAGCCCTGCAATTTCATGCTCACACTACTCCTGGTAGAATGGGCTCCACTCGAGGGAGCTTTAGCGAGGCCTCTCGAGAGCGTATTTTTGTCCTTATCTTCCACACTGGTCAGACGTTTTGGAAATGGTGTAAGTGCCCAGACCCCACCGCACGCGACCGGCTGTTCGACTTACTCTGGTGTACACATTTATACGTGCGTGGTGGACAGAGGCGGAGGGGTGGGGGGGGGTTAAACAAATAAAACACATCGTTTCAACTGCCGCGCAGGGAGATCACACCGGTGACCTCGGGGTTGCAGAGTGTGCTAACCATTAGACCATGGCAGCATCCCGTCTATAAATATATGTTGAAATGTAAATGCAATACTGCTGCATTTATTTGCTTGGCATACATCATTTATTTGGTGGCTGATGGGCCCATGGACACTTGTGCAGCGCATGGAAGGATAATGCTGTAGTTCAACATGGACAAGGCATCATATAGCTCTGAGCAAATAAATGCGGCTCAAATGAAATGCCAGCCATCGGTTTGCTCAGCCGCCAAATTGACAGCGTGACGAGAGCAAAATTATCGATGTGGTTTCTCATAATTTTAAAACAGTTATCCTGCAGAGATGCTTGATTTTTTTTCTTTACAAAATCCATTCACTTGCCATGCATGACAAAACGGGGCAGTCTGTCATGTGCGGTTGATGCCCAACTTCTTCTCTCCAAAAGAACTGCTTTTGTAATTCTCCTTCCTGTCCGTTTTCATTTGTGCGGAAGTTCTAGGCAATGTGAAGTTTTCACATTTTTTATATTTAATAATAACCGGAGAAAGGGCAATGTTGATTAAGAAAAAACATGTTTATTTTAGCTGGCTTATATTTCTTTGGAATCAATCAACAGATTTGTGTTACCATGGTTATTAATCTCACAGCAACATTGCTCTATTGATCCACTTCATGGGAATCACATCGAGTGTATTACATAGGCTGTGCCTATTATGCTGTATAAACGTACAAAAAAAAATAGATGGCATATCGTGGTGACAAGCAGCAGTATTAAATTCACGCCCAGAGCTAGACAGTGCAGTATATATCATGCTAAAACACAAACAAGCAATATTCTATGTTGGGTAGTTCAATAAGTCAGGCGCCGATGTGCATTATAGGTCACTGCTAGTAGAGTATCTAAAAGGGCCTGTTGCCTGTAAATAGTTTCAGCCAAAATCAAAACATAAAATAACCAATATCCTCTGATGCCTTTTTTGTGAATCCCATTTTGCCGTAATCTGTATTTGAATTACGAGCATCGGGGAAACAAATAATAACGGATTAAAATTGTGTTGTGCTTCTGTTTTTGTTTTTCCCTTCAGTCAAGGTCAGCGAATCAATTGGAACGAAAAAACGCAATTCTTCATTATTATGTTTGCAACTATTTTTGACATTCCACCGGCACATGGGAATATATTTCATTAACTACCGGAGTAGTTTGAGGTGCAAATGCCAGTGTGCCAAGCTGTACACACGTGCACAGCTTGGCACAACGGTATGTGGCATTGAACGGCACAGTAATTTCAGTAATTACAATTAATTGGCCAACATAGTATCATAACTTCATAATTATTGTTTATTTGCAATGCGTGACATCAATGGCGTTAGCCATGGTGATCTTTCGACCTTGATTTGCAAAGCAAAATGCATTCATCTTTCATATCTGGTGCATCACACGTTGTACCATAGAGGGAGGGAGTGGGGGGGGGGAGTTAAAAGTTAGTTTTGCTATTGTAATAAATTGCTCAGGGGCCACGCTGTTAACATCATGCGAGTATATTGAAATAATGACACGCCGAGGTCTGACTCAATGTTTCCTTAATGAGGCACCCAGGTCACTAGTGTTGCTCTCATCAGCGAGTGTTCCTTTCTTAAAACCCCCTGTGTGGACGCTTACACTTTGAACCGCTGAGACTCATATCTGATTACTCCTTGCAGACTTGGGGAATGAGAGTGTCGACTTTTTTAAAATTAATACAGTATTTATTTTCATTTCCCACGATGCATGGCAGTGTAGAGCCATTTACAATGTTTAATAACCTTCGAAAAGGCACACACACAAACTCAGACTTAAGGAACAGTCTGTGTGTATTTGTGTATATATATAAATTTCTGTTTTTATTGATCTATTTTTCATTTTAACAATGCACAACATTGTGGTAATGTTTATGATAAACAAAATCCACGGAGCCTGTTGCCTTTTGTGTGTGTTCTAGAAAACAATAATTACATCCAACGCCTAATTGCGGTAACCCCTGGGAATTGTCAAGTCCAATTATTTTTTTCACCTCTTGAATAAATGACTCCACGACCATAGGATGAAACAATGCACAGAAGTTGTGAAGAATTATTTTCAGAGACACATTTATCCTCAGAAAGTATACCCCTTTAATTTACTGAATTGTTTATTAAATAGCATGTGGCCCTTGGTAGTCGTCCGGTGGCGACTTTTTAGCCTGGATTGTTTTGTAACAATGCAGCTTTGGATTTGCTGTCGTGGCGTAATGGTTACTTACCACAGTGCACCTGCAATCCAGAGGGCACCGGTTCGATCTCCTGGCACGGCAGAAGCAATGGACACATTTCTTAACGCCCCCCCCCCCATCCTCTAGTCACCCAGTAGCATAATTGGGTACACCGCAGTTAGTGTTATCGTGTAGTGTGGTAAAGTTCAGTTACAAAATGGGACATTTTTAGCCAGTATCAAAGTATGAACATTTCAATTTTTTCAGAAAAGTTAAATTAATCCCACCTCTTCCAAGACGTCTGGCAAGCATGGAAGAGTAGGCCACAATGCCTTCCTTGGAAGGAGCTCTATAGAGCTTCCTCTGGTAGAAGTCCTTACACCAGAAGGCAGTGGTATAAGCAAGACATGTTTGAGTGGCACCACTACCTATGTCGTTAATGCACTTTTAAAGATTTGAAAGATAAATCTGTCAGCTCTTTTTATTTGCTTGTGAAAAAAATACCATAGTGAACAACATTTAAAATTAACTCAACAAATGAGGATTTAGCAACCACCGTTTTGAATAGTTATGGAGACGCCCTGCAAAAATCACTTGCTACTGACGTTAGCTTACGGGCTGGGACACAAAGAAATAAAATAGCAGTAAAGCTGACAATATATGAAACACATTTAGTTTCATTTTTTACATCTTGCGCGGATGCATTTAATACTGATAAAGCACGTGCAAAAAATAACGGCAATAATACATTATTTAAAATGCAGACCTTTTTAAGCATCCCCTGAGAGTCGCGACAGGGAGTGGAGCTACTTGTTAAACTAAGTCTGCCTCAAGGTAACAATTCACTCGATTGTAGATTTACATTGGAATTAACTTTACAATTTGTTTTTTTTCTCTCATATATTGCGCGCTTAAATTTAGACGCACATTACTGACCGCGTCAATATTTGTTGTGAAAACTCCATTATGATTTAGTCTGCGTGTTTACTTTACCTTGGGTCCAGCACACACACACGAATAAGCACACGTCTTTTTAAACATTTTTTCCGCTCGTCGATGCACTGTTGCCACCTACTGGTTGCTCTCTGTTCACGTCGTTGAGAGCATGCGATGTTTACATTTCGCTGCAGCCGCCTTTGTCACTCTACTGCTGGATGGATGTCTCCCCATCTCACAAGCACGCACACCGTATCTTATCGTCGGGGACATTGTTTTAAAATCGTCCAGAGGGCATCGCTGACGTTCGCGCTGTGGCCAAAGACCGTCGCAGATGTCACTCGCTCGCGAGTGACATCTGCTCTGGCTGGGAAGCAAGAGCTGGGTTTTGGATTCGCAATGCAGTGAAGCTAATCACTGCACCACTAATCACTGCACCACTGCTGAATTTCAGAGGGCGGATAACAATGTCCAAAATTCACACTGCAGTGATTATTATCTTTCATCTTCCATGGTAGCTCGTTTCAAGTCAAACCTTGTGTTGAGTACCATGTACACATTTGTTGATTTAGGTAACCAATAACCATCATTATTATGGTTGTCAGCCAAGGCCGATCCCCTTCTTAAGTCACCATAATCTCTCACGATCCTGCGATGTAAAAAGAAACTGAAGACTATTTTTTTCTTCCAGATAAGGCCCACTGAGCTGTGTTGCTCTTTTTCAGAAGCGACCTGGCCACAAATGACAGCTCAACGAAGTGGCCTGTCGCATGGAGTTTTAGAGCAGCTAAATACTTGAAATGTGTGGGGGGGAAACCATAGGACCCGGAGAAAAATCCACACGACGACAGGAAGAGAGAGAGAGAGACATGCAAACTCCAAATATACAGCAGATGCCAGGGTCGGGATCGAAGCCACGACCTCCTTTATACCAGGCGAGGTAGTTAACATCTCGCCACCGCGGCGCAAATCGAGCGCCTTCGCACGAGCCAATTTCATGACTCCATCTCCTCCGGGAATGTACTCTGGGAGGAGTTCCGTACCTTTGGCAAACATCTCTTTGAGTGATCATGTCCTGCCCAAGCCCTTCTCACTTTCCTTCACGGTTGTGATTTTATATTTAACCTTGCGTATCCTTTCTATGCTGAATCAAGAAGAAGAAGAACAAGAATATACATTAAACTGGTGAAAATACACATGTAATACATATATACATGCACAGCCCTTTTATCAATTTAATGCTGGATGAAGGCCTCCCCATGCCTTGCAGGTAGTGGGGGTGAGTTAACTCGATTTTCACCACGTTGGTCCAGTGCGGGTTAGCGAAGTTGGGTAATATAGATCTGCTAATATTACACAGAACAACACAAGCATTTTGCTGCAGTGCCTTTTGCGGTATGCCACATTATTTTCATAACATAGATAGTGCCCTTTATTAAAATGGTAGCGGTGAATGTATACAGTTGTATATACAACGTAGCCATGGTTCAGTATAAAAACCTGTTGTACTTCAATAATAAGAATAACAAAAATAGCACTTGTAACTCGCAACAATTTGCAAACGGACTAAAGTTCAAATGTGATCCGAAGGCTTGGAATATATGTAACACCAATTTCACAGCTCAAAAACACAATTCGTTGATGTTTCACTCCATTGCTGGCGATAGAGATATCACACTTTTTTCTGAAAATCATTCTCAAATTTAATGTATCGCCGCTGCACGAATCATGAACACACTGTCCACCTTGGAGAGAACATGGTTTTTTTTCCCCCCCAATATATATTTATATTTGTGCTTTTAGCTAATGGAATGAAGATAATACGTGAGGTTAATAGGTTAAGTGCTGTTGCATTAGCTTTGGGGGCTATGAATTGTCATCTCCGTGAATGCTGTGAGAAAGCAACACCGCCAGATTGACGTTCTGTGGTTTGTGCCAGATGGGAGTGCAACGCCCTCCATTCATTTATTATCTTGGAAAGTTCATGAGCAAGCAGGTGATTGGGCCAGTGCCGTAAGGGGCCGTCCATAGTTGACGTCACGCGATTTTGGAAGATTTTTGACCCTTTCGTCACACGGCGTCACAAAAAGCCAGACCCCCCCTCCCCTCAAATATGACGTCACAAAGCTCTGCCCCCCAAAAAAATATATATATATAACATGTTTCAAATCGCTTTTAACTATTGTCATTGTAGTGCGTATTTATTGTGGCGCTGCACTCTGATGTTGTAGGAGAAAACATTTATTAAAACGTATTTTAAATTAAGTAGAACGTGTTGTCTATATTTATTTAAAGTTGCGCATTTTGATGTGACGTCACATTTCTCACCCCCCCCCCCCCTCGTCACAAATGTCTGACCCCCCCCCCCATGTGCGTGACGTCATTTATGGACGGCCCCAAAGTGGCACGCAGATCGGCATGCTTTTGTGATTCTCAAACATATCCGCAATAGTTTTTAAGTGGCTTAGAGTTTTCGATCACTAATACTGCACTCAGCAAACCGCTGTGGTCATCGGCTTATTATTAAATTGCATTTCAGCAACGGGGAAAATCACATTAAAAATTACAAATTATCCTTTCTTCGAGCTGCCCAGGCCCATTTACGACGGTCCATAAACTTCTGGCAGGAGCAGGAGTTCTCCACTGTTGGCGATCAACAACATCATCATCATAATTATATATAACCTGAAGTAAATCCTCTTCGTTCTAGTGCCTCCTCGTCCTCCATCCCAGCATGTCATCTTTCCTTTTTCTTGCTTCTCCTCTGTCCCCATTACCTTCCGTTAGCATTGCCACTGCTTCCCATGAAATACTGGAGTAATGCAATGTGGATACAGACGACTAATTAACTGCGCCTCCTGTAATTTGTATTTTAAAAGTGTCAATTGCTTTCAGGTGAGTGTGTACGTGTGCATGTTGAACTTCTTTCGTACGTAGCCAACCGCGCTAATCGGAGGTGCGGGGGGAAGCACAATAAACTAAATTCAATTTGAGATTTAAAAGTGCATAGCTCCAGTGGCTTCCTAATATCGCAAACAAAGAGCGTTCCAGACGGCCGCAGAAAAAGCCGCTAAATTGCTTATTATAATTCAAGATACCAATTTAAAAGTACAATTGAAATTTTAAAATACATGTGCGTAGAATTTTGATTATTCCTGATATATGAGCAACAGTAATGCCGTGACACGTGTGTGTGAGTCTGTGTTTCACAAGCCTCATTTGCCTAAACCCTGGAATGAAACGCCCAAGCACACCACACAAAAGGAACAATTCTGATTGCGAGGGATGACAAAAGCTAATAACATGTCTATTTGTGAACGGGATTGTTCACAAGCAGGTGTTTCAAAGCATCTCCGGTGATTTTTTTTTGCTTTCCATTATTCACGGTCACATGGGGGTGGGGGAGGAAGATGAAGTGTGTTTATTTATACGCATTATTTACATGCAATAAAGTTACAGACAATCATTAGGGCACTATAATTTGTCAAATCGTTTTTTTTGTTATTGGTTGCAGTGTTTCATTCTCAAGAGGTTGCTCTAGTTTTGTAATGTGCATGACTGTAACGTGCGGTGTTCGCGTAAACGTTGTGTTACGTGTGTATGCAGTGGCGTAGTGGTTAGCGCGCTGCACTATACGAACCCGGCAACACGAGTTTGATTCCCGCTCACGGCCAAGACCAGTAACGATTTTTTGAGACAGTGCCGAGTGGGCCCTCCCCAAGGTCGACTCCGGATTAAATTAATATTTGGTGCGAAAATAATAATTGGCACTTCTAGAGCGCATTTCACCCGGAGGTCACAAGGTGCTGTACGCACACAAAGACAAAGATCTCCCGTATAGCCTTAACAGACTGTACGCACGCACGTGCAGGCTCACGCCAATACAATCAAACCTCAAAGCAAAGGGTTCAATAAATAAATAATAAATTCGACAAAAAAATGAGCTTTCAATGCACATACTTTTATTTGCACTTAAAAGTAGACTAAATAAAATGTGATGCGCTGAATAAAAGTGGGTTGCTTCGTTTTGATATGTTTAATTTTCTTTATGCAAGCCAGCCACTTTCATTCGGCACATCAAATTTGATTAATTCTGAGGTCAAAATAATGTATTTTCTACTTTTGAGTGCAAATAAAAGTGTGCGCATTGAAAAACATGTTTTTACCGAATTTATTTTAATGTAAATCTTATAAAAACTGTGTATATGGACATATTCATTTTAAGATCTCAACCCAGAAAATAACAATAGTTCATTATTGCCTGGATACTTCTAATATATTTTAAATAGTGCAATAATGAAGTGAGTAAAAAATACGAAGAAACCCAATATCGGCAGAAGCTGGACCGGTTTTTTAAATTAAATCTTAAATCGTTACGCGAGACGGCAAGTCTGTGTACAACATTTCAGCTCGCTGGGCTTCGTAAATACGAAGATATTGAGCGTCAAAGATGTGAAAGAATACAAACAGACAACAGGGCAAGTTAAATAAAAGTGTGTAATAAAAGTGTGTAAAAAAAAAGCCCTTAAACATAAGACCGTCTTAATGCGCGATTTAAATAAAACGAGTGAGTCAGCAGAGCAAACGTCCAGTGGAAGTGGAAATCCACAGCCTGGGGGCCACACGAGAAAAGGCCCAGTCCCCCATCATCATCGCACAAAGACGTGACCTTGGCACACACAACAGGCCAAGCTCGGAAGACCAAAGTTCTTTTGTTGGAACATGGGGGCGAAAGGGGTCTTGTATATATAAAGGAATAGCAGCTCCCTCGTGGCGATGTTTACACAGACAAAGGCAGCCGGGTGTGGTGCCGGCCACCCCACCTCCTCTTGTGCCGTGCCGGCCTTCATAGGTGCTCGCTAACAGCATCGTGAAAAATCACAATGACATTCAAAGGTTTCATTAATGGGATACATCTAAATTCATTTAACAAAAAAAAATCATCCATGTTTTATCAACTGCTGAATGAAAGCCTCCCCATGCCATGGTCACCCCCGACTCAGTCCTGTAATTCCACCGTCGGTATCACTTCTCTACGCAGTGGTCGTTCTCCAAGGCGTGCTCTCTGCTCTGGCTGCCACTCCATCGCCAGAGTTCACCACCAGTCATCGTCCCTTTCAGCAGCGTGTCCTCCCAAGCGTTCATTAAGAGTCGCCACGGCCGGTGCAGGTGCTCGCCGAGCTGCATTGACTTTGGGTTTGCCAAAAACGAACACCTTATTAGGTCGCGCTCATTGCACACAACAGAGTGCTTGACAAAACTGAACCGCAATAACCGTCAAGCGAACTCCGGTGATCATCCCCGCAGCAGCGGCTTTTGGTTTTGCCGTCGAACAAAGGCGGTCGCCGCATAGCGCGCTTTTGGATGCGCTTCCGTAGCCGTCTGGAATGCTCTTCCTTCCGATCTTAGGAAGCCACTGGAGCTATGCATTTTTTTTTAATCTGAATTTAAACCTCATTTCTTTCGAACTGATTTTTTGTGTTTCGTTTTTTTTGTTTGTTGTCCGTTCACCACACCTCCGATTAGCACGGTTGGCAACGTACGGTGATATTGAAGTTCAACGTAATACACTGTGATGACTTGCGTATTTTCCCTAATCCGTGTGTTCATATTCCCGTCTCTCAATGTAAATCCAAGAATGCCTCTACGGAGCTTTCATTCCACATTCGTTGTCAACGTGCAACGTTTCTGATACACGAGTCGTGGCGGATAAATACACGCGCACCAAATTCAACGGGTGTCTTGCTGGGTTTTTCTTTCTTCCCTACCCCCCCCCCCCCCACCCATTTTAGTGTCAGTTCAATATTAAGAGCGCGTGCGTACTTGGCCGAGGCGTGCGAGCGCATCCGTCGGTGGCCACGTGCTGAGTTGCGCGTCGCTCAACTCGTCTCGCTGGGCAGTCGCCAACCAATGCGTTTGTTTGCGCAGAGCCGCAACTGCCGTGTGGGTTGTCATGAAGAGCCCGAAACGGTAGACTCCGCTGTAATCTGCTTAACACGTAAGCTTTTGCGACCAATGGTATCCATGAGAGTTTTTTTTATTAATTAATTATTATTATTAATAGGTTATATCACGTAAATACATTTATATTTAAGTGATCTAACCTATTTGCACTGGAATAATATTTTTTCACAGAAGTCCAGTAGGGGCGGGTCGGCATGTTAGAATAATAAACTAGCGACAGTATATAGCTATCCATAATATCGTTTTTGGGTTAGATCGCGTAAAGAAATGTATATATTTTGATATTTACGCGATACCTTGGTATTTACGCGATCTAACCCCCCCCCCCACCCCTCTATTATGGATAGCGGCGATATACTGTAGCTAGTCTTTTGTTGTAACTGACCTGTCCCTACTGGACATCTGTTACAAAGAGCTTCATAGCTCATCGGATTCTTCCAGTATAAATAAAGATTCTGACTAATAGGTGGGCTCCACAGAGAACCTGCTCAGCAAGGCCCACTGATAACGGTGACTTGATGAATTACAGACTCATTAACCTCTTATCGCACTGCGTAAATTATTCACGAAGATCGCTGGGGAGGAGAATAGAATGGAATGCGGAGGCAAGCATCCACAGGAGCAAGCACGCTTCAGGGAAGATGTCTCTACGATCAACTATGTAGGTAATAATATCAATCAGAATCTGATAAGACGAATGAATATCAAATTCCACTGTGCGCTCTATAGATTAATTTTTAAAAAAGGCATTCGACTGAGTGAAAATATATACATTACCTATCTCGCACGCATTTGTCTGGAGAACATTGATCTAGAAGGCCCCATTGGCCGATGGGCCTCATATTTTGCACACAGATGTAGGTCTCTTTTATTTATTCATTTATTTATTGTTTTGCTGTTGTCATCATGCGTGAGTTCTGTAAGCCTCTGGATCACTCCGTGGCAATATTTCCTGTCACAATTTATTGCCGGAAGTCTTTGCATTCATTCTCATATCAAGCGACCCATCGCAAATCACTGCTTCCGACTCCGCTGTCGTCAGCGGATCGAATATTTGACAGCAAATGTCACATTAACAGAAAATCTCTCCAAGTGCACCGTGATGAAGGCAGCTCTCCTGGCAATTCTTAATTAAACAATGAATAACCTGATTATATTAACCTGGTTTGCACTGTAGCTCGTCAGACATTGCGGCCAAAGAGTAAGTTTAATTTCAATTGGGTCACTTGTACTGCACCACAATGGGAATGCAAAATGTGATTGCCACCTGTTCAAGTTTTTTCCAAGATCGTCCTCTTTTTTAGGGAGCTATCCATGGATTCTGTAAGTATTCCTGGGGTATTGAAGGTTGCAGTATACGTAAGTTGTGTGATAATAAAACGCCAAATCAAGGCAATGTATTGATATGTAATTACTCCCTCGTCTGGTATTGTGAAAAAAAAATTTTCTGAAACCTGCCATGTCCCGGTTTATTGTTTCTCAGAGGCAGCAACCCTATTCAAAAGCAAGCACAACACAATTCAATAACATTTGCACTCTGATGAATAATCCGCATTTGGTGGATTTATATTAGCAATTTGATATGAACATTTTGCAATGGAAATTATAATTATGTCACCAACCTGCACCACGGACCAGAGTGGTGAAGTGTGCTCAAACAACCCTCTAGACTGATATAAACTAAAATTACTAAACAATCTTTTTTATTTACCCGGTAAATCCCATTGAGCTACAGCGAGGGAAAAAAATATTTGATCCCCTGCTGATTTTGTACGTTTGCCCACTGACAAAGAAATTATCAGTCTATAATTTTAATGGTAGGTTTATTTGGACAGTGAGAGACGGAATAACAACAACAAAAATCCAGAAAAACGCATGTCAAAAATGTTATAAATTGATTTGCATTTTGATGAGGGAAATAAGTATTTGACCCCCTCTCAATCAGAAAGATTTCTGGCTCCCAGGTGTCTTTTATACAGGTAACGAGCTGAGATTAGGAGCACACTCTTAAAGTGAGTGCTCCTAATCTCAGCTTGTTACCTGTATAAAAGACACCTGTCAACAAAAGCAATCAATCAATCATATTCCAAACTCTCCACCATGGCCAAGACCAACGAGCTCTGCAAGGATGTCAGGGACAAGATTGTAGACCTACACAAGGCTGGAATGGGCTACAAGACCATTGCCAAGCAGCTTGGTGAGAAGGTGACAACAGTTGGTGCGATTATTCGCAAATGGAAGAAACACAAAAGAACTGTCAATCTCCCTCGGCCTGGGGCTCCATGCAAGATCTCACCTCGTGGAGTTGCAATGATCATGAGAACGGTGAGGAATCAGCCCAGAACTACACGGGAGGATCTTGTCAATGATCTCAAGGCAGCTGAGACCATAGTCACCAAGAAAACAATTGGTAACACACTACGCCGTGAAGGACTGAAATCCTGCAGCGCCCGCAAGGTCCCCCTGCTCAAGAAAGCACATATACATGCCCGTCTGAAGTTGCCAATGAACATCTGAATGATTCAGAGGACAACTGGGTGAAAGTGATGTGGTCAGATGAGACCAAATGGAGCTCTTTGGCATCAACTCAACTCGCCGTGTTTGGAGGAGGAGGAATGCTGCCTATGACCCCAAGAACACCATCCCCACCGTCAAACATGGAGGTGGAAACATTATGCTTTGGGGGTGTTTTTCTGCTAAAGGGACAGGACAACTTCACTGCATCAAAGGGACGATGGACGGGGCCATGTACCGTCAAATCTTGGGTGAGAACCTCCTTCCCTCAGCCAGGGCATTGAAAATGGGTCGTGGATGGGTATTCCAGCATGACAATGACCTAAAACACACGACCAAGGCAACAAAGGAGTGGCTCAAGAAGAAGCACATTAAGGTCCTGGAGTGGCCTAGCCAGTCTCCAGACCTTAATCCCAAAGAAAATCTGTGGAGAGAGCTGACGGTTCGAGTTGCCAAACGTCAGCCTCGAAACCTTAATGACTTGGAGAAGATCTGCAAAGAGGAGTGATACAAAATCCCTCCTGAGATGTGTGCAAACCTGGTGGCCAACTACAAGAAACGTCTGACCTCTGTGATTGCCAACAAGGGTTTTGCCACCAAGTACTAAGTCATGTTTTGCAGAGGGATGAAATACTTATTTCCCTCATTAAAATACAAAACAATTAATAACATTTCTGACATGTGTTTTTCTGGAGTTTTTTGTTGTTATTCTGTCTCTCACTGTTCAAATAAACCTACTCTTAACATTATAGACTGATCATTTCTTTGTCAGTGGGCAAATGTACAAAATCAGCAGGGGATCAAATACTTTTTTCCCTCACTGTCTATGTCTATTTATTAGAAGTGACCTGGCCACAAATGATAGCTCAACGAAGTGGCTTATCAAACACAACAGTACATATCAGCATAGTCACTTGCAAATACCTCTTCGTCCGTGTGTTTTTTTATATATATAAATATATAATTTTGATTAATGTGCTTTTTGTGCTAAGAGTTCGAACCTACTGGATTGGGTGGATCGGTGGCTCTTGGCCACGTAATATCTACACCATCAGTTCTTAAGTGAGACGCCACGGAGCTTTTACCAATATTTAAACAATTTGAATTTCTCGAGCAGCACCGCTGTGCAACCACCTGCTTCAGCTGCCGCCACTGCTGCTGCAGAGTCAGCGGAAGACGCTTCCGTCTGTCCGCCAACCCGCGTACCCACAACGGCCCCACCGCCTGAACTCGAGTGTTGCCAAACACATTCCTGCGGAGGGAGCTGGTAGGAACGTTGGGTTGCTCGGTCAATGGCCAGGGTCAACGGCAGCACCACGTGGTGTATTCCGCAAATATGCCCGACTGTGAGGGCGGGCACAAGCCGGCGTGAGTAGGTTAAACGTTGAGTTTTATAAGGGCACCACGGGGTGACCAGCCCCTCCCCACCCAACCCCACTCTCCACACCCAGCCCCTCCTCACCCAGGCCCTCCCTCCCCTCTTCACCCAGCCCCACCCCTCCCATTTTTGGATTCACGACGGACGGACACAATAATCCCCTGTGGGCTGGTGTAACCAGAGGTTCCTACCAGTAAAAGGAGTGCAAACACCACCACTGACACACAGACTGATCTCTAGATACCCTTCGAGGAGGACAGAGGTGGGGGATGGGGTTGAATAAATTAAAAAAAATATTGTCCTGAATCCGCCACTGCATTTGGGACGGTTTTCCTAACTCCTTTGGTTGGGGAGTTAGGAGAGACAATTAAACTGGCTGGATGCAAGAGCTAGTTTGTTTACGGAAGTATTAGTCATTTTATTATGGTGGGCCTCACGGTGGCGGGACGTTAACTACCTTGACTGATATACAGAAGGTCGTGGGTTCGATCCGGCGCTAACGCCTGTATATTTGGAGTTTGCGTGTCTCTCTCCCCGTGGTCACGTGGATTTTTCTCCGGATCCTCCGGTTTTCCCTTCGTTTAGAAGGAACATCACGCGTTTATGATATAAAGTTCCACGCGATTGGCCACGTCATTGGGCTATCATCCGTGGCCGGGTCGCTTCTGAAAAAGAGCGAAATAGCTCAGTGGGCCTTACCTGGTAAAATTAAAAAATATAGTTTAGTTCATATATCTAAAACCAGAAGTAAGCTGGACTCCACTCGGTATCTCCTCGTATTCGTCTTTTTCTTCTCGTGGCCTACTGTACCTAAGTTGTTGTGGGATCGTCCTCCTTCGTTTCTTTTCACCACTTCCGTCTGTGGAAGGCTTCGCACTCGCACCCTTCCT
Source organism: Petromyzon marinus (assembly GCF_048934315.1). Lineage (NCBI taxonomy): Eukaryota > Metazoa > Chordata > Hyperoartia > Petromyzontiformes > Petromyzontidae > Petromyzon > Petromyzon marinus. Next base: position 4,209,510 of record NC_133678.1, read on the forward strand.
TGTCCCACCAGCCACTTACAAGTCCCTGTTTGTGTTTTCCTTCCATCTCCTGTATAGTTTTTTTTTACTCTATGGATGACGTTTCTTGTCTCACACCGCATCATTATAGGAAGCCACTGGATCTATACACTTTTAAATCTAGATTGAAAACTCATTAATTTAAAACTGCTTTGTGTGGTTAGTTTTTTTTTTTGTCCTTCCCCGGCACCTCCGATTAGCGTTGTCTACATGCGGTGCGAAGGAAGTTCAACATACGAGCGTACATATGGCAAAACCATACGATTATTACTTCCCTGGATTTGTTGACAATAATGCGTGCGCCAGTTGTTTTCTGATGTCCCGGTTCTGTATCTCCACGTCAAAAAAACCTAATTAAATCAAACATGTTGAGTCCATCAGACCATTGGGATTTCCAGACAAATATTCTCCAGCAGCATTTGTTTAAGCAAGCAAACTCTGGACCGTTTTTTATATATATATAGCTTTTGGGTTTCACCAGCAGAGTCACGCTTATGTTTTACATATATGTGTTCATCACCCAAAGCTGCAGCCCATTTCAACAACACCGACTCACTTCTATGCCTTGGGCATTAGCCTCAGAAGCCACGCATATAATCCATGCAGGATATGTTTGAGTGAAGCATGTTTTATTTATGGCATTAACCTATAACAAAAAACGAGTTGCAAATATTTTGTTGGCATGGGTGCAAACGCACAAATAACAACAACTCAACACATGCATCACTAAAATAAAGCCTTGAAAGCAAATATATTATTATGCGACATTTCAGGCAATGGTGCTTCTTCATAGCACGTGCTGACTGTGTTTTATCTGTTTTATGTAACAAAAGAAATGTGATCTGTTGAGTATGTTTCTTACTCATTTAAGGGTTTATTATATTCCCAAGTGTACACCTCCATGCATTTCATTGTATTGCCATTAATATGCATGCTGTCCACGAGACATGCACTAGGCCTCGGCAAGGTAAGGTAATTTACCCTTTTTACCGGGTAAAACGGTAAAGGTAAAGGTGTCGACATGCCGAGAGGTAAGGTAAAGGGTAGGGCAAAGGTAGCGCGGAAGAATTACCCAGTAGGGTAAAGGTAGCGTGAAGTATTATCTGGTACACACCTTGTTTACCGCTCGCTAAAAGCTCCGTGGCGCAGTCCGTGGACTCCATTGAAAGTTGGAATCATCGAGAGTGTTCTATGTGACTAAAGCGCTCTACCTAGCATTTACCTGTTACAAACCTTGTTCATGTGTAGTAGTGCCCCAGTAATTACCCTGTGATCGGGTAATTTGTATGGGGTAAGGGTAAAAGGTAGGATAAAGGTAGGGTTTGTTGCTTTTGACCTTTTACATTTTACCTTACCTTGCTAAAGGGTAAAAGGTAAGGGTAGAGTGATTGTATTGTGGTTAGGTAAAAGGTAGGGTAAAAGGTAGGGCTCGTTGATTTTACCTTTTACCTTACCTTGCCGAGGCCTAACATGCACGGTGGATTACAACACTTCGTCTGTTGCAGAAACACATGTTCGGTCTTTGCAGTGACCATCTGCGTTTCCAGGTGTTGAGTCGGGCTGAAAAGGTAAATTCGAGGGTATGTGACACCAACATGAAAACGACAACGCAGCTTGCCACATGCAATTCGCGTCGTGTGTTTGCAGACTGAAATGCAGACATCTTTTCAAAGCAATGTTCCCTGTAATAGCTATGTGAGTGTGTTACAGCTCTAAATAATTGAAAACCAAGTTCATGTGGGAGAGAGGGTTTATATACAGGAGCAGCCTCGTAGCGATAGTGTTGGTGGGGAGGTGGGGCATGGGGTCTGAACCCCCCCCCCCCCCTGCTGAAAGCTCAGCCCCACTTCTCAAGTCTAATTGACTACGGGTCAGCCTGATGAGCAGAACTACCCAGTAGTCTTCTCCATGTAGCCTCTTACACACACAGAGATCGCCCGTGTAGCCTTAAACTGTAGGGGCAAGTGCTGTTAGCGAGCACCTATAAAGGCCGGCACGGCACACGAGGGGGTGGATGACCAACACCACGCCCGGCCGCCTTTGTCTCCCTAGTGACGATGTTTACACATCTTACCAGGTACTCATTTGAGGCTGAGTTGACCTAGGGGAGGCCCAGTACCGTTTCAGATAGTCGTCACTGGTGTTGGCCGTCAGCGGGAATCGAACCCGGGTTTCCACGCTCACTCACACACATACAGTACGCACACATGCGCACACAAAAACGAACGTGTTTTTTTGAACACCGAGTTTAACATGTTTAATAATAATGTGTATGCTTTGTTTAATTAATTGAACAATCTGTTTTGTATATCCATTGTTATTTCTTTTCTTGGGGGTGGTTTCATATAAACCCTCTTGGGTTTCCCAACTCACCAAGCACACCTCTTAACTTTTTAATCTGCGCTGTTTATCGATCACTTGTCTTTTTTGTGCGATTAAAGAATAACTATAACTATTTGGTACAATTTTGCGTTTTATTACACCAGCGGCAATGAAGTCACGCGGTGGTGTGAGAGGTGGAGCAGATTGCACGATAGACACATTCATATCGCATGGTCAATCATTCTGTTGAGCGTTTCACATTATTGTTTCAAGTTTTTTACCATTGACCGTCGTGTCGTGCCCCAAGCACCCTCAGTTGTTGCGTGCCTCCAACTTCAACGGGGGTCACGCTACGCGTTGAGAAGGAGCATTTTTTCTGGAACAGTCATCATTCGCCTTTATAGGATAACTCATCTGATCCGTTACACGATTACCCATGATTCCGATTATTTGCATGAGCTATAGAGTCTGTAAAAAAATCCTGTTACGATTTCTATTCTTTTCCATTCTCTGTGATAACTACTCCCCCCGCTCACCGCCATTAATAAGTGGAGCACATTTGCGGATTACCTCGCGGATAATAGGATCCACGATTATGACCCCCATATCACGACAGATTTTAGCAGGAAAATCTTTTTTTTTTTAAACCTTCAAAAAGGACGCCGATCTGGAGCAAAGTAAAAAAAAAATGCTATTAAATTATCAATTTCAATGGAATTAAAATTATCTTCTCATTACTTCATTTTGAATAATGAGTTACAAGGTTGCCTATCAAATGTAATACACCCCCTGCTCTCCCCAAGGTTCACATAACAGTTGTTTCAATGCTGCTTTGATTCCACACTGTAAGACCCTCCAATTACGCCCGGGTAATATTTGTAAAGGTTTTCTTAGCGGAGAACGAAGACATACAGCTTTTGTCTACCCATGAATAAGTGTGGTTGATCAAACAAAAAATAAAGAAAAACACGTGGCAAGAATATATATAGAGAAAATATGTACTTGGTTAAATTTTGACTTTAAACTTTCGCGACTGCAGGAATTCATATTATTGGTTCTTTCGGTAAAGTCACGTAAATAGAAACAAATGTAAAATAAAATACAAATTGATCAAATAAAATTACAATTTGTGCATTTTTTTGCTATTTTTATTAATTGTTTTTATTTTATTTTATTACTTCATTTTATTTTAAAAAATATTTCATGTTTTGTTTTCTATTTACGTGACTTTACCGAAAGAACCAAGAATATGTATTTGTTTCTTCCTGGTTGAACAAAAAGCAAAGCTATTACGATAGCTATGGTAAAAGAGAATGGGAAAAAAAAGTTTGCCAACATATTTAATGTAAATCGGAATATATTGGGCCAAGTTTTGAATTAAGATGTGCTTTATATTGCCAACGAGCTCACGCCCTAAGCAGGATATGGCTGCAGCACAAGGTTTAGTGCTATTATCATGCAGCTTTGATGCCTTGGGAAAAAAATGGTCTTGTTCCCAGAGAAGCAGATAATAAGGGCGATCGCTCATTGATTTTCGCCAGCCGCCTCTGCTTTACTCTGGTCTATGTTCTCCAGACCTTACCGCCATGCCTCCAACTCCCCACACACTCTCACTCTATCGCCCCCCCCACCTCCACCCACCTCTGCCACCGCCATCCCCCTATCCCCACAAAACGCGCATCATCATCATCAGGCCCATCAAAAACGTATTTTGTCCACTAGCCTCTGATTGGACCACCTTACGGTTACTGACCTCGACAGGGCTTTGTGTTTCAAGAGATAGCAATGCGGGCATTATAATAATATATTACTAATGAAAGTGTGTAAATGGAATTGCAAAGCTGGAAGAGGGCCCGAAAGCAATTGGCCATGTGAACTAGGTAATCATGGGTATTGATTGCAGTCTAGCATATAACCTATTTTATACTGCAGCTGAAAGTAGACAAGATTGCGCATTCAAATATTCAAATGAATGTGGAGAAGCTTTTAATACCCAAGTGGGGTATGTTACGAAAATACTAATAATTAGTTACGTTACAGTACATGATAATTGCAAAGTGTTTATGCAATGAATTTCTAAGAACTTATTAGTGAAGAGACCCACGCTCAATACTGTATCGATCAGTCAAATCAATTTGGCCAATGATGTATGGCCTGAAAAATGAGATTGAGTGGACAGTTTTCAAAAATTGAGAACTTGCAGGAAAGGAAATGAGACTTGCTCAAGAAGAAAGTAAAGATTATGTATTGCTCCAATAAATTTACTTTCAAGAATTATATTCCAACTTTGGAATATTACCATGAAATAACAAATATTTAACAATTATGTATGTTTAATTGTACGCCTTCACGTGTACAAATTTATTGTAATTTATATGTTACTATTAGCCTTTCAATAAACTACATTAAATGTGGTAGGCAAAGTTTGATGAGATTCTGCCTTTTTTTCACTGCACACACCTCTACAATAGCAGCTGGTAATAAGCAACTAATACTGGTGTAATGTTTACTTACATTTGTCCTAAGGGAGATATGTAGATTCATGAATAAACTGTGAACTGCTTTACTTTCTATCTGATTGCATCAAACAAAATTGGTATGCAGGAACTTTCTGTCCTGATGTGTTGTTTAGCGTAGCCAGTGGACTGAACAAGCGATGGATGCATTGAGCGTGTGTCATTGGTGCCGTGAGACACACTTGCGTAAAAAAACAGCAAGAAACGTAATTAAATTATACGCATAGTTTTCAGCAAAATCAGCTGAAGAGTAGAAACAGATCGCCTACTCGTTGCCCCCACCTTAAATTATACATCTGCATATAGATGTACACATTCATTTGCCCTGTGTTCACGTTTGCTATGGTCCGTACGTCTTATTACATCTTTCTCGAGGGAGACAACGAATCAAAATATGACCCCACATTTCTGTAAATTTCGAAGACTGTGATACATATTAAAATTATTCCTTGAATTTAAATTCTGTCATTTAAGGGCCCAGGACTATGAAACTCTTCCACAGACTTAGACGTACATCCCGATTTAATTTCACGGTTTGTTAGTGGCCAATAAAGTATCATGGAGCCCGAGCTAATCTTCTTAGCACGAAAGGTCAGCACAGTGCAGTGTGCTGAATCGAGAAGTCAGCTTTTCGCACGAGCACCTCTCAGCAGCTTTTCTTAACGCTCCAGCCCTCATAATGCATCGTGGAATAATTTCGCAGCTAATGTGGGGGGCGCCTACAACAACAACAAAAAAGCAAGAGAAGCCATCGCAGGATTTTGTTTCTCCATTCTCGGTGCATGTAATTGTGCTGCCAAAATTTAAATGTGTGTTATTTCAAACAAAACCCATCACCAGAGACGCGTGCGGGCGCGCCCACGTGCACACACACACAGGCTCTATATGCATTCACGCACTAATGGTTTTCATGCGTGCCTTCTAATGGCTTAGAGCTGGGATTCGGCAGCTTGAACCCCACCTTCACCTCGCAATGCTGTAGGTCATTATCAAAGCATGCCCTCCGCCATTAAGCGGACATTAAATACCCCATACCATAACACTGTGTAACGATTTTTTTTGTTCCTGGGTAGTAAGTGTTATTTACTAATATTGCTTATGCCTCAAAAGTACAGAAAATGGATATGATTCCCCACAAACCTTGCTTTTGTGACCAGGACAGTGATATGTTCTATTTACCTATTTTCCAGAACATTCCATATAGATTCAGTGCTGAGTAAACTTGGAGTAACTTCTAGAACATTCTAGAAATTTCCAGTAATATAAATAGTAGTCAAAATACAGGGGCCTTAAGCCCACCAGTTCGGTTTAGTTCCAGCTGCCAAAGAGGATACATATCTGCATTTTTCTGAGATGGCATCAAGAGGCTGCAAGCATCCGGCAGACGCATTTTGCTTTGTCTGTGGCCAATTTATCAAGACAAGAGCGACAAAGTACTCTGTGGAAGCATCTACTAAGATGTGTGAGGCCTACAACAAGGCATATTTCGGCATGCCTGTCGGGGATCAAGGCAAACCGTGGGCACCTCATTTCACCTGCGAGCAATTAAAAAAAAACTCTGGAAGGTAATATTGACAGTTGTTGCTCGGAATTTTATGTTATCAAATTTGTTTAAAAAAATGCAATTGTTAAAGTTTCTATTTTTTTATGTTTTGCAATTTTCAGTGTTATTGAAAAAATATATGATATTTGAAAAAATGTTGCGAGACTCTCTTACACATGAATCATAGGTGAAATACATTTATTTTGCAGGATGCTATAGAGGGGACAAGAGTGCCATGAGGTTCGCTATCCCAAGAATTTGGCAGGAGCCCACTGACCACTCAAGCAACTGCTACATCTGCATGGTGGACCCCTGTAAACGTCGGACTGGCAAGAATGCACCTGCTATCACGTATCCGGACCAATTTCAAATCTGTAAGTTCTCATCCTTGCATTAGAATATATAGAGTAGTTCATATTTTGATGGTATCATGTGGTAATGCTCAATCACATCTTTCAAATCTATTACACAGTGAATATTGAACTGAAGCATGACTTTAAAAAAAAATCGCAAATCAAATCGCAATCACAATATCTGTCAGAAAAATCGCATTCAGATATTTTCCCCAAATCGTTCAGCCCTACTCCCCGTACCCACTCATCTGGAGAGAGAGCAGCCGTCTTTAGAAGAGAGCAGCAAGTCAGAGAGCGAGGAAGACGTTGTAGATCCAGATGACAATTTCAGAGGTGGAGCTGAGGAGAGAAACCCATACTACCCCAACCAAAAAGACCTCAACGACTTGATCAGAGATCTTGGTCTCACCAAGTCCAATGCCGAGCTTTTGACGTCTAGGCTCAAGCAATGGAATTTGTTGGATGAAAGTGTGCAAGTCGCAGATCAGAGGAAGCGTCACCAACCTCTTTGCAGCTTCGTCACCCGTCAAGATGGGCTCTGCTTCTGGCACAATGTGACCAGTCTGTTCGAGGCAATTAGAATCGCCTGTAACGAGAATGAGTGGTGCCTCTTCATTGACAGCTCATCCAGGAGCCTCAAATCCGTGCTGCTCCATAATGGTAGCAAGTACCTGTCTCTTCCCCTGGTTCACTCGGTGCACCTCAAATAGGATTACACCAGCATCAAGACCTTGCTGGACGCCTTGAAGTATGATGGCTGGGAGGTCATCAGAGACTTCAATATGGTGGCATACCTGATGGGTCTCCAAGGCGGTTTTACCAAGTTTCCCTGCTATCTTTGCCTTTGGGACAGCAGGGACACCAAGGCACGCTACCACAGTTCTCTGTGAGGAGGAACAACGTCAAGTGGGAGTCACTGGTGGAACCCCGCAAGGTGCTGATGCCACCACTGCATATCAAATTGGGCCTTATGAAACAATGTGTCAGAGCTGTAGATAAGGAGTCGGTAGCCTTCAAGTACATTCAAGCTTTCTGAGGCAAAGGTCAAAGCCGGTGTCTTCATCGGACCACAGATAAAGAAGATCCTGGAGTGCAATGAATTCCCCAAGAAGCTCACTAGTAAGGAGAAAGTGGCTTGGAACAGCTTTGTACCAGTGGTTCATGGCTTCCTGGGCAATCACAAGGTCGAAAACGATGTGGAGCTGGTTGAGTATGGTGAAGAACTATGGCACAATGGGCTGTAGAATGTCCCTCAAAGTCCATATCCTTGATGCTCATCTTGAAAAATTACAGGACAACATGGGAGCGTACTCGGAGGAGCAAGGCGAGCGCTTCCACCAGGATATACTGGACTTTGAATGCTGATACCAAGGACAGTATAACGAGAACATGATGGGAGACTACATTTGGGGGCTGAAATTTGTATTCATATGTCGATTTTTTTCTGACTTTATGTAAACGAAAAGACATCAATTCGCCAGGTTTCTCATTGGAAATAGGTAAATTTTAAAATATCACTGTCCTGGTCACGAAAGCAAAATTTGTGGGGAATAATAGCTATTTTCTATACTTTTTAGGTATAAGCAATTACGAAACAACACTTACTACCCAGGAACAAAAATTGTGTTACATAGTGTAATCGTCCAGAGTAGGTCATAGCATGTTGGTGTAATGGTTGGAAATGTACAATTTAATAAGTGTCTTCTTGTGTTCTTGCCAAGATAAGATGACCCATTTCAGAACGAATTTAAACGTAATCTTGCCCGAATCATCATTGACGATTAAGTTTATACTTTCCATCGGTAACTTCCACGTTGTTAAAAGCTCGTGTTTTATTTTATGTGCAGGTAGTGCACGAAGTATCAGTAATACATTTCGAATCAAATATGTTTAACCCACATATAATTTGTATGGTTCAATGCATAACAATTTTGCTTGTCATACTCAGATACAAACAATGTTATTCAAGCAACAAACACACGGGTATTTTTTTGTTGACTTACTTTTCCATCGTAGAAAACGTTGGCATATAAATTGAACGGATTCCTATCCAATATACATATACAAATAATGAAATAGCATGCATATATAAGCTGGGAGCACTTAGAGGATCATAACAGAATTTGTAAATTAATTTTAGTTTATATCGCACGTTTTCAGAAAATCTCAAGGCGCTTTTCATCAATGACAATGGTGGAAATGATGGCTAGGAAGTGGCTAATTTAAAACTGGAAATCTGAAAGATAAATTATTTTAATTGAAGGTCCCAACGGAACCAGACTGCCATGACAGCCTTCGGCAAAGAGTACCACAGTCCAAATTCCACGGAAGCGAAGGCCCAGAGATCGCCCATGAACTTGAACTTCCCTCTGACATCCGTAAGGGCACCACGGTGGCTAGGAGATGTTATCTCCCTCGCCTGGTGTGCAGGAGGCCACGGGTTCGATCCAGACCCTGACGCCTGCTGTATATGTGGATTTTGAATGCTCTCCCCATGGTCGCGTGGCTTTTTCTCCGGGTCCTCCGGTTTTCCCCTCCACTTTTAGAAACATGCGTTTAGATGATTTGGCTGCTATAAATTCCACATGATAAGATAACTTTGTTGAGCTATAATTTGCGGCCACGTCGCTTCTGAAGAAGAGAATTGACCTGGCCGCATTAGCTAAGTGGATCTTACCTGGTCAACTAAAAATAGTAGTAATAATAACAATAAACACTCATGACAATTGTGATTTTCATTCACGTAAATAAAAACCCAGATTTATTACACATGACAAATCTTTCTAATTGGATGTGTCGGAGAGTCGCGGTTTTAACAACACGTTTATATTCACGCAATCTAACCCCAAAACCTCAATTATGGATCATGCATGAATGGTAAATGTAGCAGTTGTGAGAAGACTGGCTGGCTGGCAAGAGGACACTAAGGCTCTTGCGTGCCTTTAAGTTGAGACTTGCAGGCCGAGTCTAAAACCTACATCCATTGACTGCAAAGAAGAAAAGAGTATTGATTTTTCAATAAGAAAGCCTCTTTTGTCCCTTTTTATATTTCAAGCTCAGGCAGCAGTACGAGTGAAAATAAATTGACCAAAAGGAAACCGCAGTGGAAAGCTAAGCATCTCCGTGGGTGCAATTGCGGTTGCACTACAAGATCAAAAGTTCAAATGTTGACGGCGGTTTGTGAACATTGTATATGGACAGGAGACATAGCATTCTATACAGTTCTAAAGTTGACCTGGATTTTTTTACACGAACGTAATTTTTATATTGGGCCAACTCAAGTGAAGGCCTCGGCATCTGATAAAGGCGGCGCTAAGACATTCATATGAAACCTTAAATGAACCTCAACACTTTTTAATATTTTCATTTTGATATTTTAATGTCACTCAATGTAAGATTCCAAAATATTTCTAATATGCTTTGGAAATGTGTGGTGGTTTTATTTTTTACCGTGGAAAAATATTCGAGACGTAATTTCTATGAATACTTTGCAAGACATGTAAATAATAGCTATGCTTTAATGCATTTCAAATCTTCAATTTTTGCAATTTGTCTTTGTTAAATCTTTATTTTGGCCAGCAAAGGTTATTATTTCATGTTATCTATAGCTTACATCACCGTATTGCTTACATTTCTACACCATTTAATTAAACTATTAATCATTTGTTTTATATAATGCCCTCCTTTACGTTGGAGTGTCATAACGCTTTGCTTGCAATCGAGGACTTATATCACATCTAATCTCAACACATTCCAAGGGCATCCTCAGTGGCAGCTGCACCTGTGGACACACAGTGACACAGCACCCATCCTTAAATTTGGCATCAGTCTGCAAAAAAATGTAAGGGGAGATTATTTGCGATCTGTAATCCCAATTGAATAATTTGAGGGTCGTTTCTGTAATTTGGTTTAAAAAAATGTACTATAACGCCGGCTCTCCTCATACCAAAGTTGCCGTGATACAGCAACACTATTTAACGAAACTAAGTTTTTTTTTTACCAGGTAAGGCCCACTGAGCTATATGGCTATTTTCTGGAAGCAACCTGGTCACAAATTATAGCCCAATGAAGTGGCTTATCGTGTGGAAATGTTTAGCAGCCAAATACTCTTAACGCATCCTTCTGCCTGTGGAGGAGGAACAACCCAGAGGACGCGGAGAAAAGTCCACGTGACCATGGGAAGAGAGACATGCAAACTCAAAATACACAGGCATCAGGGTCAGGATCAAACCCAAAACCTCCTGTATACCAGGCGAGGTAGATTCCATATCGCTAACTCTGTACGGTATAAGGTCCGCCAAAGAAGTAAATAATCCGTTTGGCAACATTGTTATTGTGGCGAACAGTACGTTTTTGTTAATTTATGTTTGTCTTGAAATGTCTGAAATAACAAGATTTTGACATTGCTAAGTAATCACCTATTTCCCAGAATTAAATAAGCGCTTTGTAAAGCGTTTATCAAATAATTCACAGCATTACTGTTGTATGATGGCATTTTCTTAGTTTATTTTTTTGTGTAAAATTATTTGCAATTATTAGATAACTACAGTTCCAATGTTAATGGAACTGCAGTTGGGTAACTTTTAAGTAATCTTTATTCTGTCTGGATATGCAAAAAAATATAAAAATAATACGATACAATGTTAAATATTTTTACACAGCGATAGGAAATTTATATCACCATTATCGTCATACCGTGAACATGTACATTGTATCGTATTGTGAAAAAAATGATATCGTCACAACCCTAGCTCATAGTGTAGTCTTTTGCTGAAGAGTATGGGTGGTTTATGACCATGTATGTATGTTTGTTGAACTTATTTTGCACCGTACGTAATTCTAGATTTGAAGTTTTCGTGACTGCAATGATCCATACTCTTTGGTTCTTTCGGTAAAGTCACGTAAGTAAAAATAAAAAAATAAAATTAATAAAAGCCTCCCTGGCTCCTCCCCCCCCCCCTCCTCTTACCCTATATAATAATCTCTCATTACAAATAGCTCTCTTTACAGTAATTTCACCGTACGTAAGCCAGCCGTGCTAATCAGAGACGGGAGACGCTGGGGTTGCACACCGAATGGGTAGTGTTACATTTCTGTTTGGTTCTTACCTTTGCATTTGGTTCTGACAGCACGCGAGAACTGTGTGTGAAAGTGCTGGTGGCACACTCTTATTGTCAGGCTGATCGACATGGCGTCCGCCTCACTCGCTCCTTCACTTGGTCTTTGGCCTGTTCATGTTTCACACTCGTATGCCTCTGCTTTATTGTGGCCACATCAACATTGCAGAGGCCATTGCCCAGAAAATAATAGCCGCTCTCCTTTGCCTTGACCGTTCTTTACCTTTCTTGTATTCGTTTTGCATGACGGGACACTATCTCCTTTCTCCTTTTTAGGGTCAATCAAGGACAGCGCACGGAATAAGTAAATTAAAACAGTGGCACAAATGACACTGGCTGAATTCTTATCCGCGATAAAAGGAGGACATCTGACTGTGGGCAAGATTCTCTCATCTTTCCAGAGAAAAGAGAGAAGGGACCTTTGTTGCTACCCTAAGGGATTACCTGCAGAGCAATGCCCTACAGCCACACAGCATGATCTCCAGTGCCGCAGACTAAATCTGTTTTGTGTCGAATCAATATTTGTTGGTACACCAACATGGCACTGTTCACACCGTCACAACAATTGCCACATATATTCGCGATGTTAAAACTAGTTTGCTCCAATGCAAAGATTAAAAGCAACAATCACAATGTCTATTCTTTACCCAGGGACAGCCTCACTGAGGCCTACATTTGAATGTTTCAGTAGATTCCATTTTCTAAGCGATTGGGTTTTTCGGTGGAAACAGTCGTACATGTAAGAAGAAAAAAAGCACACGAAGTGACGAAATAAAAAAAACTCCAAACAGATGGATTCAATTCGCTGCAGACTTCACAGTTAGACGTGCTTACTTTCATCGGAGATTTCCATAATAGGGCTTTAATGGAATTTGCCGCTTTTTATGAACGTCGATCTTTGACACTTACGTGCAACCTACCCCTCCTTACTCATGTCCCTTGCACTCTCATTCTATTATTCCATGGCACCCACAGATCAATGTTAAAATACGACAATAAACCATTTCTTGACTGTGTATTTACTTGGGGAGTAATGATTCACATCCAGCCCCAGCCCTTCCCCCGCAAACCGACCCCCTCCCTCTCCACGCCCCCCCCCCCGACCCCAGCAGACGTCCACTCAGATGGTTCCATTACTTGGCAGCCACTCCAACATTCGTCTTGACCATCAGCCATCATCCCTTCTAGCGATGTGCCTTGCCCCAGCACACTTACTCTTCTTCACAGTTTGGACGATCCCATCGACTTGCGTATCTCCTGTCTGATTAGCACGGTTGCCTGTGTATCGTGCGAAAGAAGCTCAACATACATGAATGCATAATACACGTGTTTCCTCTGTGCGTCTCTCAATGTTAATTCCTAGCGTGCATCTCAACGTTTCAAATTAGTTTTTTTTTATCAATGACCATCTTTCTGTATCATAAATAAATAAAAAATAACATGTGCACCAATTAAACATTCTTCGTGGGCAATTTTGTTAATTGTTGCCATTGAGTCACGATTACATTGGGAAATCGATTTCTTTTATCGAATTATGGTGAATCTAGTCGCCTCTAGTAGCGAATGTGGGGCTTACATAAAGTGGCCTCTGCGAAGGGGTCATGCAAATTAATTATATACAACATATATACGAACAAAAACATTGATTGTCAAAGGTGTGATTCGATGCATGTATCATGGACCTTGAGAATCAATATGAATTGATTACTCAGTGGAGCCTTACACCCAGAGTATTTGCAAATGTGAAGTTGCTGATGGTTCTTTGGTTCTCGTTGAAAACCCCAAACATGCTGACAGTCCAACCTGCTGGGTGGCGAACCAAAGGACCCTGTTGTATTTGGACGAGCATCTTATAGATAATGTGGAAGATTTACAATTCCAGCAGAAACCACTGCTGTGAAATAGCTATCATAAACATGTCATGTGTCAGCCTAATGGTCTTAAATTTCATTGTCAGGACCTACGTGGCAGAGGATAGCCGCCACCACTTCGTGACAACCCAGAAATAGTTTCCCATCCCCTGTCCTGCAGATGCCCCATGCCTTGAATCATATTGAGCATCAGATATTGCAATGCTGCACTATGGCATGAGTATGAACCGAATAAGAAGACTATCTCAACTAAACAATTTTAATTTTTCGAGCTAAGGCTCGTGGGGCTATATAGTTCTTGTTCAGAAGCAACCTGGCCAGAAATGATAGCTCAACGAAGTGGCTTATCATGAGGACATTTATGACAGCCAAAACTCCAAACACAAGTTTATAAATGTATAGGGGAAAACCGGAGGATCCAGAGAAAGATCCACGCGACCAGGGGGAGAACACACAAACTCCAAATATACAGCAGGCGTCAGGGTCTCAATCGAATCCACGATCTCATGTATATCAGGCGAGGTAGTTAATATCGTGGGACCTTTTTACTATACATGTTCTGATAGTGGCATTGTCTTTGTACTGTTCGCCTTTTGGCGTTCTCTGGTCTGACACTGGTGAAACTGGGCCATAAAGAAGACTCTCTCTGGTGTAGGCCAAATCAGTTTCAAAGACAATGCCTCAGATATTATCAGAGCATGTTTGTGTTTGCATGTTCACCACAAGCACGTGTGGTTAATGCAGACTTGATTCCTCGCAAAAAGTTTATATTTGGTGTTTGAACATCGTGACGCCTGTTTCATTGCCAGAAAGGGTAAAACCTCTCCTTATTTTTCATACGAGGAGGTTAACGTCTCGCCAGCGTTAAGAAGCTCCCCGCCAGCGTTAAGAAGCTCCCCGCCACGTGATGCAGCGCTGGACGGCCTGCAACACAGCTGGGGACATCGCCGTGGAGCTATTTAGAGCACGCGAGCGCACAACCTGCAACAGCTGTCAACTCATAGATTGTTTTTTGTGCAACTGCATTGGCAGTGGTGCATAATCAAAAATTACCCCAAGAAAACTAGAATACGTTTGTCAATAATACTGCCCGAAAAGGAAAATAATTTTTGAATATAAAGTAAAATGTATGATATCTGACGTTTATATGTGCTATGAGTAAGGGCCAATGGCCAAACCGTCCTTCTTTTGGCCGCAATATTATTTCTGAACGTGTTGAGTTTCTGCACACGAGTGCTACGGCATAGGTGTCAGTACTTCATAGGGTTCTGCGGTTGTGCTGTACAGCTCTTCAATTCATACGACCCAAAAATAGACACAACAGATCGCAGATATATTGTATTTTTCTGTTCCATTCTGGAACACTTTAATTCCACAGTTCTTTGTTATGATGAACCGTGCAGAGCCCCGTAGCTCGGACAATTCAAGGCAGGATCATCCAAAGGTGACCTAAAAGTAATGTGGAACCAATGCAATTATTCACATATGGCATGGGTAAGTCTGCAACAAGGAGGCTTTACAGGGAAAATATGTAGGCTCGCAAAAGATTAAACATTTTCATTTGTTATACGCTTTCTGTAGAACTAAGTGGCTGGGATTTGCATAGGCGGAAAATCCAATGCAGTTGCCTCTGTTTAAATTGTTGTTTTACACGTGCAACTGCTATAGCATGCTCCTGGGGTCTTAAACGAGTGAAGTGAAGGTGTTCAATGTTAATTAAAAAGAAAATTGATTAAACAATTCACTGTTTCAACTATTTGGATGCCTTGCTGTTAGGGGCAATGGTGTAATTGCCCAACTGATTGTCAACCTCACTCTGATTTTTTTTGGGGGGGGTTGGAGGGGAATTATATATTTATCCAGATAAATCTTCAAGGTGCAACAATGTATCATCATAACAATGAAGCACACGTACAGCTCACTCCTCGTAATTCCGTCAGTATAGATTTCCGCCGCTGTGCAATTTTGGTGCCGTGCTTTCTGAGCGCGGTTTGCCGTCGTCTGCACGGAATATAATTAAGTGAATAACTTCTGGCTGTGTTGGCCCAGTAAGCGGACCATTGCCCGTGGTGCTTGCAGGGACGGGATCATGCCCCGTTTTGCTCTCTCTCTCCCCACCCCCCCTTCGCTCGTCCACCACAATTCAACCGTGAACCCTCCCGCTCAGCATCACATCCTAAATTGATCACATAACTGCTGGACGAATAAATGATTAGTAAACTCTTACGCCCACAACCTTACCCACCGTGCTCCACCACACGCACCTCCCTCCCAACCTCTTAAAAATGAAGCCTTCGTAACTTTGCCTGACCGCCTCTTTAATCATCTCTTGAACGGCATTTCATAGCAGGGCTGGCCTCATCAGCACGTTTGACTAAACTACTAAATGTAGTTAACTAACTTGATTAATGTTGCATGTAGAGTTTTAATGGTGTGCCCTTTGGAGATGTGTGTGTGTGCTTTTTAACGGGTGAAAATGTGCAAAGAAAGTGGTTGCGTGGAGACATTGATAACAACAGCAGCAGCAGCCATGGTCAATCAACTGCTGGATGAAGGCCCCTCCCAAGCCACCACCCACTCTCCTATCACTCTCCTATCACACGATCCTTTGTAATACGAAATTAATTTAACTCACACCGTAACGCACCTGGCTCTGTTGGTATTACCATTGTTACGTAAATAAATATTTGCACAGACGATATTCATTTGTGAACGCCTGTTTAAATTCTAATCTCCCTCTTGTTTTGATTGTGATTTAGTTTTTTGTATCTTTTTTACGCCTACGTTTATGTAAAATATATAAAACAGCAATCATATTTTTGAGTTAAAATCTCATACATATAGATTGCACTGCCTTTCATTTTACATCAAGTCAAATTCCCAGGGTAGATCCAACCTCCATCCTGCCTGTATTCATAAATACTCTGAGCATAGCAGTTTCCGAGAAGACTGCAGATCATATTTTTTGTGTGCGTTTACAGAAATGTCCATAAATATCGCATATGCATAAGCACAGCAATTGCGAGCACACACGACATTATAATTTAAATTGCACGTGTCGTTAAACAGTTTCATGTGTTATTTAAAAGTGAACTAACCTAATTCATAGATGGTCCTTTAAAATTTATAAAATGATTTTAATATGCACTGTTCGCCATCTCCCATGCAAATTACACGTCTCTTCATTTTTTTTGCTACAGTCTGCAAATGAATTAATGCAACATCAAAGGCTTTCTTCTTTCATTAAAAAATTTTAGAAGACAAAATGCCTACGTGTAAACATGATGTCCTTGATCTCTGTTTTTTTTTCACAAATATAAATGACCGAATGCAATTGCTGTTGATTAGACAAAGCAAATTCGAAATAGAGCATTATGCCTTTCATGAAACCAATTTTTTTTTTCATAACCCGCTAATTAAGAAGGCACAACTGTGAGAAACTTGAACACAGTGAGGGAACCACACACAACTGGGACGCAATTTACACTCGTCGCTTGTGATGCCAGCCTGTGCAGAGAGAAGGTGGTGTGGTATCCAATGCCTCAGATGGCAGTTTTAAGCATTGATTACTGATCTGTGTTACTGCACAGGTAGTGGTAAATTAGGGATCTCTGGCGGCCCTTTGCAAGTCTTAACATATGCTTATAATGCACAATTAGCTGCTTACGATGTAATGCGTCCATGAACGAGGCTGTAGTGCCTTCAATCACACTTCGATCGTTCTGCAGAGCTTTGGAGCGGAAGGTTCGCAAGCCACCACTTATCTTTGTCAACAGAGCCTCGTTCACTTGCTCATCACGTTCCCTTGCTCGCTCCGCGTTAATCACCCTCCCCTGCATTTTACTTTTTTCTTATATTTTATGCATTCCTAGTGCTCACTTCTGAACACTGAAGTAATTATCCCCTGAGTAAGCTTGTCCTTTTAATTTTCATTAGAGCGCAGTATTATTGTTTTAATTGGAAATACAGCTGTAAACAATGGGATATGGTGACAGCTCGTGTGTAATTATTCCCACAGTTACCTATAGTTATTTAGTTATTTTAGTTTTCCTCAACCACTTGAGCTAAAATGTTTTAAATTTTAAAAAAATGTGGTTCAGCAAATTAAATGTGGGATTTTCTGTTTGAATCAATACGGAAATGTTTCAATGATGGGTTTAACAGAAAATTACATTTGGTGAAATAATGGAAATTTTATTCTGTATAAGAAACACGTTGGGGGGGGGGACGTGGACTGAATTCTGAAACCCTTGGAATCTTGATCCATAGCCAAAATAAATGAAACACTCCATACAATATGTCCATTTTTTTTACTCGCTTCCCTAGGGTGCCTGTGGTCTTAAGGCTGAAACGTACTTAACGTTTCACACTTCTCAGCTTGTTTTACGAAGTTATATATTTTTATATAAAGAAAGGATGAGATGACAATAAAAAAACAGCCTCTCTGATATTTTTTACTTGGTAAAATATAGTCTACCAAATCAATATATTAATCGAAATTGGTTACAGAAAAAAAAAGTGAAATAATGAACACCTATGGCGAAAATGTTGAGGCTGCAGAAAATGAATGTACATAGTTGTAACTTGCATGTGTGCAATGAAATGTACGGTGATTGCTTTAAAAAAAAGTGACTATACACTGAAATGAGAGTGCCCATTTGTAGCTGGTAGGCAGTAATATCTGCCATGTCACGTGTTGTAGTAGCACAGAACTCATTCCAATTATACAAAATACGGAGGGAAGGCAAAAAAAATCACGAATACAAATTATCATAAAATATGTCGTTCCCTGATAACAATTTACTTTACAAATTTAGGCGAAGACAATGTTCTTCTCTTCTCTAACACATTTCTTCAAAAGCACAACCACTGGGGGAATGCTCTATTTACTAAGCTTTGTGTAACATCCGCTGGCCAATACCACTCTCAAGAATGTTTTCCGATGCCTCAACATATCAATCACTTGTAGGGATTTTGTCACGTGTCCAACCAAGACAATTTTTTTTATTTTTTTTGCCGGGGGGGGGGTATGCATGCTATTTTTTTATTGTAGGTCTCATGTGTCCAAGAAAATATGTTGCTTCGCTCGAGCCTTACGAAGCCCATGCTCCACATGCTCATTCCGTTGCTGTGGTGAACGCTGAACATTGGCCTAATGAAGCACCAGGTACATCGCTATAACAAATGAAGTATCACGTGGAATGCGTTTTTTTCTTAACACAAATGAGTCTGTGCAGGTGCGTTGAAAACGAATACCAGCCACTCCATAGGAAGCAGCGATCAACACCTTGGAGCACAAGTGTGGGGTTTGCAAACACATGTTGAACACAGCTGGTGTGAATCGGTTCTGTTTGCAAGCCCAGAGTCCACGCATCCACCCATTATTGATGCACTTTATCACATTTACATGTCTTTCTTCCGTGTCAAAATAAATCTTCCGTCATGTTTTTCTCTTTTTTTATCTCTCCACACCGAGTTTGACCGGTTAAAAGGTTTGGTAAATAAACTCACAACTCTTTGCTTCTTTCGGTAAAGTCACGTCGGTGGAAATAAAATAGAATAAAACAAATCACGACGTTTCGATCGCAACACAAGTAATCTGCATCAGGTGGAACAACCGAGGCAAGAAAATGCTGAAGTGTGTGCCTACTGTGATTGTTCCACCTGATGAAGATTGCTTGTGTTGCGATCGAAACGTCGTGATTTGTTTTATTTTACTTCTACCTACGTGACTTTACCGAAAGAACCAAGGAGTATGGATTCCTGCAAGTCACGTAAGCTTCAAATCAAGATTACATTTACAGCTCCTTGCGATTCAGCAGGTGACTGTGTTGCCCCGAAATTTGGTCTGCACCTTGAATCACCTAAAGGTCTCATACAAGCCAACAGCATGACGTATCTATAACGGTCAGTTGCTGTGGAAACCTGGCCGTGCCTGTAACAGGCAAATACCTTGAATATGAGCTTCCAGTTTGCTTAAAAAAAAAAAACGAACCACCCTGATCTATGCAAACGATGCTGCATGCATACCTGCTAAAGAAGCGGCTAAAATAAGTATAAACAGCTCACCGTGAAGCGTTTCACATGTTTCTACGCGTTTACAGCAAATGATACATAGCTCACAGAGGCTGTATGTTCACTTAATGTTTTCATCTCTCAGGTAGCGTCAGACAGCGTTCACGTAGTAACATCGCCACCATAAATTCTTAAATAATTTAATAAATGTATAAATGCACGAACGAATATGGAGCAGCAATGTTTCAGTATTTACGTTACAATTTTTGTAGGGCGCCTTGTTTTTTATACCTGTATAAAATTTGAAAACAAACGTATGCCTGCGCAAAGTACACGTATTGTATTTTTCTTGTTTACACTCCTACTATTCCACGAGCTGCGGTGCCAGTGGTTAGTACACCGCGGGAAGGGCCTAGCAAGCTGAGTAAAACGATTTGCGAGCATTACTGCTTGTGGTTCTCCCGATCACAGGAGTGAGCCTGGCAACCCTGCGGAGACACCTCGTTTTGGCCCCTTGTACCCGCGATGTCATCCTTTCGGTCATTACCCAAAGCTCATGACCATAGGTGAGGGTGGGAACGTCGTTCGACCTGTAAACCGAGAGCCCTGTTCGAGAACTCGGCTCACGCTTTACCACCACGGATCGGTGCGGCGTCCGCATTGATGCCGGCCGATCTCCCGCTCCCAATTACCATCACTCGTGAAAGAGACCCCGAGGTACTTAAACTCCTCCATTGAGGGCAGCTGCTCCCCCCTCACCTGGAGAGCAGACTCCTCCATCTCCCGGGAGTGAAGCGTGACCTCAGATTTGGAGGTGCTGATCCTCATCCCAGCTGCTTCACACTCGGCATCAAACCGCTCAAGTGCACGCTGGGAGATGACAGACTGACGAGGCAAAGAGGACAACGTCGTCTGCAAAAGCAGCGACACCACCTCCATGCCTCCCTACCTCGGCTGCGACTTGATATCTTGTCCATGAAAATCACAAACAGGAGTGGAGACGAGACGCACCCACGGTGGAGTCCAACGCCCACAGTGAACGACTTTGATTTAACACCAAGAATACGGACACAGCTCTCGCTCCAGTTATAGAGGGACCGGATAGTGCACAAAAGCGGCACCGGTGCATCATACTCCCGCAGCACCTCCCACAAGACATTCCGTGGAACACGGTCACGTGCCTTCCCCAAGTCTACAAATCAGAGGTAGACTGGAGAAGGATACTCCTATGACCCCTCAACATTTCTGCGAGAGAGAAAAGAGCTGGTCCATTGTTCCTCGACCCTGAGGCTCCTCTCCAGCACTGTGGCACTGGCTTTACCTGGCACGCTGAGGAGTGTGATATCTCTGTAGTAGGAGCACGCTTCCTCTGGTCCCCTTTCTTAAAAAAATGGTGACCATGAACCCAGTTTGCCAATCCAGAGGTACTGTACCAGCCTACCGTGCAACATTGTCTTATGTCGTTATAGGTTACCACGTGGATTAAAAAAAATAATTGTAGTTATTTTATATCTACAGATTTATATGCAATTACTCATCAACGACTTTCACGTATGATATATCACTCATTTATTTATCACCTCACGTACCCACAGGGGTCTGTGTAGCCCCGGTTGAGAACCACTGCCCTACACAATAGTCGACCAGCTTAAAAGACTACATTGTGCAGACAAGTTTTATTGTTATTATGCGTAAAGGCATGTAAAAATATGTAAGCCTGAGCATGTGGCTCATGTTTGCTCGGGAAAATATTTTAAAATATATTTATCTAATGCCCTAAGTTATATTGAGCAGCCAATGGAGAATACATTGTAACTATACGCATTCTCACGGATGATATATTTTCTTGCACAATTGCACAGTATGATGTTGAGATCTTTGCTGAGCTGTAAAAAAAAAGACATTTTAAATCCACAACAATTAAATTTTAAAGTTCTCGGTTGACCATATCTGGAATTCTGATTTTCTTTTCAGGTGGGAAGCTTAACAAAGAACCCTCGCTGGAATATGTTGCTGACAGAACTATAATAAATTTAAGGGCCCAGAAGCGATATTGAAAATAAAGTCGCTGGACAAAGGATGTGGTGCACATGGCTGTGTGTGGTGGGGGGGAGGCGGGGGGGGGGCAACATAGATATGTCATTGAGGGAAATGATTTAACGTAACTATTTTTACAAGTAAAAATGTTTACCACCTTAAGATTGTAGATCTGAGGTGTTTATTGGTATATAGTGGGGCGGTGGTTCCCAACACCCCCTCCACCCGACCCCCCCCCCAACCAGTTAAAATAACCCCAAGCAATACCAAATAATCATTCCATCTAAATCATTGCAATTTTGAAACATTGCCCTGGCATGCTTCAGGATGCCAACCCCAGTGTCAAGACAGGCTATATTTTGTTTGTCCTTTCTGAAGTCCTTTAAGTGACTTTCTTAATCGCATTGTCACTGGAAAGTCTTAAGTTTTGTCACAGGAATGATTGTTCACTGTGACTGAAATAACATATTGTCACAGTCTGGGGTATTTCCACATGCACAGCACTTGTCTTACAATGACCATAATGCATTGATTCATGAATTGTGGAGATGTAGTCAAAATTAAAACCATCATTCAAAGTACTGTCAGTGATATAACTATAATAGGCTACACATTTTTTTTTCTCTCTTCTATCCATAATTTAATTTGACATTTACCTTTCAAAACTTTCCTGGCTAAGTTTGACTTAAATTTTATCTCTGTGCGTAGCATTACACCACGTGGCACGGGCACAAGATGTTACCTTAGAATACTGCGTAGGCAGCTGGCAGATTGATTTATTGAAGGAATTCATTACAGTCATGAGAGGCATATATTTGCGTCTTCCAAAAAATGACAAAGGGCTACACATCATTAATCTCTTTTCTCTTTTTACAAATCAGTTCAGTATATATATAAAAAAGTTAAGACTTTATTGGTTAAAGAAATGTATTATATTATTGGTTCTTTCGACTGCAACACAAGCAACCATCATCAGGTGTGAAAACCATCAGGTGTGGTTGAAACGTCGTGAGAATTTTATTGTTTTATATTTTTATTATTTTATTGTTTCCCTTCTACGTGACTTTACCGAAAGAACCAATAATATGAATCCCTGCAGTCACGAAAGCTTTAAATCAAAAATGTATTGTGTAAGATGGGGATATTTACATCATGGGATCTCCTTTGCCAGTACCAAAATATGAGAATAGAATAGGTTTTTGTTTGCATTCTGACGACAAGTAAATGTGGTCAATGCAGACATGATTCCTTGCAAAAGGTTTCAGTTTGGTGTTTTAACATCTTAACACAGCTGTTTTGTTGCCAGAAAAAAGGGGAAACCCTATTCTCATGGGAATATTTAATAAAAGTAACATAATGCACATACTAAGAGAAGATGATCAAACTCAAGTGAATTGAAATGTAATAATTACAGTCCATCATTCCGCTGCTGGATGTAGTCCTCTGCATACTGTATGTATGTTGAACTTCTTTCGCACCCTACGTAGCCAACTGTACTAATCGGAGGTGCGGGGGAATGATAACAAACGAAACACAAACATATATTTTAAAGAATTCAGTTTTCAATCTATATTTCAGTGCACATAGCTCCAGTGGATTCCTAATATCGGAAGGAAGAGCGTTCCAGACGGCCGCAGAAAGCGCGCGATGCGGTGACCGTCTTTGTTCAATAGCGAGCCAAAAGTCGCTGCTGCGAGGATGACCGGAGTTTGTGCGATGGTTCTTCAATCGGGTGCAACCACAACAAACAAACGAAAAACTAAAACACGAGCAAGAAAACATCTTAAAGTGACTATGTGACTGTGCAAATAGAAAATCCATGGAAAAAAAACCAGCAAATTATTGTTTTTGTAGCTTTATTTTGGTCTGGTTGTGGTGTAATAGTTTTCTGCAATGCAGATTCATATTTTGTTTGTTGCGGTTGCACCCGACTTAAGAGCCGCATGGCTCACAGGGCTATACCTAATAAATGAAACTTGTGTTGCTCATATGGGTTATCTGACCATACTTCACCATCCTGCGCATCATTCATAAACATACCATTAATTTTCAATGCATAATATTCTAGCCTGGCGTTCTCTCAATAAATCATGAATGACATTGCCTTTAATCGGAATGTACAAATATTCAGCGAGGTCATATAAATGCATGGGGTGGAGCCGTGGTCTCGTGAATCCTAGTCACGGCTAACATCAGTGGCAAGTGCTATCAGAACGAGTCCTCCTCACCGCCCATCCCCCCCCCCCCACCTTTTTTCACCGACCTGTACTGACCAGCATGGTGAAGTATGGTCAAAAACACTCTCTTGACTGAGGTGATGTAGGGAGACCTTCATTCATTGGTATATTGGTAATGCTAGAATGTATCATTATTATTTGATTTAGGTTTTTTTATATATATAAACGTGCGTGCAGAGGTTATCCCATTTGACAAGCACGAACCATAAACACAGTCGACATTCTTGCAACCAGCGCACCTCCGATTAGCACGGTTAGCTACTTACGGTGCGAGAGAAGTTCAACGTGAAGCTCAACATACATGCAACCACGTTTTGCATTCTGTGGTAGGTTACCACCCACGTACAGTGTTATCCTCTGCAATGTAACATATTATCCATTATGTAGATTGCCAACCCATTATACTGATCTACTCCTGAACGAGTCACCCTCCCTGCCATCTAAAGCATCGGTGTTGCCCCTGTGAATCGTTTTTGCCAGCCAAGTGACCATGTTACGCTCAATATGCAGTGTGTGCACACACACACACTACATAGACGCAGCATTACTTTAATTTGCGTAATCTGACAAAGAAAATGTCTAATAGTCAGCCTTAAGGACATTGCAAATGGTAAGTGTAAGCTTTGTGGCATCACCGCAAGGGATTTTAGCAATTGCTGTAATTTAGTAAATTGCCTCCATCAAACGCACTTTCATGGCTTCATAAAGCTACATTTTGGTAACAACAATTAAAACTTTGAAGGTCGCTTTGATTAAAAAATAACAAACGGAAAGAAAATGAGCGCTGCAATCAGTTTTCTTACAAGGAAAGTCACGTTGCAATATTTGTTCACTGCAGAAGTCTTGTAATTGGTGATGGAATAAAAGGGTGATGTATGTATGCTGTAAAAAAAACACTTTAAGTGAGCAATTAAAGAATAAGAGGATGATAATTTTCAAATGTTGATGAAGGTTATATTTAATAGGACATGATTTCATTTGCAGGAAGCCAACAATATGAAAAGTTTGGAGTTTCTGTGAAAATTACAAGTAATAGTTTTTATTTTTATTTTAATCCATTGCTAAATTGTAAGCGTTACTCCAAATATATTATATTTTTCCACTAGCTACAATGATCTATTCTCCTTTCCGTATCATCCTTGTACATATTTCACGAACAGGCCACTTGTAAGCAAAAGATAGAATACGAGTTGGAACGATTTATTGATTAAAATTGATTCTTACACCCACAAAGCTTGCATATAATTTTGCACATGAAGACCAATTATTTATAATCCCTGCAATCTATATGCAATAATGAGAACGACAACAAACATTTAGCACCAGCCTAGAACAGAAACAGAACTCAGTCTTCCTCCCGCTACTGGATTGTTCGATATCTGCATGTCGCGTGGCTGAACATCCAGTTCTTTACCTCGCTCTAATGGATAGAATTTAACATAGAACAGTCAGGTTGATTGATGACCACAATCCGTTTAGCTCACGAATTCACTCCAATAGCTCGCTCAAGGGCAGTCAGTCGCCTCCCTAGCACTCTGATATCGCTACTACCATGGTTGTCGCGATTATTCCTCCACACACGTTGAGGACTCGATCTACCAGGCCACAAACACCGCAACTTCAGGTCACAACACGGCTCCCTTGTTTACTTCCTCGCAGTGTGTGTATTTTAGACTTCTTTCGCACCGTACCCTAGCTAACTGTGCTAATCGGAGGTGCTTCGCTTTGGAATTACCTTCCATCATCTATTTCCACAATTCCCTCGACAGCCTTTGATCGATTCAAGAAGCTTGTCAAGACTTGTTTGGATGGGTGACCATGAGATTGCCCCAGCTATCGTAGTTGTGGGGCTGCAAGGTGGCCAGGAGATGGTTGTGCTGAGTGTCACCCCCTTTCTACGAACGGATTTTCGAAGGGTACTCCGATTTCCTCTCACATCGGTATCAGTCAAGCATGCTAATAAAGGACCCTCTTGAAAAAAATATATATCTAAGACTCCCGTCGGCCTTTCTAAGTAGAGTTGGCATTATTATAGCAGTACAAGTGACTGCAGCCGTAACTACGCCAACCCATCTCTATCATGATCCTCAACTAGTTTATTTTCATTTAGTAGAAACATGTAATCAGTAACTGATAACCATGATGTAATTAAATTTAGCAAATCAGATTATACTGTTGCCACCTTATCGCACGTGACATGGGATTTGTCATTGCTGACTTGGCGAATGACACCCGGTTTTGTGTTATGTGAAGCCACAAAACCGCACTTCCATATAACTTTATTCTCCTGGAAGTAAATGTTCTTATTCCTGGAATTTGTAATGCGATTTTTTTCTAAAAACAGTCAATCATTTTTTAACACTCGGGAGTTACATATTTCTTTAAATACACGACTTTGTTGAGTTCAAATCTTTCAACTATTCGTATGGCAGGCTCTGGGGTTTTTAAAATAGTAGATTTTGATATGCATTACCTTCATGAACATAAATGATTTATTTTACATTGGATTTCGCAGATGTCATTTCCCACTCGGTCCATAGCTGAGAAAAAAAAGCATGCACTCCAATGTAATCCATGAAAGCGATGGTGTTGATTGTTATTAGTATTCAAACACCCACATATTAAATGTGTGCTCTACAATCTAAAAGTGACATACAACCATTACACATTGGTGACCCCGTGCGTATTTGAGTTTGGATTCACACAAGTTAAAGCATAAGTGAGAGGTTGACCTTCAACCGCTGTTTACTTACGAATGTCGGCCGTGTGGAGGGGAGGCTGGGGGATCGCTTCAGCCCTTGGCCCTCCACTCGACGTGTCCGCTAATGGCTACGGGCACGTGCCCTTTTGAGCCACTGCACTCTCTTATTGCACCGTCCGTTGGAAGCCAGTTCAGCTGAATGTGCGCTGACCCCCAGCTGCCCTTTTCTACCATGCGATGACCTTCCACCTACCCTCGACCGCCCCGCATCATAAAATGGCAACGACAAGGGACAGCCCCCAATATCATTGGTGGGGGGGGGGGGGTGTTCGGGGTGAGGTTGGCTGGAGAAGGGGCTGGACTCCACCTGCTGCTGCAGACTCAGCACCCCCCCCCCCACCCACCCCCCCCCCCACCCACCTGTATGAATTTTAATCGTCTTTACTAATTGTTGGTTACAGGCCGGACAAGTTTGGAGAAAATTAAGCGACAAATGTCGCGACCTTTCCTCGTATAGAGAGGGCGTGGCAGCGAGAGCAGAATGCACGGCAGACAAATCAGATCATATCCCCGCCACCATCCCAGGGATGAGTTTATTTTAAAAAAAATTAAGTAATATATCGGCATCTTGGATTTTTAGGACAAATTTCGGATTATGTTTTTGTATCTTTAAATTGTATTTAATTAAATGTTGTGAACGTTCAATGTTTGCGTGCAAAATGTAGTCATATTAACACATTTAAGTATCGACAGTTGAATTAAAGAGGAAACATAGTTCCCTCGGTAAAATAATTACAGGTTTACTTTTTTTCACATTTGTATTATTCCAGCAAATGTGACTTCACAATCATCAACCGACGGTCACCCGATGGCACTCTTGGCGAGAAGAACGTGGAAGCAACCACGTAAAAATAATGCCACTTCGGATCAAACTGAAACAACATTTTATTTTTTCCAATCACCCAAAATTCATGTCTAGGTCCAATTATTATTTTTCTCTTTCTTTCTACAGATTAATCCAAAATATTGGGAACACAACCCTAGCGCCAATCGAAGTGGTGCCTGCCTTTCCTGCAGTTATTTGTGAAACTCGCTCTCCTTCGGCAGGGTGTGGTGGGATACGCCAATAAACCCGCAGTTCGGAGGTGGTTACGTTGGGTCACACATAGATCGTGCTCATGGGACACTCACTTGCGGGGTAATGAGGTGCCTGCTGGAAGAAGTGCAGCAAGTAGGTTTGCTGATCTATTAATGTGGAGTTTATAAAGTCCCTCGTGCTAATCCGTTGTTATTCTACATTACGTCTGGGTTTTTTGCCCCAGACATTTAGAATTCCAATTGTGCACATAAGTATAGATTTTATTTCGTATGTATTAAATAAAAAAATGCCTGAAACATAGTAGATACCCTCATTAAACAAAAACATTCAAGCTCTAGCAAGTAGCTATTAACAGATGAGACAATTATTACATTGAGTTAACGAATGGCACTGCATTAAAGTTGTTTTTAATGTGTTACATAGCTGACTCATTTCCAAAACTAGATTAACAACCGTTTTAATTTGGTGAACAGGTCGGCAATCTTAAGTTATGCAAACAAGACCTGCTCGAAAATAAATCTGTCTACAGCACTTTTCAGTGATCACATTAAGCATGCTGACGCTCACGTATTATTGTATGAATATTGTTGTTATTATGATTGCTTACCCAGGAACAAACTGGAAACCCCTGAGGTTCTACCACTGTGGTGAACTACAATAGATTAAAATACAGAAAGTGTGGCCATGACTACCGCACCAGTGGTGCATTTGAGTGTGCATGCATAAATAAGTGTGTGGATGTGTGTGGAGGAGGCTCGTGAAGGACGCTACCGGGCAGTTGGAGGCAGTCGCCCTCCAACAACAACGGAGGGCGGAGGAGCGACGCTCACAACAACGAGCGGAGCGCCGGGTGGCTAAAGCACAGCAGGTTGGCACAGTAGGGGGCACAGGTGGTGCATCAGCCAGTCATCTCAGTCATCTCAGTCAGTCGACCCGTGGCACTTGGGTCAGCCCCGTGACCTCCTGCCAGCGGGCGTTCGACACTTCACGTGGCCTCAAGGTGGACATGGCCTGGCACAAGCGTCGTCGTGGTGACGTCACCGCCACTTAGTGGCGAATGGCGGTTGTTGTTGTTGTTTTAAATTATCCATCTGTCAATGACTGGTAACTTATCCATCTGCCGATGACTGGTACCAGCGGTGTCAAGATCGGCCTCTTTGGAGGACGCTCGTGAAGGACGCTACTTGGCAATTGGAGGCAGAGGAGTGATGCTCACAACAACGAGCGAAGCGCCGGGTGGCTAAAGCACAGCAGGTTGGCACAGTAGGGGGCACAGGTGGTGCATCGGTCAGTCATCTCAGTCAGTCGACCTGTGGCACCTGGGTCTGCCCCGTGACCTCCTGCCAGCGGGTGTTCGACACTTCATGAAGCCTCAACGTGCACATAGCCTGGTACAAGCGCCTATGGTGACGTCACCGCCACTAAGTAGCAAATGGCGTTTGTTGTTGTTGTGCCCTTTTGCGAGGAGCGGTGGCACAGCGGTTAGGGCGCTGCGCAAAGAACCCTGCGATCTGAGTTCGATTCCCGCTGACGGCCAACTCGAGTAACGATTATCTTTACAGGTCCTGGGCCTCCCCTAGGTCGACTCAGCCTCTAATGAGTACCTGGTGCAGCATCTAAACATCGCCACTAGGGAGACAAAGGCGGTCGGAAATGGTACTGGCCACCCACCCCCTCGTGTATCGATCCGGCCTTCATAGGTGCTTGTTAACAGCACTTGCCCCTGAGGTCTCTTACGGCTATACGGGGGATCTTTGTCAATGTTGTGTTTATGCGTAACCTCAGGAAGGGGCAACGGGCACATCATGGGACAGAGACGAGATGGGCTGATGCGGTACAGATGGATGTGGAGCTGATCGGAATTGTCGATGACTGGTACCAGTGTTGTCAAGATCGACCTCTGTGGAGGATGCTCTTGATGGACTCTACTGGGAAGTTGGAAGTAGTCGCCCTCTAACAACAGTGGAGCGCCGGGTGGCTATAACACAGCACCGTGGGCAGCACAGCTGGTTCATCTGCCAGTCGTCTCAGTCAACCCATGGCACCTGGTTCTATCCCATGATCTTCTGCCAGCAGTAAGCCTTTAACACTTCACGTGTTCGCAAGGTACACAAAGTCACGTGGTGACATCACCACCACTTAAACTAAAAACTCAACAATTTGTTAATTTTACCGGGTAGGGCCCACTGAGC
Organism: Petromyzon marinus; assembly: GCF_048934315.1. Taxonomy (NCBI): domain Eukaryota; kingdom Metazoa; phylum Chordata; class Hyperoartia; order Petromyzontiformes; family Petromyzontidae; genus Petromyzon; species Petromyzon marinus. Next base: position 4,239,531 of record NC_133678.1, read on the forward strand.
TATACAGCTCTTTTTCAGAGGCGACTTGGCCAGAAACGAAAGCTCAACGAAATAGCTTATAACGTGGAAATGTATAGCAGCCAAATACTCTAAACGCATATTTCTATATGTGGAGGGGAAAACCGGAGGACCCGGAGAAAAATCCACGCGACCACGGGAAGAGAAAGACACGCAAACTTCAAACACACAACAGGCGTCAGGTCGGGATTGAACTCACGACCTCCTGTATACCAGGCGAGGAAGTTAACATCTGGCACTGTGGCACTTGGGGGGCGAATGGCAGTTGTTTTTTGTAGTTGTAAACTCAGGTTGTCTGAGTTATCCATTGTCAAGCATAAAATAAGCCTGCATAGTGTGAGCACACCCTCGAGTTATAAGTTGAAAGACCCGGCGTGTGATAAATGTTTTATTTTCCATTTCCCGAGCACAGCAGCAGAGTTGACCTGGATAACTTATCCATCTGATTATTGTCAGTGTACTTGCGTCTTATTAGGATATTATCCCAGTGACTAACATCCACATTTCTTAGGAGTGTCAGACTTGGGACACATCATTTTGGCCTAACTCACTTGTGCATGGTTTTACAGAAAAGTTCTACGTAAAAAAAAATATCACAAATGTCAAGGCAACACTGCGGAGTAGTCCAGGGAGGTAAATGGAGATTTTGATGCTGCTTAAAAAATGGGTTTAGTTTTGACATATTTCTACCATCCTCTTATGCAAATGGATAAAAGCTGTGAGGCGGGAGAAAATGCAAATGAGTTCTGCGTAAACAATACCGCGAGGATATGGCAGCAGGCTGCTGTTTCATCACGAAGCACAACGACTTGTCAAATGCGCGTCTTTGCCAAGGCTACACTAATCCCCGTACCTGCACGCCTGATATTCGATGTGCTTACTGGCAAAAATGCGCGCCCAGCATTTTCATTTCACAAGCTGCTTCACGATAACAAGTGTCAAAGCGTAACCTTGTGCCGTCATCAGACGGTGTGTGATTCTGGCCATAGTCCACGTGCCCTAATTTTCATTTTAAAAGTTCGTTTCCGTCAGGTGGTCCCGCGGCGAAAGATTGCACGCTGCGTCGTGAATTCTTTGAAACGAGATGCGGCAGTTTTTTTGTGCTTTTTTTTTGTACGTGAATATTGCATCCGATGGCTCTGCATCGGAGGCTGGCATTATACGACGCGCATTTAAAGCGGCTTGCCCTCACACCCCTAGCAAAAATTCCAAAGTGTTACCTTGTTTTGTTGGGGGGAGTATAAACACAATCATGATACGGATTTATTCACACTTGAATAAAAAATTATTAACGCCGTTATTCCGCGACGCCTCCGGGAGCAATATTTCGCCGCTAAAACACGCGCGGGAACGATGTGCCGAGGCGATCGGCATCGTCGGTGACAGGCTTTATAAGCTCGCAAGGCAGGAAGCCTGCAGTGGACGTCAAGAATCATCACCGTCACTCTTCGGCTGTGGTGGCCTCATGAAATCGTGAACGCTTCACTCCACCGAGCTCAGCCAGTGCGGCCCCGAGTCTCGCCGCGTTCCCGCGGGGGGGGGGGGGGGGGAGGAGAGCTTCGAGGTCACCTGCGTCAAGGGCGCCCCGGATCTCACGCCGGCTGTCACTGATATGAAGATAGCCCTAACGCAAACTGATGGCTTAATTATGTACCTGTCGCCTCAAAACTCGGCGATGCCCATTAAAGATGGCTAATGAGTCTTCATCGGGTTTTATTATTATGATGATGATAATTATTATACACGCATGCAAAATATCAGCTTACTGACCCCCCCCCCCCCTCCATCGTTACGGTAGAAAATGCAGTTAATGAATGGTACAGTTGTTTTTCATTATTTAACTTTGGTGTCGAATGCAGGTTGGTGGTGTGGAGACCTGGGACTGGTTCACACACCGCTGAGTACTGATATTAGCAAATACTGAAAAACTAATTTAGATTTTCGGAATCATTGCACAGTGCAGATCTGCTATGGCACCGATCCAATCCTGTAAAACATATATACCGTACATTACCCATTTTTTAAAGAAGATAGTGGCTAATCAGTTCATATTACCTGTTAGGACATGGACATTAACGAAGAAAATGGAACACCAGCTGAAAACAGTCCAAAGATACGTGGAGAAATATGCATGTGTGGAATTGTATTGACCCACTGATAAACATCCATTGGGCAAAAATTGCACATTGTCACATTTTCTTCTTTTCACACAGATAAAATAACACTTGGATAAGAATATGCATGTGCAAGTTCGAGATTCATAAGGTATCTGTTTGGTGTTTGGACATCTTAACAGCAGTTTTATTGCCAGAAATTGTAAAACCCATTCTTATTTCTCATCATTTTTGATACTGGCAAAAAACGTCCCATAGATTTGAGACTCATATTGATTGTTAACAATGGGAAGTTGGCTTGGCCAGGACAAGCCACTAGAAGGGATGGTTTGCCTGCAAACAAACTGGCCTGTACATTCTTTGTGGAGATGGAACAAATACAATCTGCCCACGTGAAGATGGTTTGTTGCTATCGCATGACCATGAGTAAGAGTTATGGCTTCTGGAGGCCTTTATATAGCAATGTATATATCATAACTAATTATGAAAACGTTCATCCCTTTTAAGAATAATCAACAGCCACACTGTACGAGGACAAAGTTTTGCTGTCTGGCCGGCAAACAGTGGTGACATCACCGCGCACATTCGTCATGATGACGTCGCACGCACCCCACAGCATTGAGCCGGGTTCGTACGTCGCGGTGACGTCACGACCCCCCCCCCTACCTCCACGCATGCAAATGCGAGGGCAGTGCTACGCTAGATACATTTTATACATAGGCTTTGGCGACCTATATTATGCCTGAGGATGCTGGTTGCAAGTGATAGCTAAGCATCCGATGAATGTTGTAACATTGCTCTCCAACACACCGGTGGTGTTGAAGTAGTTATTCATGCTTTGGCACGTTTGTTCACGTGACAACTTGATTATTTGGCCGTATCGGGTGGAGGAGGGTTTACAACACACATTTTATTTACTCAATCCAAAACCAAAAATGTATTATTAATCAATAAGCATCCATTGCAACTTGATCTCATACAGCCCAAAAACATACAAATGCACCTCCACGTGTTATTATGTATGCACAGTACTATGTACACATGTGAAGTTGAAATGAAAGAACATGTGTGTATGTGTGCACATTTAACTGAGACGATTTCTAAGGGCGAATCCCACCTTTATTCACTTCGTTTTATTGGACCGTGTGTAGTGTCCTTGTTTTTGTGGGAATATTTTTGTTTATATCCTAACGAGCATTTCATTAATTTGACCACTTGTAAATGCCAGCGGAAGTCCTCTATTAATGAGATGTTACTTGTTTTTATTGCAAACCCATGGTGACGTTCACATTCGCTCACATGTGCTCAACAGTGGGATTTTTAGCAGCTGAAGTGTTTATTGAGAAAAAAAATCCTCGCATAATTAAATTCAACGCATTCATGCAGTGTACCAGTGCACACATTCTTTCTCTCCAGAATGCATGTATTATTATTATTATTTTTGTTCCCAAGGTAGACGCCAAAATGTAATATATTTCGCGTTAAATGGCAGGGCCTATGAATATGCAAATGTGTTTGCCCAGGAAGTATGTATGCCTGTGTCATATATCGGCGTGTGCCCTTTCTTAGAGCTCATCACCGCGGAGAAAACCTTCACAGCTACCTTTATCCCTTGCAGACGTCAATTTAACAAAAGCGTCCGTGTTAAGCACTTCATACCTTCATGGTGTGTGTGGCTCCTTAGAAATATTTTTTGTCAGTGTGGTTATGATAGCTGTGTGATTAATGTTTGAATCCAGGCTTATCCTTAGTAAGTTTCACTATATAACTATTATAAACTTAATAAATGGCTTCTATAGGGTATTGAATACGGACAGGATTATTAAAACTATAATTGCAATATCCCTATTGTATAGTAATGATGTAATGTTTACGTATGTATGCTGAACGTTTTTCGCACCGTACATAGCGAATCGGAGGTGCGGGGGAAGGACAGCATACTAAACACAAAAAGCAGTTCTAAATAAATTAGTTTTCAATCGAGAAAATTAGTTTTCAACACAAAAATTGGACGTGGGATATAGCGATGTTATGGTCTCACGGAATGATGATGGAATTATGACGTTAATAATCAGCCCTATTGTGTTGGTGGTCGGGGGGGGATGATGAAGGCCGAGACGACCCCACCACTCCACCCCACATTGAAGGTTCACCCCCCCCCCCTTTGAAATTCTTAGAGTGAAGTGAAAATATTGGTTAGAGTTTGCCGGACAAAATTTGGCAAAATTAAGGGACGAACGTCAGGCTTTTCCTCGTGTACCCACATAGCCAACCGTGCTAATCAATGGTGCTTTTACTATACAAATGTAAGTTTATTTTTTAAAATGTGTAAATCCTAAAAAAAATGTTTGCATTGATGTTTCTATTTAATTTCTCATTTGGTTTTATTGAAAGGGCATGTCGTCCATGGGATCTAAATAAAGTAAATTGTTGGTGTCCTCTTTACTTAAAGCTTTCGTGACTGCAGGAATTCATATTCTTTGGATCTTTTGGTAAAGTCAGGTAAATAGGTTAAAAACAAATAACAAACAACTACGACGTTTCGATCGCAACACAAGCGGTTGTCATCAGAACGCTTGTGTTGCGATCAAAATGTCGTAGTTTTTTTGGTATTTTTTTGGAACCTATCTACGTGACTTTACCGAAAGACCCAAAAAATATGTTGGTGTCCTGTAAGCATATTTAGATAGTTTGGGTCGGTACTCGTTGCATGGTCTATCGCCCGTATCCCACTACCCTATGCCCATAGATAAGATAAATGCGCAGTTGGATAAAGGTCCGGGAGTTAATCTCCTTAACAAAATGCACACACACACACACGGCTCACAACGACACACCCGCTACGCTATTGACGCCGATTAAGCGCTGTGTGTACGGGACCAAAAGGAGTATACCAATCAGCCCTGTCCCCAAGGGATCGCTAAGGAGCAATCGATTTTTGTCCATCCGACCTATCTGTTTCACCGCCGTTGCCCTAAGTATTTTACCGCCAAGCGACCAATGTTTCCGCAGAGAGATTGGCTGCCGCTTGCCATTGCTGCGAGCACGCGAGAGATCAGTCAGCGTCGCCGGCGAGAATCGGCATAGCAAAAGTAGCTACATATGTAGTAGTAGCTACTACCCGTAGCTACTACTACATATGTAGTATGTAGTAGTAGCTACTACTACATATGTAGTAGTAGCTACTACATATGTAGTAGTAGCTACGGGCCCCGCACTTTCAAGGGCCCCGCGCTAAATGCCTTCAAGCTATCAACTCCGGTTCAGTGATTCTACACTTGCTCTATTACTATAGTACTATACTGCCTTCAACTTTTATGAACGAATGGGTGTTTCTAAGTTAGTGATTTGTCGTATTATCTGGCTGTATAGCAGATGAAAAAATACAATTACTTTACTAGGCAAGTTAAACATTTGTGTTTTAATATTTGTGTTTTTATTTTTTATTTAGGGCCCCTTCATAACATCATATGCTACAGACCCCGCACTAGCTTAATCCGGCACTGGGCCCCGTGTGGCAGCAGTGACGCCTTTTTATGAAAGGGGCCCGCTCTGAAACCACGAACCACTGACCCAGAAAGAGTGGTACAAGTACGCTCGTAGCACACTTTGGTATGGGACCAACCTGAGCCATAAGCTCAAGGGAATAGGAGGGGAAATTCGTGGCCGGTTTGTCCCCCTTTTAGACAACATCTGAAATAAGTTAGGTCGTGATGGAGGGTCGGGAGACAGGGACCAGCGATGAGGGGTAATAACCGCCTTCAGATGAGATGGGAGCCAGACTCGGAGGGCTGGAAGGAACACACGTTCGTCCAGGTCGCCGCTTATGTTGTTATTTTCTGTCTTTCAGGCGCGTTTCGGCCATATCCGTCCCTCGCCTTGTCATCCCCTCCGCCTGACTTAACAAAAAAAAACTACCCTTACCCCTCTTTGTAGGGCCCCGTCTGGTTCGGGCTAGCGGAGTCCGCTCCACCTTCTTTCTACCCCCTGCTTTTCATAACCGTTTTAGTTTATGTCGACGGTGTGTACACGCATGTCGCAGCGTGCTGTAACGGGCCCCGCGGATTGCATCAATAAATAAATAAGCAAACAAACAAGGAGGCCCGTTCGTGGGCCGTGACTCGCGTCCAAGGATGCGCCAATTTGAACGCTCTATTTTTCGCCGTGTGTTGCAGATCACTCTGACGCAGGGAGCCTCTGCTCAAGCCACCTCATTTCCGTCGCTTTATCCTCGTGCATATGAGCTGCCCAATTTCTGCCAAGTGGTCTTTGAAAGGCAGCCTTTGAACCTTAATGCTAGAATAATAGACCAAATCACTCAAGGTGGTCTGCAGATCATGCAATTGGGGTGGATACGTGATTCATCCGATGCAATTTGCATACCTGCTCGAGAGATAAAAAGATAGGCCGCCCTTTCATAAAGCCTGAGAGGACATACTGATGCTAGCTCTAGAGTACAAGAGGAAATATGTATTATTAATACCCAGATATACATATATATTTTTTACATTTGTTATTTTAGGCCGGCTGACAGCCATGCCATTATATATTTTTTATCGTACGTTCTCATTTATGGAGCTGAAAACAAGGATTTGAAATAGTCATATACATAGCCATGCAGTGCGGCACTTTGTTTCACTTTGTTTCTCTTTCGTCTGACCTTCGGACGCCACACACGCACGCACGTTCGTGAGTTACTTACATATTGTGTTTCTTCCGCAAACACCTTTTGCTTTTCTCTAATCTGGACCCCCCCCCCCAGTTGCTGCTCAAGGCTGGACAAATATTTAAATATTCTGAGTGCAATACCATCTCCAGATTGGCCATGCTGGTTAGCCCAGAGGCACACCGGACATGTCCAATGCAAAACACGCACAAGGGATCCCTCTGAAGACAGTGAGCAATGGGTGTCCCGGGATCAGCACAGGCAACATGATGTCCTTTGGAGGTACAAACGCATGCAGCTTGGATGTGCAAATGTGCAGAATGAAGCCTGTCGTTGACATCATTAATTCTAACCAAAATTGTCTTCGGAGAAACAAACACAAAAAAAGTGTTTTTGATTTAAGCACACCTTAATTATACGGTAAATTATACGGTGATATTTTTTGGTATATTTTGGCTTGTTTTGAAACTTTACGATGCCATGCGGTTCAGTGGTTTTTATACGGCAGAAGGTAACGATATATAAATGAGAAGCGACGTCGGAGGAGGTGATATGCTCTCGCCAAGGTTATGCGCAATAATGATCAAATATATTTTCATGAAAATTATGTTGGACAAATAAAGGCAGAATAATGATTGGTGAAGGTATGGACCGTATCTGCGTCGTTGATGACATTGCATTGTATTGTTTATTTACACACACAAAATAAACAAGCGAAAGACAAAAAAGTGCAAATAAAAAATGAGTGTGCATGTGAGGTTGTAAACCGAAGAGGGCTTTTATGAAAACCACACCAACAAAAAAAACAGTGTATACACAAAACCAATTGATCAATCAATTAAACGTAGCATATTAATTATATTATTGGTTCTTTCGGTAAAGTCACGTAGAAGGGAAACAATAAAATAATAAAAAATATAAAACACTTAAATTCTCACGACGTTTCGACTGCAACACAAGCAATCATCATCAGGTGTGAAAACCACAGCAAGAAATTTTGAAAAAAGTGGCGGTTTTTTTGTACGTTAGTACCATGGACAAAATCGTTAAAAAAACCGCCACTTTTTTCAAATGTTCTTGCTGTGGTTTTCACACCTGATAATGATTGCTTGTGTTGCAGTCGAAACGTCGTGAGAATTTTATTGTTTTATATTTTTATTATTTTATTGTTTCCCTTCTACGTGACTTTACCGAAAGAACCAAGAATATGAATCCCTGCAGTTACGAAAGCTTTAAATCAAAATACTAATTATAATTAAACATGTTTTACTCCGTGCAAAGTGAGATAAATATACGAAGATAACTATCACCAAAACAAGTGATGTACAGCAGCGTTCGCCAACACAGTAATTGTAATAATTATCGGTGGGACGCAACTGGAAAAGACACGATAGTATGCATTCCTATGACAGTTATTGAAGGCAGATCGGATTGATTGACCATCACTGATGGAGATCACACAACAGTGGACTGAAAAAGGAACTGTAGTTATTAGATATTTTTGTAATAATTCCGTTCTATGCAGCTCGAATATAATAAACCACATTTAAAAATCACGAATCAAAGTGTATTTAAATTGCTTTCTGGTTATTTAAATACGTAAAGTTGATAAGATTGTACTTCTAAACTACACCTCCGTTTCCATTGTCCCTGATCCATCCTCTCATGAGTATTGCATAGGTGTTCAACTTACCTTTCAAGCCTCACACGAGTTTATGTATTCATACCGAACAAATATTAATGATCTGATGTAGCTTCACTCTTACGCCAGATGGCTAACGCTGTAACTGACTGACAGGTGTCATTGTCTTGTTACTCAATCAGCATCAAATCATTAACTTAAAACAATATTTAATATGAACATAATTTGCCTTCTCACAGGTAGCAGACTTGCAAATGCACATCTGCTTATGCTAGCAACGGCCCGGAGCAACAAAAGAAAACGCAACAAAACCCTAATCATTGCGAATCGTGCCATTGTGCACTGGTCATCGACGCAGCGTGCTTGCGTGTGCGTGTGGTTGGATGTTGCCTTGGCTGACCGCATTCACTTAAGGAGTGTGAAAGGTCAAGAGAGCCATTATAGAGGCACCACCCGAATCATTGTTAATCCCACTCACTCACCATACTAACCTTTTACCCGGGGACATGGGTGGAGCAACACAGTTGTCCAGATAAGCTATCTCCAACCTTGATGTAGAAATCAATATCGGTGCTGTCAGATGGGTTAGCATGCTGCCTGGAAAGCAAATGCAAGTGTCATTATTTTTCACGTGCACGCTGTCTATGTGAAGAATATTATCGGAAGGGTCTTGGTTTCCTGCAGTTCCCGGATGATGCCGTTGTGAACTCTCTTTCTCTCTCTCTCAAATTATAGCAGGATATCAACTGGAAAAAACACCTCAGTTTATTGACCATGGCTTTGTAAATGCCGCATTGGCAGTCGTGCATAAGCACAAATAACAAAAACGTAACAAAATGTGTCAATATCACTGCACCAAAAGGACACACATCGTGTGCTATGAAGGGTCATTGCCCGAGGCGTAGCCGATTGTATACACATAAATGTAATGTTTCTTCTCTTCTTGCAAAATTATCGATTGTGTTGAATTTTCATTCAATTCATAGAGTGCACAAATTCGACATTGGAGACCAACCTCTACAGAGTGTACGTCGAAAGGCATCCTCTAAAATACAGACATCCAAACTATATATTCTTGATGTTAAATTAGCAATATCATATTTCTGTTTTCTCCATATTTTTGTAAGTTTATTTTTTTCCCGAAACGTATAGATTCCTCCTAATTTAATGCAAAACACAAAAAGTTCACCAGACGCGATCAATATCCTACCCAAGACAGGTCCCTATTCTAAATCGAGGCGAATCAATGCGGCACAGCCAGACATCATCAGTCTGCAGCGTCCTCAGCCACGGGAATCAAATTACTGGAGCCCTTTTATCAGAGGTGATGAGGATTTACGCTGAGCCCAATGAGTGCTCAGTAGGGCTTAGTTCTGCACCGCTTTTTAATGGGTCTCAAATAGCTGGGAACGTGACCCACGGCGGACGAGAACCGTGAGAGGAATGGTTGAGAGTGCGCGCCGTCTCCAGCCATGACTCCCGGGTTGTCGTGTAACAATCAAGGTTTACAGCATGACTTTGACAAAACACGTCGATACTGTTTCACGTTCGAACCAACAACACAAAAATGTGTGCGAAATGCTTGGCAATGAGGGGCACAGGCGACGAGACTTCAGAGATGATCACGGGATAAAACACGCGGGGAGTGGTTCATAATCGAGGTTGTTTTGGTTACATCGCGTGAATATAAACGCGTCGTTAAACCCGCCACCACCCGACGCAGCCAATTAGTAAGGTTTGTCACGTGAACAAAACGTGCCAATTCGTTACTAGTTGAGCAGACGGGTAGTTTGTTCGTGCACAAAGTCTCGCGTGCACGGAGAGCTCTGACCAATAGCATATTGAAATGAGGAAACATTATTTCTTCTCCCAAGCCTGACTGCCGATGAGACCCGGGTCTAAACTGCTCCAGGGTGTGCTTGCTTAAGAAAAATTGCTGCTTGATCATTTTGGACTGGAAAGGAAAAGAGGCTAATGGACTAAGCATGTTTTTTTTATTGTTGTTGTTGCTGTATGCATCTGTGTAGATGGGGGCTGAGATCTGCTTATCTGTGATAGATGTTCAGGTTCATCTTGGTAACCTCACCGTAGTGGAATTGCTGCTGCCTGTGGTCCTTTTGTCACGCTCCTGAAATAAATGAACACATTTGAATCGTTTTATGTCATTCCCGTACAAAAGCAGGATTTTCATTTTTATGATAGATCTTGTGGGATTTTTTAATGTAATGTCACGCGGACACCCCTGATCTGCTGGCCATAATGGGGAAACGTGTCTGTCGCCGATGTTAGCGGAATGTCAAATATTGTCCTTTAAATAAGTTCACATACGAGATATTACCTAGCACGCTCGTGAGGAATATACGGCACGTCTCTGTGCACACACGTTACAACATTTTCGCAGTGCCGTGTACACACGCACGCATGAAGAGATTCGACTTTTTTTGGTGAAGAAGAAAAATAAAATAAAATAAAGAGCACCGGGAAGCTCCCAACTGTGTGCCAACATTAAAACATGTTTTCCACATCCAATTTTGCCGCAACATAAAACCAATGACCAACGGCAAGCAGGACACATCAATATTAACCAATATGAAGTGGCAATTAAAAGAACGGTAACGCAATGAGGTGGGAGGGAGGGGAGGGGGGGGACATTGATTTCCTCCGCTGATTTTCAACTGTGGTTATAGATACATCATTTTGGCGTGGTCTTTCCTCATGTAACACCACAACAATTGATCTTGCCACGTGGCGGCTCTGTATGCTTTTATTTGTCAAATAAAGCTCAGAATAATTCGTGCCATGCTACGACCGCTTTCCAAATTAATTGCACGTCTAAGTGATGGCACGTTCTCTCACTCCGCCGCTCTTTTATATGTTGCGCGTTCACAAAAAATCACGGTAAACGGCGCGTAATTTTTTTTTTAACACGGTTGCATTTAAGACGCTTTTTCGTAAATATACTGCAGCAATATGCAAGACTCCTCACAAGTTTGTTTTGGAAGAGATTTGCAAGAGCATGGTACTAAATGTCCTGGTAAATAATATTCTGTGCTAAGGAAATTACACTGCAGGGTATCTCTGCAGCCTTTGAAAATAGTTTAATCTGTCCTGTTCGCTTACTGCACTTGTGAAAAGTACAGCCTGCTAAAATGCTGATAAAAATTCTGTTTAAGAGATTTCTCATTTCCATAAGTAAAGCCCTGGAGGAATTTAAACCAGTGTGTGGTTTATTTTTCACGTGATTGTGAGAACTCTCTTCGGTGCTATGAAAACGAATTGGCATTACATTTGAGAAAACCACACTTGCGACCGAGATATCCGTTTTATCCCTCGGAGTATTTTGTTACTTTGGCAAACTATCCCTCTCGTTCTTTGGCGCCGCATACCAATCGCCATTGCAAAATGCGCTCTATTGTCCACGAATAATCTAAACAGCAACTACGCGACTGGGTAAACCGAAGCTCGCGCGGTGAACAGCGCCGGCGTTTGGAGTCGGCGTGACGAGCGACGCACGCGCTGACCGGCAAGGGCACTGCCACACACCACCCACACGGCATGAGCGTGCATCTGGGCTTGCCACTCCGACAGTTCGCACGCACACCCGGCGCACGTTAAACTCAAACATTTCCTTTCTATTTTATTGTACCAGTTAAAGACGCACTGAGCTATAATTTAAAAAAAAAATTCGGAAGCGACCACGCTATCGCGAATGATACCTCGACGAGGTGGCTCGTCATCACGTGGACATTTATAACAGCCAAATGTTCTAAACGCGTGTTTGTTCTAAATGTGGAGGGAAAAGACCGGCAGAACCCGGAGAAAAAATGATCTCCGGCATGTTTACTGCCGACGACTGAACCGTGCAAATGCATGAGTGCATTCATAATTTAAGACCATATTTTGCATAGTTGTGCTTAATAAATTTATGCGTTTGAATGAGTGGGTGTTTGTTTGTGTGTGTGTCGGGAGCAGCAGTGTGGCGGATAGCCCGCTGCACGACGAACCTGGCGACCCGGGTTTCATTTCCGCTAACGCCCAACACCCAGTGACAATTTTCTGAACCGGTCCTGGGCCTCCCCTAGGTCGACTCAGTCTCAAATGAGTACCAGGTGCGTTCTCAAAGCAGTCACCACGTGGGAGTATGCTTTCATTCTTTAAAGGTTGAGTACCTTTGCTCATGTGCTTGGGTACTCTATTGCACTTAATGTCATCAGATATTGGAAGCTAGACAGGGTTGAACCTGGACAGCGCTTTGATGAGCGACTGTTCACTGGACATCTGTGAAAAAGAGCTTCATAGCTCATCGGATTCCTCCAGTATAAATACATTTTCTGATAGTCTGCATGGTTACCCAAACTAGGCAATAGAGCTTAGCCATGATTGCACAACAAGACCGGCATTTAGATATGAAAATAGATTTGTAAAAAAAATAACATGACATTTTTCTTGAAACAACACATTTTTACAATTTATTACCAGTGACGCACCTTGCCGATGTGAGATGTATTTATTTCATAAGTTAAAGAGACGAAAAATATCGACTCGCATATTTTTCATTGGCTGTATTCGAACATAATGAGCTAGTGATGCCTGTCAATGGTAAGTTCAGCAAATGTCTTGTTCCGCGATAAGTTCAAAGAAAGCGGTTGTGTTGCCTTCAATGGTGAGATTTTAAAAAAAAAAACATCTCAGATATTTTTCACTACTTTTGCAACCATCGCAGTAATTTATTTCAAGCAGTAGTCCACTCTGGTGCACATATTAGCCTAATGGATGTTCGGTGTGTTTCTGAAGAGTGGCATAAACAAATCATGCCGCTGTATCACATTAACGAATCGCAAGGCATGCGTTTTGTTTCAAGGAAAACTTAAGCTTTAATTTTAAAAGCATTAATGCACATCACTAAGAGCATTTCAAGGGCTTAGGTAGGCCCACCTGCCAAACTCTGACCAACTCACCCGCATTGTGCCTGGCTCTTATCGTATCTTCGAAGCGAAGCAAGGGTCCGACAGCTGCACGTGGAACTTGGATGGGTGACCACCGCCAATGGCAGCATCTTCTGCGCTCCCATATCAAAGCTCCCCAACTTCACCAATCTGCACTGACCAGCGTGTTGAAGTATGGCCATATAGCCCCCACAACTCACATAGCATGGAGAGGCAGTGGAATGACTAAAGAACTGTGCATGCACATTATGCTGGATTTATTTAAAAACTACTTCTTTCAGAAAGCCATTGTATGTCTTATCTAGCATCAGATGTTGGCAATTGAGTAACCTACTTGATATAACAATGAGCAATGTTCATGCATATTTATAGGGCAATCATGTGTTAACTACCACAATGTATAGCTATTGTGATTATTTTTTTCCCTTCACTCTAATAAGAAATCCAATTGGTTTGGTTGAACGCCAAAGCAGCAGCGGAACAAATTAAACTTTTAATCTTTTGGTGCAAAGGGTGATTACTTTTAATGTGCCTTGCACAGTCTTCGGGGGTGAGGTTAATAAGGCAGAACGTTTTAATTACCCAGGGTCTCGAGACAAGCAGCTTCCCTAAGTGAATGCGACACAAACGATGAGCATTTGCCGGACCTTCCTCCTGGAAGTGTTGGCCCCTTGTGTGGATTAAACAAAAAAAAGAATCCTTCATGGACACATCTGTTATCCGTCAACTTTTCCGATACCAGTACTCAATTAACTTTTTTTTCTTTGGAGGAATTGCTTCGGCGCTTTGCGATGCCCGTATTGTTTGAGACGTCTGTGCTCTCTGAAGCAGGAGAACAATGTCGTTCTGCCTTGTTCTCAATCTATTTCTAATATTCTGCGCAAGACTGCACAGCTGAGCTGTAATGGCCAGGTCATTGGAATAATGCAGTCAATTTCAAGGTGCATAACGATATGTTTAATGTTCCCTCCACTAACAGCAAAGTTTTAACCATGCAAGATGTAAGGTTGGCAAACCCAAAGAAATTGCGGAAATTATTATTAATACCGTTTGTACCACTTATGATACCTCTGGTGAATAGTGTTCTGCAGTTATTATACTTTTATCGGTACAAATGTTTGCTTAATACAGCTGAGTACATTATATTCCGGCAGTGATTTAAGTTGTGTACATGCTCAATAATGCACGAGTTTAAAATGCGCATTTGTCTAAATAATACATATATTCAAGTAATATCCTATAATAACAGGGGTTTTCCCCTTTTTTTCTGGCAACAAAACTGAAACCTTTTTACAAGGATTCATGTCTGCATTAACCACAATACCTGCAGTCAAAATGCAAACAAAAAACATACTATGATAATATGATGCATTGTCCTTGAAACTGATTGGTCCACACCAAGGGACGGCTTTCTTTTGAGCCTCGACCCAATTGGTGCTCGACCAAATGACGCGTCATCAAAAGAAAGCCGTCCCTTGGTGTGGACCAATCAGTTTCAAGGACAATGCATATATTATCATAGTATTTTTTTGTTTGCATTTTGACTGCAGGAATTGTGGCTAATGCAGATATGAATCCTTGTAAAAAGGTTTCAGATTTGTTGCCAGAAAAAAGGGGAAACCCCCTGTTATTATATTTTGGAACTGCCAAAGGAGGTCTAATGAAGTAATATCCTGTACTTGTGATTTTTGCACTTACTTTATTTTTCTTGAACATCTATATGAATGCACCCTAAATGCATGACAATAATGCCCATAAGTTATTTAGGAAGGCCTTACATGGTCTTATGACGAGGGTCCTGCTTGAGCAATGTTGACCAATTCCAGAGCGGTCCACAGTGGCGCGATGTTAACTACCTCGTCTTGTATACAGGAAGTCGTGGGTTCGATCCCAATGCTGACTCCTGCTGTATATTTGGAGTTTGCATGTTCTAGCTACCGGTGGTTGTGTAGATTTTTCTCCGGATCCTCCGGTTTTCCCTCCACATTTAGAATTAACATGTGTTTAGAGTTTTCGGCTGCTATAAATTTCTACTGGACAAGCCACTTCGTTGGGCCATAATTTGTGACCAAGATAACTTCTGATAAAAGAGCCATATAGCTCACTGCGCCTTACCTGGTAACATGAAAACGTGTATGTTGTTCCATCAATTATTGTTTGGCATGTGGAACTAAATTAGACTCCCCAGAGAAGAAAATTAATTCATACGAGTGGACAACATACACAGCTCCGCAGTGATAGCTTCAATACACACGCAGACCTCCCTCTGGGGCCTCCCTATGTGCTGTGAAGGTGAAGAAGGGTTCTCGCCCAGAAAATGACGCCTTTTGTAAACTCTTTTTTTTTGGCCATTATCCTCGACGAATGTGTTGGATTTGTTTTTGTCGAGCTCAGTAAATACAAATTCAGACTGATCCCGTTACTCCACCGTCATCGTTTCACCAAAAAATAGCCCAAACGGACAACACCTGGTTATTGACGAGCAGTCTCCTATCCAAGTACTAACCACGCTGACCTCGATTCAGAGATCTATTGAGACCAGGCGCATTGAGGATGATTTTGGTTGTATGCATTGAAGGTGGATTGATCGTGCAGCACGTGGACCCACATCAGAACATTGTGCTGGACACGTAATACTGTGCGGTAGTTATAGATTCGTCGCAGGTGATTGGTCATTTATTCAGCGTAATGTTCATATTTTTGTGCGGGCGGAGGGGTGCGATGTTGCATACGTCCACTGTGGACGTGCATGGCCAGTATGGTTGCTATTATATACAGCTTATATATGCCTCTTACCCCCCCCTCCCCCCATGATGCACTTGTGCCACTACTACGTACGGTTTCTCGCATGCGGACACTGAAAATACAAATCATGTTGTACCGTAAGCACACGATGTACGTTTCACAATGTATTCGTTTCATTTTTAAAGTTTAAACAGTATCATTTGGATGTCAGATGCAGAGCAGATTTGAGCCTGCTTAGTACTCGGGCGGGTGGCAAACAGAACTTCCCAGGCGTCGGAGGCCTGCGACTCCAGGGGGCTTGCCACGATATGGGAGCATTGAGCGTCACCCAATTCGCACATTCGCCCGCACATTTGTTGAACTTCTCTCGAACCGTACGTAGCCGACCACGCTATTCGAAGGTGCAGCAGTACTGAGCAGCAGTTGCCACACACACGAAGCCAAATTGCTCATTCATAGGAATTGGCCCAACCGTTCGCAACGCGCGGTGTGTTTCATGGAATAAAAATAAAACAAAAACGCATCTGGAGACTGAGTGAGGCTTTCATGGGTAAATAAAAATGTGTTATTGTGCGTAATAATTGTCATCGTTATTATTGCAGGTAGAATATGAACACAATGCAGTTTGTCTCTTCAAATGCATCAATCAGCTTGGTCAAAATGTCCTAAGCAGAGAGTGGGAAGATTACACGTTAGTCTACAAATATATTTGCACATTGCATTCCCAGCTAGTTAGAGGGGCCTTGAGAAGTCGCACAGCGGCCATCGAGAGAGGGGGAAAAAATGTTTTGGTTGTCCGTCCATGTGAGTTGAATTTGGGCGCAGTAATGAGAAATGGCAATGTGTTATATGAGCACGACTGCAAAGGTTTACCCTTTTGTCATGGATAGGACACATCCTGACACCTGGACAGAATAAAACTAAAATGGCATTGTATGGAATCAAAAGTACCCTGCCAGGCAGATGACCCAGCCCTCGAGATTATCGAGGCAGTTCTCCCATATTCTACTGCTGAATTGTTCACGTTTTTATATATAGTAAATTAATTACTGCTAAATTAATTACTGCTGTTCAGCCGTTCTATGGCTGTATCTTTCTACCCGATGACGATTGCTTGTGTTTCAATCAAAGCGTCGTAATTTAATATTTTTGTATTTCTAACTCAGTGACTTTACCGAAAGAACCAAAGAGTTATAATTACTGCTTATAACTTCGAAACGAAACTATTATGACAAAGCTTGCAATTTTTTGTCGTCGGTAATTTCTCTCTTAAAGTAAATTATGCATTTTTTTTACTTCTTTAATAGTGCAGAAAATACTTGTGAAACTTCACAGTTTGAGGGCCCTCTAATACTCCGTCTGCTCCCCAAAGAGTGCACCAAAAAGGACAAAAAGATCCCCCTGAGCAGGCTATTGGGGAACGCGTTTTTAGCGAGCATTCATCTCGTCAGGGTGGCACAGCGCATGCGGGCGTGGTGAGATCAGCACCACACCCTTTCTCTCCCCCGAGTGCCGACGTTCACAAAACCACAGCAGGAAATGTACGAATTTTAGGCTGATTTAACCTACGGAAGATCCAGGACACGTTAAAGTTCTTGCCACAAATGTTACCAATGGCCTGGATTTAAACCCAGGTCACCGGGTTTGTGCAGTGCAGGTCACTCAATCACTACATCAACACTCTCCTCTCATACGCATACGCACACATGCCTTTATCCGTACACACGTATACTTATATATATACATAAAGACAAATACTGTTCGGGCAAGTGCTGTTAGCGAGCACATATGAAGGCCGGCACTGCGCACGAGGGGGTAGGCCAACACCACGCTTGGCCGCCTTTGTCTTCCTCGCGCTGATGTTTACACAATGCACCAGGTACTCATTTGAGGCTGAGTCGTCCTAGGGCAGGCCCAAGACCGGTTCAGATAATTGTAACTGGCGCTGGCCGTGAAAGGGAATCGAACGGGTTTGTAATGCAATGTGCTAACCGCTACACTACCGCTCCCCCCATACACACACACACATATATACTCACATACATCTCAGATGGACGGACAACTTATGATCTTATATGTATAGATTCATGGGCCTATATTAATTTTTTTGTTTTAATACGAACCATACAAAATATAAACAAGTGTAATTTTATGTGAAGGACGGTAATCTAATATGCCCTATTATTTATTGCCAGTGGTGTTTTTGTCACAGTAGGTAATAAACACCGATTAATGCACTCTAATCCAATCTTGCCTGTGTCACTTAAGCGAATATGAAACCCTCCAAGGGAACTAATAACTGGCATAACCTTATAAACGTGTGAGCACATTTTGCTACAATGGCGTTACAACTCCATTCTCAATGCGTTCATTTCGCCCTTTGGCATCCCTATGCCTTGTGTTTTTTTTCCCTCTCGCACTAAGCCCTGCCGACCAGAAACACGGACGATGGGAAAGGAAGAGGTTGGAAGAGTGGAATGTTTTGACGTCTGGATATATGGCATCAAATGAAAATCAGTTTGACATATAGAAAATGTAACAAAGAAGTGTGAGGGTGACTGCAGCAGGAGAGAAGTTTAAACTACTCAACTAAAACTTTTTTTTTTATTTTAGCAGGTAAAGCCCAGTGAGCTATATAGCTATGTTTCAGAAGCGACCTGGCCACAAATGATAGCTAAACGAAGTGACTGATCATGTGGAAATTTATAGCAGGAAAAAAACACTCTAAACGCATGTTTATAACCACGGGGAGAGCATGCAAACTATACATATACAATAGGCGTTAGAGTTGGGATCGAACCTACGACCTCCTAATCAGATAGGGACAGAAGATCCGGGTCGGCCGTAAATTCAGACACGCGAACGTTCGCCTAAGACATCTTCATAGTTCATTTATAGTTCATAGTTCATCAATTTGGTATAGCCCTGTGAGCCATTCGGCTCTTGAACCGCAACAAACAAGGAAGGAAGGTTGTTCGTTGAGGAAAGGGCCAAGGTAGGAAGAGAGAGGCACTGCACAACGACTGAAGAGAGAAGGGCAAGACGGGCGAGGATGGAGAGAACTTGAACCAAACACCTGCCCTAGGGTAGAGGACCCGAAGGATCCTGCCAACACCATCCCGGCTCCGAGTGTCACGATTGTCGCAGCAAGTCTCAGTGAGCCGGCTGGCCAGTAGTGGCGCTAGGCCCAAGCAAAGCAAGCAAAGGCTTGTGGACCCCAAGCGGTCCAAGAGCCCAGGATTGATGAAAACCAAAGACAAATTGCGGCGCAATAATATGTCAGCTCAAATTAATATCATGATGAAGATAAGATGATTAACATGAACAGTCAATGAATGTTTTTCACCTCTGTGTTACTCACTTCTCATCTCGCTACATCGTTATTGTTGTAAACCTTTCTCTTATCTCACGACATCTCGATCTCTTGTCCATATCTCTGCTATCATCTCACTAGGATTGTATAACTTGTCGGGGGGGGGGGGGGGCAGGGGTGAGGGGAAGGCTTCCGACAACACCTGAGACACACCTGGGTCAGCCGTGTTGGTACATTATATATTGAAGGAGAGAATGAACAGCACTGGGTTTGTTTAATCTGCACTGAATACTCGCATTGGAAGCACATCTGTATGCATTCGTGCATTTTTTATTGGCTGTTATAATGTTTACAGGAAGGCAAATGGGGCTCTTGCAACCTTATCTTCAGGCTCCAAACACAATAAAGCGATGCAGTACATATGCAGTTCTTTCAGACCTTTGTAAGAGAGTATGTATTTTATACAAAATGACTAAAACAAATTTACATCAACATTATTTGTTTTTGGGAGTGGGGGGGGAGGGGATTGTGCCACAGTCTGCTGTGGCACTGAGGCACGGCGCTGGAGTTTTTAACAAAACATTTTTTTGGTAACTGCCCTTGACGGCTGTGGCCTCACAGCGCAGGAAGCCACTCGCGCTGATAAAATCATAAAGTAAAACAGATGATTGCAGACACAAAAGGTCGCCCTTCTCTTCAGGCCCTGTCATTCTATCGCCCTTTTTTTCTCTTCAAAGTTATAAATTAAATTTCGTTTCTTTGACCATGATCTCGCCTTGTGGCTTTTCCTGAAGCGTTCCTGGTATCAATGCAGACCAGCTGCCTCAAATGTACAAATTTGGTTTGTACTTAATGCTCAAATGTGCATGCATGAAGAATGGTAACAAATGTATGTTAATGGCTGTGGAGATATGTGCCGTTATTTAATTTCTATTTGATGGTTACTGGACTTGAAATTTGACTAATGCCCATTGAAGACCTCAAGGACAAAGTTTTACCTGAAGGTCAGGCTTTTGGTAAAAAAATATCTTGAATTTTATTAAACAGCAGCAGTTTCATGAATGCACATAACCCCTAGATAAGGCTGGGACACATAATGTGATGTCTCTTGCTTACAGAAGAGAGGAGCAATTGTTAACATATTGCCGTTCAGCGATTACAGAATACAAAATCTCAAAATTCCCTGTGGTCAAAATATTTGCAAATACTAAATAGTCAACTATCAGCTTAATTCATAATGGTAAGTTAAGATTTGAATTTAAAATATACATCTGAATGACGATTTAAAATGACGATAATTATGATGATTAAATGTAGGGCAGCATTTGTTTAACATTGTAGACATCTGTGGAATATAGTTTACCGCAAACTCCGGCCAAAATATATATTGTATTTAATTTTTTTTTAAACTTACATAATTTAAGAGGCTTATCCTGACCTACATCTGTGTCTGCTGGCAGTGAAAATATCTGTCCATGTTATGGACCGTCACGCGAGTCACATGTTATGAAGGGTCTTAAAATATTTGTGACCACAAGGCTCGAAGAGCCAAGTGCTTTGCCCAATTGGGTTTAATCAGCAGCGTGAAAATGGCAGTCTTTGCAGGATTCCACCAGGAGGCTCAGGGGTCAGACCACCGAGCGGATACCACTGAGAATCCTGGGTTTGAATACGAGTGTCAGCCACCGATGTTGAAACCAGGTTCTCAAGTGTGGTGAGCGTGTGGTCATCGTCCCAATCATTGCACAATGAATAATCGTATTTTAAAGACGAGTTTTCAACTTAATTTGGCTATTTTCTAGCTCCGTTAATCAAACTTATCGAATTGACACAAACCATCCAATTGTATCTGCACCAATCGAAAGTGTGATCCTTACCTGAGTTTCCACATTCCATGATGTTACTGACACTACTTTATTCAAAGGTGACTCTTGTGCCTGTTGACGAGAAGTTTTACCTCTCCGAAGCGTACAAAGTCCAGCTAATTAGGTCGTTAAATAGGAAAACACGAATGTCATGATAATTAACACAGAAACCCCTACTGAGCTTGCACGTGTTAATTGTTTGGAGATTACCATTGCCCCAGATGTTCATAAGTTTGGAACACTAGAAGGACAACACACTCACACACCGGCATACGTGTACCGTGCTCTAAATTGCCAATTGGATTTGTGTCTAACAACCCAATGGGTTTTGTGTGACACTGCTGTATCCACGCTGACAATTAAAACGGGCTTCTGATGGATCTTGTCGAGTGCGGTACACACACACACACACATTCAATTTTTTTTTAATAAAGTGTCCTGTCTTGATACTGTGGAATACTAATGCACTTGAGCACGCACTCAGATATTTGTGTTGTGTTCAGTTTCACAGTTCACAAACCTTACGTAAGAAACATACATAACTTGTGTGCGTTTAGATGTTTTGAACACTGTTCATTTGCTTTGCATTGTTATAAACAAGAGAAAACAGACAAGCACATGCACATGTAAGCGAGCACATTTTTTATATTCACACCAAGGCTTTGTATTGGCGCATTGGCATCACAGTTTTTTTTTTAAATAAATCTGTGGCGTTATAATAAACCACACTATATCTGTTATTATTGCTCATGTGTAAAATCATTCTTCAGAGACGTGTGTCCATGTACATACCAGGGAGCGGTAGTGTAGTGGCTAGCGGACTGTGCTACAAACCCCCGCCACCCGAGTTCGATTCTCGCTCACGACCAATAACAGTGGCGAATGTTTGAACCGGCCCTGGGCCTCCCCTAGGTCGACTCAGCCTTACATTGAATTTTTTTAATTCACTGTGGCGGTTCACACCTTGAATTATCTAATCCAGAAATTAATATCCGAGGTTTGGAGGAACACTTACATCGCGCAAAACGTGCAAGAACAATGGGCTGCTTGGTGGCCGGGAGATAGCAGAAGGGCAAAGAGATTATGAAGCTGTCTATGTCGATTGGAGAACTTTGAGTTGGCTGTACAGCCCCACAATTTCCTTCCACGTGAAAAAAAAAAAAACAGACCTCATTAAAGGGGTTGGTCAAACATCATTCCAGAGCAGCGTCCTTCACTTATTTCCAGAGGGGGAGCCACTTTCGCCTAAAAGACATCATCGGTGTGAGCGCCGCCGCACATTTGAAACCACTGGGGGTTTGACGGCAGCAGCAGCACGATGATGATGATGATGGGCGGTGCTGTCACGTGTTGTGTATTGTCAGGGGCCGTACTTCTGGGACCGCACTAAAGGCCACCAGGGGCCACCAGTGGCCACCAGGGGCGACCAGGGGCCACCAGTGGCCCGCGGGCCTTGCAATGAAGAAACACTGATCTACAGCAAAGACATTATTTGGGGATACTGTGTTGACCGTGATAATTATACATTGTGGTCCAGATGTCGCATCGCCCCCATTTAATTCTCTAAACTTAATACATTTTTATTGTCAAATAAGGTTTATTTCAAACATAAACGAATATGCAAAGGAACAAAAAAATAGGGGTCAATTAATTGGGGTCACAAGACATCTAGACCATCCTATAAAGTATATTACTATCCACATTTTAGTTTGTTATAGGTAGGCAAACGTTACACAGATTTTCATATCAAATAGCAAACTCCACTGACACCTCTGCTTCAAGGCTACACTTGTGATTCCCGCGTGAACCTAGCATGTTGCACTATTTAGCGTTTTCAATGAATGAACGGTCATGTTACATCGTGATACCCTGCACAATCTCGAGCTTTATTCACGTGGCCTGCAGGTTGCGATGTGTGGGGGTGGGGGGCCGGGGTATGCAACAAAAAAGTATCCCCGCGTGACAGGAGTGGTAGGTGACGATATCCACGCTGCTGCCAAGCGCCTTCTTGCCCATGAACAGCGAGGTGACAGCCCCCGTTCCGTGAGCACGCACTCAGTACGAAGCACCGTGGCCAGAGAGCGGGCCTGCGCGATCACGTGGGGGGCGTCTTGTGCCGTGCAGTGGCAATGCGGTAAACATTGTTACGATTAAACATAAAAAACCACACTGCAGGTGTACTAATGCCTGGATGATGAAAATATATATATAAAATCACTAAGCTTAGCATAATTTCATTCCAGTTATAATAATCCACGGATGAATAAAGGCATCGCTATACCGTATCAGTCATAGGTGTTGTTTGACCATACTTCACCATGCTGGTCATTGTGGGTTGACGGGGTTTGGGGGCATGCATCTGGTGTTAGCCATAACAGTGAAATCATCTAATGCTTTCTGCGTTCATATTGTAGTTTGTACATGACTGTGCCAGTGAAAACCCCGTTCAACGTAGGGTTTTAGTAATACATTTGCTGTATCCATCTATCGGAAGTGGATACAGCCCCGTAGCCTCACTCAAAATCCCCAGCAGCGCAACCTTGACAATCGCAACCCAACGTGGACGAACTCTTCTGGCTTTTCCCACTTTCATTAATAAATGCATTCACAACATAACCTTAGCAAAAGAAAGACGGATAAACAACATACAATAATAATCATATTCTCCAGCATCGTCACCACGATCCACGGACAGATAGCCCGTATGTGTGCACTGCACATTGTGCCATTCGTTTCAATTTGCCTCTCTCTTGGGGGCCGTCCATAAATGACGTCACGCGATTTTAGACGATTTTTGACCCCCCCCCCCACCTTCGTCACACGGCGTCACAAAAAATCAGACCCCCCCTCAAATATGACGTCACAAAGCTCTGTCCCCCCCCCAAAAAAACATGCTTCAAATCGCTTGAAACTATCGTCATTGTAGTGCGTATTTAATGTGGCGCTGCACTCTGATATAGGAGAAAATATTTATTAAAACGTCTATTTAATTAAGTAGAACGTGTTGTCTATATTTATTTAAAGAAGTTGCGCATTTTGATGTGACGTCACATTTCTCCCCCACCCCCCCCCTCGTCACAAATGTCTGACCCCTCCTCCCCCCCCTAGGTGCGTGACGTCATTTATGGACGGCCCCTTGTGGCAATATGCTCGAGTGGTGGCTGCAACTTTCTGGCAACCATCTCTCGTGTTCGCCGTGAGGTCTTCCTCACCTGCTGGTGCCTTACATTATTTTCTGAGCAGCAGCAACAACAACAACAACAACACGTTTAACGTCCCTCTTGTTGTCCATCATGGAACATGTGCCCAAATAGTACCCATTTACTTATCATCGCTGCCTGCATCATCATCATCATCACCATCAGGTCGTCTTCTTCGATGTGCGACCTTGTTCGTATACGTCTCCGTTGGTCTCTCCTTGGATCCAGTTTCAACGCAGCAGCAGCAGCAGCAGTCCTTCTGTAGCAGCGATACATTCCGAATGCCGACATCTTATCTCCGTCAGTCTGTTTCAGCGTCCGAGTCTCCAGTGCGAGTGTGAGAATGCGCGCGTGCAGCGACTCGCGTGCCGACGGGACGATCATCTGCATCATTGACCCACCGACATTGCAAACGTGCCACCACCGTGACGCGCGTGACGCACTCGCCCGTTGTGACGCGCGTCGTGACGATGGCCGGTAGCGATGGTTCCCACCCCCACCACACACACACACACCCTCCGTACCGCGTGCGTGGCCCTGTGCATGTTCTGTTGCGATCGCTAGGGCTGATTTCGGTGTAACCAATCCGCGTCAACTCCGCCGCGTCTGAACGTTCAACGTACGTGCGTTCCTACATATGCGCTCCCTCGTGCCGCAGGGAGTGCCGCTGCAGTGGGCACATTGCACACGGAGGCGACGCTATCCTGCCACTGCGCGCTTCAACATTGCTCCACCTTCACTGGCCCGCCTCTGCTATCTTCGTTCCCGCGTCCACTCGCGTTACCCGGTTTGCCCGTTGCTTTCCACATCGGCCCGAGTGCGTCTTGGCCAGCTGCTAGCGACGCTGCAAGCTTTCAGTCCGTGATGTATGAACTCTCGAGCCGCGTTAACGCCCCACCGACTATGCATAGCCTCGAAACCCAAAACGTAAAAAAAATTGCTCACGATCTGCACATTTTAATTTCGAAAAAAAGGGGCGGCCGTCTTTTCATTTCCGTAGGATTCCACTCTCTGCGAATTTGATGGCATTCGGATCCGTAGGCGTTGAACAAAAGTGCGCTCTGTTGCGCTCCCCGGCATTCATTTTGCCACGCTCCCACATTGACCTTTGACCCTCGCTCTCAATGGCTGCAGGGCCTCCCTGAGCCAGCACCGCATTATGACAGCGGCACATTATCCCCATGGTGTCATCTTCCCTCATGGTATCTGCTTTCCTTATGACCACAAGCTCCGTTTCACACCATCGTCATCTCCGACCACACGGCATCCCCTGTAAGTGCTACAATTCATTCACAACATATACATTATCGTAAAACATGTCAAAAGACACGAATGGAGGTAATTATTCAAGGCACGATTGTCATTTTATTAAATTGCATGAAAACAATAAATATGAAGCGTACATATTGTTTGCAAATGCCGCAGCTAAAATGTAACATTTTGACTGCAGGAATTCATATTCTTTGGATCTTTCGGTAAAGTCACGTAGATGGAAAAAATAAAAGTAAATAAAATAAAAAAATTACGACGTTTCGATCACAACACAAGCGATCGTCATCAGGAGGAAAAGGGGGGGGGGAACGATCGCTTGTGTTGTGATCGAAACGTCGTAATTTATTTTTCTCTATCTACGTGACTTTGTGAAAAGATCCAAAGAATAAGCTATAATGTTGTTTTGGATCTTTAAAAGGAGAAAGTTGCCGTAGAGGTAGCGATGGACAGGCATTGCGGAGAGACTAAACACAGCTGTTAGTTTTATACATTTATTGCCGTGATGCTTCTAAAACTATAGGAGAGTTATTGCTGATTTCCCATCTTGCCACGAGCCACCTGCCCGTGACAGTTCTTTGGATCGTTGCGAGATGGAGTTTTGACCTCTCCGCCTTCTGACCACATTTTCGTTTGACCAAGATATTGCAGTCCATGACCATCTTGGACAATTTCGTCCAGATTAGTCAAATGGTTTAAGCCACGGTATGGTTACAGATGGGCACGCAAACGATATAAATGATGGGATTTTAGAGCACCGTGACCTTGACCATTTGGCCATTTGACCTCCAAAGCAATCCCAAAACCTAAGATGCGGTTTTCGCTGCTCCTGAAAATGTTGTTTCGACTAGTCAAATGGCCCGTGATGCACTCTAGCGGATTGTCAGATGGACAGAAGGACAAACAAACGTGACACCTTGGCCAGCTAAAGAAGCAGAAGGCCCTAGAGGTGAGTAATAGCCATGAATAGAGATTACAGGTGTGCATCAGTCAGGGGTTAAATGTGAAGAACTCAATTTGGGTATTTTTTACAACAGAAGGAATGCCACCCAGCAATATAAATGGGTGCACCACAGCCGGTTGCATAGGGTGGTGTAAAATGTGGATGCACACCAACCTCTTCCAAGATGTCTGGCCAGAGTGGAGAAGTAGGCAAAATACCCTCCATAGATCTCCCTTTTGCGCAGGCCCTTCCACCAGCAGTGGAGCGAGCAAGCGATTGTAGGGCTCCACATCTGCCTCCAGAAGGCAGAAATGTGTCACGAGTTGGGAGTTGAGTTTGAGTTTATTTCATTTGTTCCGTGGATGATTCCGTTTCGCCACTTTTGAAGGAGGTCCGTGGTGCGTGAGCACAGCAGCAACAACAAAAACAAAGACATTTTTTAAAAAATGTCAACAGTGCCGAGGTCGAGTCGAAGAAGGCCTTGAGGAATATTGCACAGCGAACAGACGAGGCATTTAACGGTCGTGAACAAAGACACATGTGAAAACAGTGAGATCAAGAGGCGCCAAAATAAGCCTTAGAGACAGATTAGACACAGGGCCTCATTTCAGCCGGGTTGATGAATCATACAAAAACTCTCCACCCGGCGCACCGCATTCAGTATACCTCTCACTATGGTCGTGGATACTATTTGCGTTCTACGACCTCTCCGCGGAGGGTCTACCATAGGGGTTGAATGTGATCTTCAGTTAACCCCCATCGGTCATATGGAATATGTCTTTCGCCACCTGCTGGTAGGAAAAGTAGAATGCATACTCTAAGCAGCAGGTCAAATACGGTAAAGGGACCTGTGCTTACAGCCTCAAGGGATCGTGGCTTTTATTAATTTAATTATGAAGGTTGTTTCATGCGCCGTTGCATGACTGGTTGGTGATATTGAAAAGTAATTTAAATGTAAAAGTAGAAAATTTTAACCGAATGAAAACTCTTTTTTTGTATTTTGCCTTCGGATGAGAGCTTTGATTGCGGTGCCTTATGAGCGATGCGGGCAGTCAGTTTATCAGAGATGGATGGGTGGTTTCGACAGCCAATTCCCGTGGGCACGGTACTGAGCCAAAAGCCCCCCTTAACATCCTGACTTCACACCCTGTGGCAGACGAGCAAAATATTCGTTCACCGTCGCTGCTCGCCATGACAAAGCCACTGCTGGATCGAGGTACTTACACAAACCATCACCGTATCCCACAATCCTGCAAATTACCCACCCCAGAAGCTGCACACAAAATCCATGCAAAAAAAAACAAGTTACACAATAGCTTTTCGGACTCTGTTGAAGTCGAGTTCTGGTAGAATATAGACATTGGCCAGTACGACTTTTAAAATTACAGTACATTAATTGCTCAATTCACTGCTGGATGAAAGGCTACCCATGCCATATCACAAAGCGTCACCACACTTGTCAGTAAAAGTTGCTCATGTGGGGAGCACAACCACAAGAGTATAGTACCGTACAACAATGGATCTTGCTGCACTGCCCTCTGCTACCCACTACGCCGTCCTGGAGCCTATAACCACTTATTATATGCACGAATAGTCGTCCATCCCAGTACTATCCAGGCCACGCTTTGTCAGAGTGGTCAGTGCTGGTTGCTGAAGAGAAAATGGTGCCCTCGACCATTTCAGATAATATCGCTCGCCTTGATGTTCGCCATATTTGAGTGGACTAAGCGCTGTACCAATCGGCCCATGCTGTGTCCTGATTGCAGCAGAGGAACACGGTGGCTAGGAGATGTTAACAACCTCTCCTGGTATACAGGAGGTCGTGGGTTCGATCCCGATCCTGATGCCTGCTGCTGTGTATTTGGAGTTTGCATGTTCTGCCCGTGGTTACGTTGATTATTTCTCCAGGTCCTCTGGTTTTGCCCTCCACATTTATAAACATGCGTTTAGAGTATTTGGCTTCTAGAAAATTCCACATGGTAAGTCATTAAGTTGAGCTATCATTTTGTGGCCAGATCGCTTTTGAAAAAAGAGCCATTTGTCTCAGTGGGCCTTACCTGGCACAATTGTAAAAAAATACTTTAAAGTATTAAATATTTTTCATCGTTTTAACACACGTCCTTGTGCATGCACATCACTTACAACCAGTTATATGCACTCGATTATGCCGTGTGGCAAGAAATGAACACAATCTGTGGATAAGTGTATCGATTGACCCGATATGAGTTACAGAAACCCAACGGTGTTTGTGGTGCGCATAGCAGCAGACCCGCATCTCTGCGTCCCTCTCTCCCTTCCCCCCCCCCCGTAATTTACAACGCGGTGTGTTTATGTAACCCCTCTGCCAGGGTCATGAATTGGCTCCGTGTTCCCCCCCCCCCCATCCATCTCGATTGACTCCGTAGGCAAGGACTCCATCACGGACGGCTACTGGCGACGCTGGGGGCTCATCCGCATTATGAATGCAAGTCAAAATAGCGAAGCTTTTAAAAACCGCCCTCGCCAAGACCGTCACCGGAGGACAACAGAAGGAAGGTGCAAAACACATTCAAACTCCATTTTACGACGAGATTACCATCGAGATTAAGCCGGCCATTCTCAGTCGACGAGTGGGTGAAGGCCTCTCTCCATGCCGTGTTCACTCATCATTGTATATGTACGCACTTCACCACGCTGGTCAGCGCAGGTTGGTGAGGGCGCTGGATGGGTGGAGGTGGTGGGAGTAGTGCTGGGAGTGGGCAGGATCGGTTCTGATATCACTTGCCACTGATGTTAGCCGTGGCTGGTAATCAAATTGAGGTCACCCGGTTCGTAGCGCAGCGTGCTGACCACATTACCACCGCTCCACCCCCAAGAGCCTTATGCCACATTTAAACCCATCGCAAGCCAGGACACGCCACGTTATTTGTGTCAAGTTCCCGGAGTTAATGCTAGATTCTGAGAATGTGTCTTCATCAATTATGCTTTACACAACTGGAAAAAAAAATCGTGTCTCTGTTACATTAAATAGCTAATCGCCTCTCATTTATCTAAGATGAACGGGATTGACTGCTTGGCATTGCAGTTGTTTATGTATTGCGATCTCTGTTCATATTCTTTTTGGATCCTGCATTTGTTTTGCATCGCTTCTGTAAGCCAGGTCTCCCTCATGGGCACAATGGGCTGTCTCCTGGATGTGAGCATTTGTACGTCTTCTTAGGCTTAGCTTTCATTATCCCGCACCTCTGATGAGCACAGTTGGCTACGTACGGTGCGAAAGAAGTTCAACATATCTACATATTACATTAGAGTCATAGACCCGATGTCCAGCCTTTTTGTCTATCCACTGCCGGATGAGGACTTTCCAACACCACACGGGGAATTTTTATACAATACTGTACTTCACCACGCTGATTCAGTGCACGTCGATCAAGGAGGGAGGCACAGACGTAGGAACACAGAAACTAAGGTACAACACTGTATCTTGCTGCAACTTCACTGGCCTGTCGATCACGGAGCCCCACGGTCACCTGTGACAATATGGCATTGCCTGGTGCTCACCCATCCAGGCACCTGCCAGGCTCAACCCACAGCTTGGCCTCTGGGATGTGCTGACGAGATGGGCTGCATTAAGTGTGGTTTGGTTGTAAGGCGTATAGACAATGTACACTTGTTTCTCAGTCAATTAGCCAACTCAGTGTGATCAATTTTCCCGGAGGACATTAATTTGTTGACAAGTCTCCAGTCCACATACCGCCCATACACAAACGAGGCTTTAAATAGGATCTATTGAAAGGGACACACACAGTGGGATACACAGCCCGTAGACGAGTACTGGCACGGTTAATTTTGGATGTTTGCATGGAAAGTTCAGAGTGTGCCTATTGAGATTATACATTTTTTTCCCACTTCTGTACATCTCACTAGCACTCAAACCCATACAGCAATAAGCACGGGCAATGTCAAATATATATTCATAGGCTATGGGCCAATTTCTGAAAAAGGCTTTGTTTTTCAAGATAAAATCACCGCCTTACACACTATATATGTATAGTCGCTATGTCTTATGGCCATATCACCTGGAATGCGCTCCATTGGAAGATACGCAGGGCTGATCCTGCGTAGTACTTGCATGGATAACCAACATCGGAGTCTATATAGTGGGCCACACTTTCAATTGCGGCAAGATATTATCTCCCTCACCTGGTGTGCAGGAGGTTGTGGCAAAGCTCATGACCAGCTACGAATTATCATACAATTAAACTAAAACATATTGTAAGAACACAAGAATAAATATAAGGTGTGAAAATATACAAGGTTAAAATACAAAGACAGTAAAATAATTGATGATAATAATATAATTTATATATCAATAATAAATCAATTAAATGATGAAAATAAACTAAATATATAGTGCAATTATTTGCCCAGGAAAACCTCAATGAGTCTCTCGACTAATATTCAGGAGGCTCCTGCACTGGCGTGTTTGGCCAATTTCATTAGTGAGTATATTACAAACATTACAAGTGATCAATGACAACTTATGCATAAAAAAATGTAATTAAAATAAATTGGCGGACTTAACCGCTGTTACTTGTATTAGACCAAATACAAGATAATTTTACGAGTAACCAAATTTTTTGGGTTAAAGAACTATGATGATGGATGGTGTTTTCGATGAACGATGACGGTGATGATGAATGATAGATGACAATGGGCTGTGAATAATGATGGATGGTGGTGTGGCCGAGTAAGCTCCGAGCACGTGAAGCAAAACTTAAGTCGCCGTGCTGAACATCACGTGGTTATAAGCTGACAACACATCACAGAGAGCTATACCGTGCTGGAACGAAACCGCGACTCCCTACGCAGTAGCATTGCAGTATTTTCCAAGGTGCTTACTAAAAGCTAAATGTCAAATATAAAACCTAGTGCAGGTTTGAAGCGTGTATTTATAACGTTACATTTTGAATGGAACCCAAACGCCAGGGAACCCCCACCACCACCACCCCTCGGCTAAAATTAACAAATTCAGTGCCAATTTCTGAAAAAAAATAGCTCGTGACCTGTCAAGTCCAACCACCTCGGGCAAGTCCACAAACGAGAGTGAACGCAGTGATTAAGCTCGGGCGTTTCGGTGAATGTGGAACGAATAAAATAAACATCTGTCGATGGATTAGTGATGCTGGCATAATACACACACACACAGACATAACACACACACACAGAGGGTAGCTTAGGGCCACAGGGGCTGTGTGCGTGCTCGCACACGTGTGCATGCATCGCCCAATTTCTCGGTTGCAGTAACCCGTTGCCTCGGGAGAGATTACTTTTTTGAATGAGAGTACAATCACCGCGGTTGTTTGAGCCCGAGCCAGTGCACCTCAGTCATTAAAACCAAGCGGCAGTGAACAGACCCGTGGCTCGTGATAACAATGTTGATATGGGCGCCCACAAAGAGACAAGATCAACGTTTGCTTGGGTTCGGCACGCGTCTCGTCTATCTGCCTCGCGTTTACACGCCTGGCACGCCTGGCAATCGTTGGCTACCAGGGCGTCAGAGATTATGCACTGAAGAGGTAACGTGAAGAGATAACGTGACGAGGTAACGTGGCCCTGTAATTTCTAGGGGCTGTAAAGTTCCTCTAGCGTGGGCCTCTCTGCCGGCACTAGAGGGAGCTCGAAAGAGTCTCTCTAGATTGTATTTGGCCTACTTTCCATGCTGGCCATCCAGCAAAGACGGTCACTGATTTGCGAGCTTATGGATGCGCTTTGCGACCGTCTGAATGCTCTTCCTTCCGATATTAGGAATCCACTGGAGCGTATGCACTTTTAAATTTAGATTGAAAACTCATTTCTTGAGAAGTGATTTTTGTGCTTAGTTTGTTGTCATTCTCTCGCACATCCCATTAGAACGGTTGGCTACGTACGGAGCGAAATAAGTTCAACATGCGTACATATAATTTTGGAAGAGGTGGGAGCACCAACACTTTACGCCACCGCACGCGACCTGCCGATTGACTGTGGTGTATCCATTTATACTGCTCGGTGGACATGGGGCTTTGGATTTCAAGAAAGTTGAACCGGAGTTTCAAGTGGAGATCGAAACGCGCGACCTCTGGATTGCAAGCCCAGTGTCGCTAACCGTTACATCACGGCAGCATCCGCGCGTATTTAAAGGCGGCATTGATTGTGCCACACATCGGTTCATTCATGGGGAGAAGGCGGCGTGGAATTATGGTGGAGATCTGTGCATTGTTTTTAGTCCAGAACATTTAAGCGAGTGACCTTGACGGCTGACTTTACAGTACTTTTTTCGCGAATTTCTTTCCTTCGCAATGCTAATGTAGAATTGTGGCTTTCACTGTCGCACCTCGGATTAGCGTGGTTGGCTACGTACGGTGCTAAAGAAGTTCAACATATGCACGTACATGGTTGAGTTGTAAAACGTTGTGACCTATTTATTGTACGATTCATGCGGGCAACAGCGCAATTCTAAGCACCTCTAGAGATGTTACCAGACTGATTTAATTGGCATATCTATCTATGCAATCTGTCTGCAAGTTAACCAGGAACACCTACCTTTGCACCATAGAACACTTGGCCATTGATCATTGCACTGATTGCCACACGCTTTAGAGTAGAGAGACCTCACTGATCGTAGATAATTTTATTCATTTCTTGAGTGATCGGGCTTTCTTATTTGGGTGCCAAACTTTTAAGTCTCGAATCCACTTGTGCAAAAAATAGTTGAGAATGTACGATTTTTTTAAATTAATATTAATATTAACAACCTCTATTTATCAAAAATAAGCCCATGAGATTCACATGTTATTCCCAAGGTGGTTCTGGCTCGGTGACAACAATTAATACATTTCCACTTCAATTTACAATGAGTGGCACTTCATGGGTTAACCTGCGGTGCAAGCCTCATTGTCTGCTGTTTGTTTGCCCATTGTATTTATCCGATTGAAATGCACATCGCTGCGTCTGTAAATCTCGCTTTCTTGTCGTGAGCCACGGGATTCGGATCAATGAGTAAATCCAAAGGGCCTCGCGGGTGATGGCTTCCAGCTGTATAGACATTTTTAAACTGCTGCTTTAACGTTCAATACTTGTGAAATGTTGATTGGCTATGGCTAGGTATTTGAACGGTGCACGTTGAGCAAGTGAAACAATGCTTATTTTATTTATTTTACGGGGGGGGGGGGGGGGGTTCAGAATGATTATTTGAAGTGCTGTTGGAGTGAAGTTCTTTCCATCTTTAAATATTTTGCTGGCCCGAAATCCTGAAGGCCTTTAAAAATGTTTTAAAGAGGTGTGGATGCGCTTAGTTTAAAGTTGTTGGTTTGAGGGTTTAATTTTAACACACAGCAGTGCATAATGAGCTTTATACAATTGCTGTTAGCCACTGACAGCACCCTGCCGTGAAGGAAACGTTCTCCTGCTAATATTTGCGGTGTCAGTTTCTCACTTTCCCTCTCTCAGCATCCACTCTGCTCTAAATATTGTCCATCATCATCATCTTTCTCTTCAGTTTGTTCTCATGCCGTGTCTCTGCCCAATTCCGCTTCAACAACAGCGTCGGTGACCCCTGTTGTACCCCTCGTTTCTTCATTTGCCTTGCTGTTAAAATTTGGTAAACCGATAGCGTTTTTTTTTTACAAACAAGTCTGACATTGTTGATGAGACCCAACATGTCGAAACTGGGCCAGAATTAGCTTGGATACATGGAGAAGGCCAAAAAGATTCAAATATATTTATATTATTTTTCAGCGAGATATGCATATTTATTTATTTACCTATTAATATTCCGCTCACTTCACCCTTGCTTGTCTGCTTATATGCTGATGGAGATGTTTTTTTCAAGTCACAGCGAAGTGAAAATTCACGTGCAGGTGAGATGACATGTGTGCGCTAACGAGCGGTCCCATTCCCAACTGCGACTGCCAATTGAAACGTGCTCAAGTTAATGGAATTAATTAATCATTTTAATGAAGCGGATGGGAACGGTCACGTAGGAAAACGAGGAGACTCGGGGGTGGAATGTGCATTTTGTGCTTGCAGTTGCTGCTCACATTATTGTTAGATGCAGACGTCACCGTTTATCAAGAAGCCAATCACAACTGTTTCACGTGCAGAAACGGGTATCTGTGATCCGCGAATATAACAATGCAATACCGTGTTCATTTACTGCCCTTTGTCAATCAACTGCTGGATGAAGGCTTCCCCATGCCGTCTTAATCATAGGGGTTGTCTGACCATATTTCCCTACCCTAGTTAGTGTGGGTTGATAAAGGGGGAGTCCAGGACTAATTGGAATCTCTATCGCCACCAATGTAAGCAATGGCTTTGAATTGAACTCAGGTTTCCAAGCTCTTAAGCTTAGTGTTCAAACTGCTGCACTGCAGCTCCACCCCAGCTCATATACTGATAGTACCGTTCCAGCATTAAATGAATGTCTTACAGCTCATTGTCAAACCACTGCTAGTTGAAGGTTCTATCATGCCATGTCAGTCACAGAGGTTTTTGATTATAGTTCACCACGCTGGTGTATTATGTAATTGCTACTATATCAACTTGAATACTGTAATAAAAATATAAAATGACTCAATTGATTATATTTAATAGAGTATTACTTTGCTTAATCCTATCACCACTGCATTATTTTATATTTATTTATTATATTTTATATAAAGAATGCATAGGAACTGTGCAATGGGGTAAACTGATCAAATGTTCTTTTTTAGTTCACACATGAGATTATTTTTGCTTAAAGTTAATGATTCCACATTTTCTTTCCAAGGCAATTTACATCGGTAATGTGGTTTATAAAGTGTGCATTACATTCTTAAATTATTATGAGTCTGCCACTACCAATATCTCGGTGCAAGATTAACTCCAGATGATTAATAACGCTTCTTGAGCAGTCTCAAAGGATGAATAGAGGATATTTTGTTTGTTTCTGTGTGTGAAACAGCGTGGGGAGTGGTAGTGTAGTGGTTAGCGCGCTGTACTACGAACCTGGTGACCCGAATTTAATTTTCACTCACGGGCAACACCAGTGAGAATCATCTGAACCGGTCCTGGGCATTTCATAGATCGACTCAGCCTCAAATGAGTACCTTGTGCGATGTGTAAAGCACTTAGGGAGACAAAGGCGGCCGGGCATGGTGCTGGCCACCCACCCCCTCGTGCGGCGTGCCGGCCTTTATAGGTGCTCGCTAACAGCACTTGCCTCAACAGTCTGTTAAGGCTATACGGGGGATCTTTTTCTTTGTCTTGTGTGTGACATTATATACCGACCAGAAACAGAACCACAGAGGTCAAGGTTTCGTGGACTCGTGGATTGTATCTTCCCACGTTTACCATTCAAATGCAAATTTTAATTAAGTCACTGCATGTGACTGACTATTGGTAAACATACCCCAACGTGACATCGAGAATGATTATCAAAATGAAGGTAATGATCAATCAATTACAATGTTTACTTATGCTCACAAAATTCACATCGAATTATTTATCTAAGAATCGATTATTTAGGATATTTTGAATGAATGTGTCTGATAACATTATAGATTTGTACTGTTGAAAACTCTATTTTACACCATGTTATAATTATCCTATCAATGTACACCACTGTAAATAATACATCACATGGTTAAACAAACAAAAAACTATTTATGAGCCATGCCTGACCCTGAATATTGGTGATTCGTAAGATCTAATTTCTTTTTGTGTTTATTTTTTGTTGTCCATCCCCCGCACCTTCGATTCGAGCGGTTCAGCTATGAACGGTGCGAAAGAAGTTCAACGCACACAGATCGTTTGTCCACGAACATGTTTCAATGTTGGTGATTTAGGTTGCGTCTGTTCACACAATCATGATGTGACCCACTTCTAACCAAGTCACGTGCCAGTCTTTGTCAAAGCATCCATCCCATCTGCACTGACGCTACACCCTCCCATGGGCTATCGTGTATCTGTATTATTATTATTACAATTGTTGGTCCAT
Source organism: Petromyzon marinus (assembly GCF_048934315.1). Lineage (NCBI taxonomy): Eukaryota > Metazoa > Chordata > Hyperoartia > Petromyzontiformes > Petromyzontidae > Petromyzon > Petromyzon marinus. The sequence goes on from NC_133678.1 coordinate 4,276,246, forward strand.
ACTTCACGTTACATGTATGTAGTTTATTTGTATACTATGCTAATTAAGTTTACATTCGTTTATCATTCGGATATTGTAGACAACATTTAAGAGAAAAACTTTGACATTTTTTTTGTAGGCAAATATGACTGGTTGCAAACAATATTTTTCCTAATGGTGTATGCGACGTATATTTCTTTATTATTATCTAAATTCAGTACTGTCCTGTCAACTTTCATAAATGTGTTTTTAGTTTTTACTTTGTTCATTAGTTTCTGTTTTTATCCAGAAAAAGAGTGATAATATGTAACCAATATAATGTGTAATTGTTTTATCATCACTTGTTCCCCATTTTTCATTTTCTTAAAATAAAAAGTGATTGTACTCTCTATTTACATAACAATCAGCTTGTCAATGTTTATTGTTTCCTAACATTTACCACCACCCCCCAAAACATAAGAGGAGTCAGCAGATCGCAAGTCTCTCTGGCCAACAGCTTGTTCATTTGGAAGTCACTTCAGTTCGATAACAGCAAAATCCCATTGTATCACATCATTACAGTGAGGGAAAAGGTATTTGATCCCCTGCTGATTTTGTACGTTTGCCCACTGGCAAAGAAATGATCAGTCTATAATTTTAATGGTAGGTTAATTTGAACAGTGAGAGACAGAATAACAACAAAAAAATCCAGAAAAACGCATGTCAAAAATATTATAAATTGATTTGCATTTTAATGAGGGAAATAAATAGTTGACCCCCCCCCCTCAATCAGAAAGATTTCTGGCTCCCAGGTGTCTTATATGGAGGTAACGAGCTGAGACTAGGAGCACACTCTTAAAGGGAGTGCTCCAAATCTCAGCTTGTTACCTGTATAAAAGACACCTGTCCACAGAAGCAATCCATCAGATTCCAAACTCTCCAACATGGCCAAGACCAAAGAGCTGTCCAAGGATGTCAGAGACAAGATTGTAGACCTACACAAGGCTGGAATGGGCTACAAGACCATTGCCAAGCAGCTTGGTGAGAAGGTGACAACAGTTGGTGCGATTATTCTTAAATGGAAGAAACACAAAAGAACTGTCAATCTCCCTCGGCCTGGGGCTCCATGCAAGATCTCACCTCGTGGAGTTGCAATGATCATGAGAACGGTGAGGAATCAGCCCAGAACTACACACAGGAGGATCTCTTCATTGATCTCAAGGCAGCTGGGACCATAGTCACCAAGAAAACAATTGGAAACACACTACGCTGTGAAGAACTGAAATCCTGCAGCGCCCGCAAGGTCCCCCTGCTCAAGAAAGCACATATACATGCCCGTCTGAAGTTTGCCAATGAACATCTGAATGATTCAGAGGACAACTGGGTGAAAGTGTTGTGGTCAGATGAGACCAAAATGGAGCTCTTTGGCATCAACTCAACTCGCCGTGTTTGGAGGAGGAGGAATGCTGCCTATGACCCCAAGAACACCATCCCCACCGTCAAACATGGAGGTGGAAACATGCTTTGGGGGTGTTTTTCTGCTAAGGGGACAGGACAACTTCACCGCATCAAAGGGACGATGGACGGGGCCATGTACCGTCAAATCTTGGGTGAGAACCTCCTTCCCTCAGCCAGGGCATTGAAAATGGGTCGTGGATGGGTATTCCAGCATGACAATGACCCAAAACACACATCCAAGGCAACAAAAGAGTGGTTCAAGAAGAAGCACATTAAGGTCCTGGAGTGGCCTAGCCAGTCTCCAGACCTTAATCCCATAGAAAATCTGTGGAGGGAGCTGAAGGTTCGAGTTGCCAAACGTCAGCCTCGAAACCTTAATGACTTGGAGAAGATCTGCAAAGAGGAGTGGGACAAAATCCCACCTGAGATGTGTGCAAACCTGGTGGCCAACTACAAGAAACGTCTGACCTCTGTGATTGCCAACAAGGATTTTGCAACCAAGTACTAAGTCATATTTTGCAGAGGGGTCAAATACTTATTTCCCTCATTAAAATGCAAATCAATTCATGCCATTTTTGACGTACGTTTTTCTGGATTTTGTTGTTGTTATTCTGTCTCTCACTGTTCAAATAAACCTACCATTAAAATTATAGACTGATAATTTCTTTGTCAGTGGGCAAACGTACAAAATCTGCAGGGGATCAAATACTTTTTTCCCTCGCTGTATAAGGTGCTACCGTATTACTATGGGGCTTGATTACAGCATTTCAGGAACGATATGAACATCCTTCCATATGTTTTACTCAATATTATCATTCAAACCTTATGTATGGCCTTTATATATGCATTTATATTCCCCATAAATAGTGCAGATAAATCAAATGCACTTTTCATGTTTTCATCAAAACATTTTCAAAACGGAATTAATTTGTTTTAAGTTTCTTTCTGAATATGTATCTTTCATACAGATGTTTTTAATTAAATTGTCTCTCTTGTGGCAAATGTATTTTGATTACCATATCGAGTTTTCACTTCTTTGCAAAGTATAACACTTGCATGTCTGTGTACAATTGTGATTTAGTTGGCTATAATAACAAAATTAAATATTGTAAATATTTGGCCGAATACGACATATGTGCTTGCATTTGTGTAAATTCAGTACACTGCATACATCTGTTAAACGTAAAAGTTTCTCTTTTTTAATGCAAAAATCAGTTGCTTGTATTTGATTATAAGCATTTTTGTGGTCAATCGCTGGTTGCATCAAAGGCACCAAACTGCTCACTTGCACGAAGAAGGAATTCTGTTTCTCATCGTTCTGCCCATGGTGGCGAAATGTTAACTACCTCGCCAGGTATACAGGAGGTCGTGGATTCGATCCCGACCCTGACGCCTGTATGTTTGGAGGTTGCACGTTCTCCCCGTGCTCACGTGGATTTTCCTCCGAGTCCTCCGGTTTTTCCTTCCATGTTTAGAAACGTGCGTTTTGGAGTAATTCACTGCTATAAATTCCCACGTGAGAAGCCACTTCGTTGAGCTTTCCTTTGTGGCCAGGACGCTTCTGAAAAAGAGCTACATAGCTCAGTGGGCCTTTCCTGGTAAAATGAAAATATGTTTTAGTTTAATTTACACCACACTGCCCAACTTGAGCCCCAGTAGCCATGAGCAGCTGTGCTGTGCAGTTCACGCCAATGCTGCCAAACTGTCATTAGCCAAGGCCACAATAATTACCCCATGAAGCCTGAGATTAGTTTCCAGGGGCACTGGACCTCATGGATGAAAAAATAACATTGCCATCAGCATAAATTCATCTGAAAGTTCTATGCCAAAATTGACATATTTTCAAACCTTGAATGGGCACAATGTCAAATATATTGAATGGGATACAGCATGTTTCAAATATACCTTGCCAAGGGATATTTGTGAATGGTTAAACCTAATACTAATGATGATGGTTGTTAAAATATGATGTCATACGTTATTAAAGCTTAGTCATGTATATATGTGTGTATGTTCTTTTAATGGATATGTACAACTTTTGCCTGGAGCCACAGGACTGTTTCAATTGTTCTGCAGTGTTCGTACACAAAACAAATGAAACATTAATAAGTCATGTGCCTATTAAGAACCTTGTAATTTACAATAATGCAATACATCTGCATCCACGTCTGTACGTACACAAAACCCTTGTCATTCAATTGCCTGATGGGGGCCTTCCCATGCCCGTGCGGGACATCGTGGTTGTTTGACCATACTTCACCACGGCGGTCAGAGCGAGTTGGTGAAACCAGGGAGTGTGAACTTGAAACCATATTAACGCAACGGCTGTTGCTAAACTTGTGTCCAACGCTCACCGCGTAGGCCCCTCTCAGCCCCATAACAACCTGCTGGCACGCTGGCGGTCACTCGCACTTACGTGGTGCCACCACAGCGAAGCCACCCTGTGGGAGCCGTACCTGCGGCAGGGGGGCTGCAGCAACGAAGCCACCGGCTTCCGTCACAGCGCTTCCCCCACCACCCCCCACGTGAACACACACACCCACATAGAGCCCCCAGGGGAGGTCACCTGGCCGGCAGGTTTTCACCCAGAAACCCCCCTTATGGGACGAAGCTTCACGGTTTCCTGCGACCAGGGAATTGAGCGACCTTCCCCGAGGCTGGCGTGCACCGCGGCGCCGTGACCTGAGTGGTAATTGCATGGTCACCACGGGGGCTGCTGAAGCCACCGCAGGTAGAAAGCATCCACACTCGACACGGGTCAGCAGGTGGGTAGGGGGGGGACAAAGTAGCGAGCAACAGGAAGACAGGCGGGGGGGGGGGCCTCGTCTCCGCACAACGTGTGCAGGGACCTCGCCCTGGCACCACGTGTGGTGCCAGGGCGGTACAGGAGGACAAGGACCTCTCGGCCGTGCACTTGGGTAAACAATGGGGGGCGGGCATCGGGGAGGGGGGCTAATCCGATTGGCCAAGAGCAGGAAATCCGAGGCTCCGGATTGGACGAGGGGCCAGCGGGTTCGCGGCGCGTTAGCTTTGAAGTAGGGGGATAAAAAGGGACGTAAATCAGGGAGCAAGCTCTCTTTGTGTTCGGGGTCTTCTGGAGTGAGGGACCGAGAAGTGATCGTCCCCTGCTACTCGAACGTCCGTGAGACGGGTCGCAGAGCAGCCAGGTCCAGTTCCCAGCCAAAGCCACGCACAGCCTCGCCTCTCCGCGACTACCTACACCTCGAGAGCGGATCGTAAGTACGGAGGAGAGAGGTAAGGCCAAGGGGGAATATCCGTTAAGGAGAGTGATTAGGGAGAGACAAGGCAAATTGGGTCCTAGACCGCTGGGAGATGGGTTAGACCTGCCCTGCTTACCCACACTGACACGGGTAGATTAACTTCATTAAGCGGAGAATAAATCGCCAGTAGACATTAAACCTTGTCGTGTTGTCTCTGTGAGTACGGAGGGGGGTGCCTGGTGTTGTGAGCCTGTTTGTTGTGGTGTCCTGTGTTTTCGCACGAGCGTGTATTTTGCCCGCGCGTGCACGCTCGCCGCGCTCGTTAACTTGTGAGCCCGCGCGTTGTGGTGTCCTGTGTATTCTGCCCACGTGGGTACTCTCGCCACTGCGTAGCTCGTGGTTAGCGTATACGAGAGGGGCACAGTGGCGCATTCGCGAGGTGGTTAGCACAGCCATTTAAATCGTGCCACGAGGGGCAGCAGCGAGGGGGGGAGAGTCGGAGAGCGGTGGGTCGCAGATGAACGGGGAGACGGGGGGCAGCAGCCCCGACACTTAACCTGGCCCAACGCGCCTCCCTTACCTTCTGAGAGATCAGACGAGACTCGGCGCATTCCGAGTGGTTTAGTCATAGGAGTGTGTCTATATCACACGGGAGATTCACGACAATAAACAACAGCAGCAGCAGCCTGCACTTCCAAATAAAGTGATGGTGATACCACCATAGCGCTTGTGCCAGGCTAGGTACACTTTGAAGCTCCACGAGGTGGGATAAATCATCACTGGTAGGAGGTCACGGGACATTTCGAGATGCCATGGGTTAACTGACCGAGTTGACTTGCAGATGCAAATTTGTAGTATTTTGACGAAAGGTTGTTAAAGTATTTTTATTATTATTATCGATCTGCATTACCGGTAATTATCACCTGAAAAACATTGGGAAAACCCGGAACCAGTTTACCACTCATGTAAAAATATCTAGCTATTGAATGATTTACCTCATTAACTAATGCACAAAGGGAAGCTGCTATGGTTTAATGGTAAGCACACACGATTTGCAATCCAGAGGTTCCTTAAATCCTCCCCGCTTCTGTGCACTCGGCAGTATAAATGGATAGACCACAGTCAGTCGATCGATAAGTCGCGTCTGGTGGGTTCCAGTATGATCAGGGTGGAAGAGGAGACCAACAGCCCTCGAGAGCTCCCCAGTGGAATCCCTTCTGCCAGCAGTGAGCAAATCCAAGGCCGCACCTCTGAACTGATAAATGGGGGTGAATGTACCACGTGGTCACTTAGACCTGCCGCCTGTGTGGTTTCGTTTCACTCTTGTGTGCCCATCGTGACTAAAATTGCACCTGACTTTCACGGTCGATGATCAATTCTGAAAACGATTACCGGTTCAGCTATTATCTTTACTTTTTGGTTCTTTCGGTAAAGTCACGTAGGTAGAAGAAAAATAATAATCGATTACAACGTTTCGATCGCCACACAAGCAACCGTCTTCAGGTGGGAGACAGCTGTTATCTTTTCACAACCCTGGTTTAGGACTGCCTGATGCTCTGAATTGTTTTGAGTATCCCGTGTCTGCTCAACCGCCTTCGGCTTGTTGCCGAAGTGTTAGCTACCCCCGGTCCTGTCTTGAAACCACTCAATTACCTGCCTTCTCTGCGCGATCCTCTAGCATCAACCTCCAGGTGGCCGGATTTTGAGCATATTGTGTGATTTTGAGACTGGACGAAGGATTTGATATGACGACTGCCCGGGGATTGCCACAGCAAATGGCCACTGATCAGTGTTTGAAAACACCGAATTGTTATCATCTGCACAAAATGTTGGTTTGTATTGCAAGCCAAAGGGTAGCAGGTTTTAGATTTGAAGCTTTCGTGACTGCAAGGATCCATACTCTTTGGTTCTATTCGGTAAAGTCACGTAGGTAAAAAATAAAACAAAAATCACGATGTTTCGGCCACAACACAAGTGGCCTTCATCAAGTGAAGGGACCAAACTGTCCAGAGGACAGCGTTGGAGTGAAGAAAGCCAAGCGCAGGTCGCTTCCTTTAAGCTGTGAGGGGATAAACAGAAAACGCCTTGACAAAGGAATTAGCATAAAATGTACTACTGTGAAAGCTTGGAATTAGCATAAAATGACATTACACCACCGTGAGAGTTTGGAATGCCACTACTTGAATAAAAATACTGTACCATTGAAAATTAGTTTAATGTTTGGTTCGATTTAGAACATCTTTCCATTGGTTGCTAATTTGAAACCATCTTCTCGGTTGAAATTGTGTTTGTAAATCTGAATTACCTCGTGAACAAATCCAATCAGAAGGTGGAACCACATAGACAACATGACTGCTTCTTCTGCTGATTCACTGTCAGTTAAATGCAAAGCTAACCTGATTTCTAAATTCAACCACCTATCAAAGAAGAACCCAGTTCCACATATAACAAAACTAGACGTCAACAAAATCGTCATTAATCAGAGTAGCACCCCGATTTCGGACAATCTGAAAACAATACTGGCTAGGGGGCTAAATTTTGCTGTCACCCCAAAACACATACCAGTAGATGATATCATCTCTCAGGTCGATGTAGCCCTCAAAGGCGTAGGACACATCCAAGCAGACGTTGCGAGAGCTGAAATAGCCACTATTCTTAAGAATGCTAAGAAACCCATTAGCAACATCAGCAAAAATGAACGCTCTGAACTCGCGAATTTAAAAAAAAACAGAAATGATATAGTCATCCTCTCAGCCGATGAAGGCAACGCTACTGTAATTATGGATAAATATTCATACAACAACAATATCCAGAACCTGCTCAACGATGGAAGTTACTCACAAATTAAAAATGACCCTACTAATAGCCTAATGATAAAAACCAACAAGATCATCACAAGTTCGACCTCCCTAATCAAACCAACTAAACGTCCCTCCCTAAAACCTTCTGCTGCAAGGCCCCCTAGATTCTATGGTCTTCCCAAGATTCATAAAGAAGGCACCCCACTACGACCCATCGTATCCACGATCAACTCCCCTACCTATAGACTAGCCCGTTTTCTGCCAGATACCTTGCTGCCTTTCACTGGCAAGACCGCCTCAGCAGTACTTAACTCAGCCCAATTGGTCTCTATGGTCAAAGACTTTGTACTGTCCCCTGACGATATCCTTGTCAGCGTTGATGTGGTCTCTCTGTTCACCAAGGTCCCAGTACCTGATACCATTGAAATAATTGAAAATTTGGTCCAACATGGACTAGACCCTGATACACCTGCGCCGGTTAGGCACTGCCTCACCAATACCTACTTTACTTGGAATGGCACCTTCTACAAACAAAATTAGGGTACCCCCATGGGTTCCCCCTTGTCACAAGTGATAGCCAATATTTTCATGGAAAAATTTGAATCAGACGCCATCCAGACTTCCACCCTCAAACTTTCCCTGTGGAAGAGATATGTAGACGACACTTTCGTCATTTGTCCACATGGCCTCCCAGCTTTGAACCTTTTCCTAGACCACATTAATTCCAGACACCCCGCCATCAAATTCACCATGAAAGTGGAGAAAGATGGCAAGCTGCCATTCTTGGATGTTCTGTTTGAGAGGAGACCTGATGGCTCATTGGGACATTCTGTCTACAGGAAACCCACCCACACAGATTCCTACTTGAAACTTGATTCCCACCACCACCCGACACAAAATAATTATCTCTTCAAAACGTTATACTACAGGGCTCATTGCATTTCGGACCAACACCACCTGACCAGTGAATTAAAACATGTACATCTGGCCCTCAAAAGGAATGGATACTCTGACCGTACCATCCGCCAAGCTGTTTCTCCCTCCATACAGAAACAACCACTTGATACTCCAATCAAAACCATCACACTACCATATATAGCAGGCGTTACTAAAAAGATCTCCAAAATTCTAAACAAACACAAGATCCTGGTCCGTTTCAATACAGTACACAAAATCTGTGACCTGATCCCTTCCGTGAAGGATGTCATTCCTGACTTACAGTACCCGGGGGTTTACAAATTGATCTGCACCTGTGGTGATTGCTATATCGGGGAGACGAAACGACATGTCTCTGACCGAATCCGCAAGCACAAATCAGATTTGAAACACGGCAGAACGAATTATTCTGCCGTAGCTGATCACTGTTACAACGCTGTGGGTGATCACGACATAGTTTTCTCCGATACCAAGGTCCTCTGCAAACCCACGGGTTTTTATCAGATATTTGTTCACGAGGCAATTCAGATTTACAAACACAGACACAATTTCAACCGAGAAGATGGTTTCAAATTAAGCAACCATTGGAAAGATGTTCTAAATCGAACCAAACATTAAACTATTTTTTTAATGATACAGTATATTTATTCAAGTAGTGGCATTCCAAACTCTCACGGTGGTGTAATGTAATTTTATGCTAATTTCAAGCTTTCACAGTAGTACATTTTATGCTAATTCCTTTGTCAAGGCGTTTCTGTTTACCCCCTCAGCTTAAAGGAGGCGACCTGCGCTTGGCTTTCTTCACTCCAACGCTGTCCTCTGGACAGTTTGGTCCCTTCACCTGATGAAGACCACTTGTGTTGTGGCCGAAACGTCGTGATTTTTTGTTGTTTTATTTTTTACCTACGTGACTTTACCGAATAGAACCAAAGAGTATGGTAGCAGGTTTCTTTCTGCAATACAGTTTTGCATACCGGACCGTAACGTATGCGCCCAAACCAATGAATTTCCTGCACTAAGTGCGGTACATTTAGTATAGTTTGTTGTCCTTCCCCCGCACCTCCGATTAGCACGGTTGGCTACGTACGGTGTGAAAGAAGTTCGACATACACACTATCATTCAGCCATACACACTGCACGCAGAGGGCCTGCATGCAGACACCGTTCCAGTGCTGCCCCCCTCAGATTAGAGGCTGCATCACCACCCCCCTGGATCATTTCTGTTTCTGAATGGTCTCAACTGATAATTGATGTTAAGCGGGGTGCTTAATCTATCATCCCACTACACATGCTACAAAGAATCAATTCATCAATTAAAATTGATTCCTACACCCACGAAACAACAATTGAATGTAGAAACACTCATGGTTTGTACTAATTAAATGAAAATTGCGCTGAAGCAGTTTGCATGTTGTACTCCATACTCCTGGTTCTATTCCCAGCCACGGCTAACACCAATGGCAAGCGATTTCTGAACCGTTCCTATATGCTTCCTCAATTAAATGGCGGGCTACACATTAATACAGAGCGTTATCCAAGAATAGCATGAAAAACAATGTGCACATCGTCCAAGTCGTTGAGCGAGCACGCTTAAAATTAGACGAACAGTGTAGCCAGTTTAAAAATATCCCACTTTTAGTACCCGATTACTGCCGCAAAGGATAAATAGATTTGTTTTGGGCCATTGCTAAGTGATAGGCTTCATGTGTCTGTGGGCCATAGGCGCCCACTCCGGCTCTGAGTGCACCCAGAAGCACAGCGACGCACGTGCAAGTTTATACGCAATTGCACACAATACGTAGCTTCATGTAATTTTTTTTTAATTAAAATGCAATTTTTGAAAGTGTATCTTTCCCCTTCTTGGCCAAAAACGATGCAAATATTGGCAGTGGTGTTGCTGAAGCTGTCGCGGTATGTTTCATCACGATTTTGTTTCGGGGATTTGAAAAAAAAAAAAAGTGTCCCTCAGATGGACAGACAGGCGGACACAATCTTTTCTGAGCCCGGCAAGAAATAGCCGATCGGCTCCCTTAAAAATAAATCAACCAAACATTCCCAAGCACTGACCGCTATCCCCGAGCTGGACTCGTGTATAAAAATAAATGTATGTGTATTGCGGCTGGGCATTTCATAGTTAATGGATGCATTGCACGAAAGCAATGTTTTTTTATGCCGTGAAAATAATCAGAATAAAACCAGTTATAGCGTTTGAACCATATAAAGAGAATGGTTGAGGCCTCACGATAAAATAACCGAGTCGACTCTCACATGGGACGATTTTGTACAAATTTTTGGCATTGTTGTAATTTACTGCTTGAGCACGGGAAGTCACGGAATGACCGAGTTTAATTCAATAAGACCTGTGGAGAGAGCAGCATGCTAGTTTAGTGGCGTGTATTATTCCATAAACCCGAGAATCATAAATTCATATTTTTCTGTCATGGTTTGTGGAATGAGGAGGTGGAGAATGCCTGCCAAAGGTGAATTTATATATCTCGTATTGTAATGATGTAGCTTAAACAGCGAGAAGCAGTGAAATAGGGAGGAAGTCAATTTTATGAAGGCTTTCATTATAAAGATTTTTTTGCCAATATCAGTCTCAGTGTTCTGGAAAATATGAGAAGGCTGAGTTTGAGCGAACAAGGTAGCGAAGGATAAGATCGCTTAAGTTGAGCTGGAATGTGATTACGGCTGAATGAAACAGCCATCGAATGGAGACTTCTCGATGAAACGGAAGAAAAAAAATTCCCAGAGAAATGCGATTTGTCCAATTTGTCCAAGAGTAATTTGTAATAAAATGATCAGCCCTAAGAACATTTATCTAATGAGAAGTATGAGTTTAATCCTTAAGTATAAAGTAGTATTACAATTCTCTCGAATGTTATCTCTGGACATCATGCTGGGCATTAGACATCCATTTAGGTCTGGTGAGCGGCTCGCAATCAGAAGGTCGCGAATTCAAATCCTGGCTTGGGGGTGACTCAGCCCATCATTCCTTTAGTATTAATAAAATTGGTACCACTTTGTAGTACTTACACTCGCCCCTCCTCCCGCTATAGGAATGTCCATTCCTGGCTCAGGGCTATAAACGGGCCACGAGGAGCATTCCCTCAATGCTCATTTGAGCAAAGAATAAACTTCTTTTTTTGTTCCACGCTGACTTTGATAAGACCGCCACATTCAGTTGGTGTGTTCTTATTAATGGGCCATCAGATCTTTGTGTGTGTTGGCTCTGAGAAGGGCCTTTTTTAACATTGCCTTCATTCCTCCCAGGCTGATCGATGCCCACGAAGCTGGGTTATGGCATTAGTTTGTGCTTGCGCACCTGACAGGTGACCCTCATGAAGGTTGCCATCTTTCACCCACACGAGTAGTTCACGAGCACACAGTGAGCATCATCCATAATAGAGGTGAGCATCACTTCCTTATGGCGTACCTCGGGCAATGCGGTCTGTTATCCTGCAGAGCGGTAGTTGCGTTCCTGAAGAACATCGCGTTATGGAAAAATCGCGTTATAACACATGATATATAATGTATGGTAAAGCACAATGCGTGATAAAACGTGAGAGATGCGTACGCAGGCCGAGCAAAGATCGAGGCGCGTGGGTAGCATCTAGAAGCATCCAGCAGCATCCCAGTGCCTTGTGTGAAGCTAAGCCGAGGCAGCCGTACGACGGCTTATTCATACTCGCGCGACGTAGTTCCGCTCGCTCAGTCACGTTATATCCAATTCGCATCCGCGTTATATATGTAAAAAAAAGTGTTTCCTAATTCTTTCTTTGCGTTATATATCCATTTCGCGTGATGGAAACACGTGTTATCGGAGAAAAGACTGTACAAGCAAATGCTGCCAATCCAACTTACATTGCCTTGACAAATATAATATGTAATGTAGCGTACAGTAATTTAATTTGCATACCAAACTCCCACTCAAGTACGAATGGATCGATGCTCATCTTTTGTTTACAGCCCTGAACAAGTGGTGTACATTCCACGTTTCCGTAACAGAGGTGAGTCAACCCTTCTGTCCGATCGCTCTTGAGTTCCCACAAAGTGATCCCTGGAAGGATGAAATGCTAGGATTTCAACTTGCAACCATCCGATTTCAAGACATATATTCCAAGGTAAAAAAAAAGATAAAGGTGCAGCCCAGCAATTTCTCGCTCACACCAGAAGAGTCCCCACTGGAGGGTCCTCTCGAGCAGCGTTCTTCACGAATTTTCAGAGTGAGGGGCCACTTTCGATATCATCCTTGTGTGAGTGCCGCTGCCACACATGTGAAACCATTGGGGGTTTGGCAGCACGATGATGATGATGAATAGGGGTGTTTTCACATTTGTGTATTGTCGGAGGCCGCACTAACGGCCACCATGGGCCGCCTGTGGCCCATGGACCTTACAATAAAGAGCGCTGCTCTAGAGGGCCCCTTGAGGGTCCTTTGGTCTCCTCTTCCATGCTGAACGTGCGTCTTGGAAGAAGTGGGCGCACCCACAATTTACCCAATCACACATGACGTACCAATAGACTGTGGCGTACGCATTTATACTGCTGAGTGGACAGAGGCTTTGGAATTTCATAAACGTGCCCACAGTTTGAACTGCCATGCCAAGAGATTGAACTGGTAATTATAATTACGAGTCCGGTGTGCTAAGTATTACAGCAAGGCAGAATAGCATACGCTATAACACTGTGAAGTTATCTTCTTTGGTTCTTTCGGTAAAGTCACGTAGAATGAGAATAAAATAATAAATTGATAAAATAAAATAACACAATTAAATTCTCACGACGTTTCGGCCACAACACAAGCGGCCTTCATCAGGTGAAGGGACGAGACTGTCTGGAGGACAGCGCTGGAGGCCGCTTGTGTTGTAGCCGAAACGTCGTGAGAATTTTATTGTGTTATTTTATTTTATCAATCTATTATTTTATTCTCATTCTAGGTGACTTCACCGAAAGAACCAAAGAAGATGAATCCTTGCAGTCACGAAAGCTTTAAATCGAAATTTTACTGTGAAGTTAAATGAGTATTTGCGTGCGCGTTGCTGACCATGAAACAATGCCCATCCAATTAACGTGTTGCATTTCATGCCAATGTTGGTCCAGTGATGACTATAACATTGGTCCAATGTACGTGCGTTATACGGCGAAGCCAGATTTGGACAGAAAATTGCACGTTGCCGCCCGTTTTCCCAGCATGCCACAGGGACATATTTCATGCCAACCACATCCACACGCACAGCACGGAAGCATGCAAGGCTTGCCAACGTTCACCGCTGCTGGCGTCGTTTGCGTTGGAGTAGCAGCGATTAGTACCGTGACGCTGCGGCCATGCGTTTCGCCTCTGGGCTGGCTTTTCCATTAACGTTCTCCAAAAGGGGGAATGGACAAACACTCCCGGCTCTATTCCTCCAAGGTTCGACCACAACGTGAGGTTCGCGGCTCGACAAATTTGATGAGTACAACAGCAGCGTCAGCTTTAAAGTCCCATCAGTAGTGGTGATTCAAGGAATCAGTTAACAACAACGGGGTGGGGGTTGGTGGGGGGCACGATGTAATATTGTGGGGACAACTCTGTTCACACCCTCGGCAAGATTTGGGTGTTGACCGTGGTTGTACCCTGGGATTTGGCGGAACGATTGAAGCGATTGCGAGGCACGTTAGGAATTACCGAAGTTGTCTGTGGTGACGTGTGGAGTGTGAATATGATTGCCCCCCTCCCCCCCCCCAGCTACTCCAAGGATCTGCCTCTGGATGGGCGCAAAATGAGGGGCGCTGCTGTACAATGGAGTGGCGCAGCCTGCCGAAAGCGCGTCACAGAATATCCACTGAATCCCATCGCGACTGTTCGTTTTGACGATTACGTTGATGATTATGATGATGAAACTCGGTGATCTACCAAAATCGAATCTTTGCTCATTAAATAATATATGTAGATTGAATATCTGTCGCACCGTATTAAGCCAACCATGCCATTAGGAGGTGCAGGGGAAGGGCAACATACTAAACACAAAAGGCAGTTCGAAATACATGAGTTTTCAATATAGATGATTTCAAGTGCATCACTCCAGTGGCTTCCTAATATCAGAAGGAAGAGCGTTCCAGACGGCAGCAGAAGCGCATCTGAAAGCGCGCAATGTTGTTCGATGGCCAGCCAAAAGCCGCTGGCTAGCCAAAGGCCGCTGTGATGAATGCGACTCATATAAGCAACCACGTGACATCAGAACTCAGCAAGCAACACGTAATGCATGTGGCGGTATTCAAAAGACTGTACCCTGCTTATTAAGGAGCCATCACACCCTTTTACGCAAGCCTGCCTGTCGTGCTGCTGACTAAGGAAGGAGCAACCCTTCGTGTTGGGTTATTGCCTCTCACACACGAACATGTAGCTATGGAGCCCACATGTTGTTCGACAGCATTGGGGCCTCCTGGCCGGAGGTACCGAGGTTATAGGGCAATGAAAACGAGAATTGGACAGGAAGACCCATTCATTATATGCACCAGGGCCCATGCCGTCCAGGCTCACGCCAGTGTCAAACATATATACACATTGTTCAAATGGAGATTCTCCATGGCTCATGTGTCCACGTCCACACGGGAAGAGTTTGTCAACTGTAGAGCTGGAACGATTTGTCGATTGATCAACTAAAGTAATCGTGCCCATTTAAAAATTGCGACAAATTACGGTCCCAAGAACGTCCCGCACCACCTCCGTCCAGCGGCACACGTGGGAACGAACAGATGTGAGACTTTTCTCCCACGACTGTGCTCACACTTCAATCCGACCAGTTATTATTTTATTAAACGCCAGTCTCCAGTGCTGTCCCCCTTCTCCCCCCCCTCCTGGTCACCCCCATCACCTCCCCCCACGGCTGCCTCAGCGCTCCCGTGCAGTCGACAAAGTGAATGGCAGCTGCAATAATTGCACACCCACCACGGCTCCTTTAAGCACACTGAGAAATTAGTAATTTACTATTTTAATGCAAACCACAAAAGAGCTCGTCATCGGGGAATTTCACATTGTGCTCTTGATGAGAGTACGTGCCCACCTTTTTTGAGACCGAGATAACCACCGTATGTGGCCTGGATGAAAAGGCTCTGCGACAAACAGAACAGAGTCGTGTTTTTGCGCAGAAATTGTGTCAGTTCGCTGCTGGATGAGGGCCTCCCCACGCCGTGGAGATTATTTTTATTGTACTCCACTACACTAGCCAGTGCTGCTTTGTGATGGTGGCGATTATAGAAGTGCATTGATGCAACAATTTAATTTTGCGACAACAATTGATTATAATGATCCGCAAACACTCATCCAAGCATTGTCCATGCTCAATCTCCCGAGATCTGACAATATGTACAATTCAGGTGATTTAGTCATTGGCATACGTACTGAAATGTATAATTTATAGAGCTGAGCGATATCAAAATAATTAAAGTAATTGATTGCCGCTTATCGGTAGGATATCTCGCTTCATCGAATCGGACGAAAATTGTTGAAAAATATTCACCTCTGTCCCCACGTATGTGCCACTGGACGGGAGGTGATGTGGGTGGAGCTGGGTGACGACATCACTTAATTGCGCTGGGCGTGGCTTAAGCGGGGTTTCTCGCATTCGTGAAACAGAATCGCGGGAGGGCCGCATTTTTTTTTAAGGGGGCCCAAGGAATCCCTGTCTATGACTGAATATAGTACTGTTGGTCCGCAAGATTTACTAAACATATTAAAAACAATTTGCATAGCATTACACAGTACACAAACTTCACGGTTTTAACCTCGAGCAAACAAGTACATAAAATTCAACAGCACGGGCTGTGTTGGCGAACCTTTCCTTCATTCTGCTCAATTTCAGATTGCAAAAAAAAAATCTGTAGTCGCTAGCTTTACGTGAGTTCATAGGTGTTCACAGCACGTCCATGAAAAGACCTCCGTCTGAAATTGCTCGCGTGCAAACTTATCTTGATGAAAGTTTGATCCCTCGGGGGGAAACTGAAAATAGACACAGAAAGGTCATTGTTGTTAATGCGCCCCAATCATAATGACTTCATTGATCATCACCAAGCGTTGAAAGCAGCCTGCATAATAGAAGGTGCATTATTGCAGTCCGTGGGCACACGTGTGTTTGTGTGTGTATCGGGTGCAGTAGTGCAGCAGTTATCGCAGCTCGCTGCACTACGAACCCGGGCCACACGAGTTCGATTCCCTCTCACGGCCAACACCAGTGACAATAATCTGAACCGGTGCTGGACCTCCCCTAGGTCGACTCAGCCTCCAATGCATACCTGGTTTGGTGTGTAAAGATCGCCACTGGGGAGACAAAGGCGGCCGGGCGTGGCGCGAGCCAGATCACACCCTCAGTGTGGTGTGCCAACCTTCGTAAGTGCTCGCTAACAGCACTTGCCCCAAAAGTATCTTAAGGTTATACTGGGGATCTTTGTTTTTGTCCGTACATTTGTCTTTCTGTGTGGTAAACTGAGGAGCAGTGGTGCAGGTTTCTCACTTGTCATGCCTTATCAGCCAGATCTATAAATGAAGATAATGCATTGTTATCTCAATGGAGCCGTTTGAACAGTTATTAAACTTTGCCATGACTCATACAGCTACAACCACATTACAGCTTTAAATAGCAGACATTTAATTTTATTTTAGACCCTCGAAAGGTAAAAAAATACGACATTGTGGCAGCTGTCTGCTTTTCTAACGTCATGGAGCGACACCACCTTTGTTCACGTGATATCGTCTGGCATTCTCGTGGCAAAATATGAAAACATTGCACAGGAGTAGCAGCCAGGATCATGCTCATTTACTAGAACATATCTCTTATAGATTCACCTTCGTCGCTATGCTTATGGAAAAACCGTCACAGAATACCAATTCAAACTACGGTCCACATATAACGGACCACTCTGAAAAAGAACTACATCTTCCGAATTACTCGAAGTACAACGTAATGTTACGATGATTAATCGTGTAAAATTTGGAACGTGTCCCGTCTTCGTTTACCCCCTTAGAGCGATAATTATTCAGATGCCCAGGAAAGCGCAGACAAAGCGGAAATGCGTCAACAATTTGTGCCAACAAATTTCAAAGCTCTTTGGGATGTTAGTCCAATTCCAGTAATTAGTGTTCAATTTGGTGGTGGCGGCGACATGAATTATTAAAAAGCATGACGTGAATCGTGAAAATCAAAAAACAAAAAAACCGGTATAAATTTAATTAGATGTAAATCAAAAATTTAGGTTTTAGGAGCTAAAAGCAACCTTTAAAATGTGTAGAAAATCTTAAACGCAACGTTTCATAACCAGTTTTATATACTGTATACAGTATATATCATAGCACACCACCGATGTGTGTACATGATGCATCGGGGGGGGGGGGGGGTTCAAAGTGTGGCGTTAAGTCACTTTGAAGGTATTAAAACGAAAAACAAACGCAATGAGTCGAGCACGAGATAATCACAGCCTACGGGAGGCACGTGGTGGCAGCAAAACCTTGAAACAGTTTGACTCCGAGCACCCAACAACGCAGCATTCAGTGCATGCTTAGAAGAGAGTGGCAGCTCCAATCACCCAATTCAGCCGGCTCATCCAGGAGAACCAAGAAGCCAACACGCTTACCACTAACCGATAATATATACGGTGTATATATATACAATGAAATTAGTTTACACCCTATTTTGTCAATCCACTGCTGGATGATGGTCGCCAGGGCCGTCCATGGAGGGGGGGTGCAGTGCGGAGCCCGAGGCAAATCCCACCTTATGGGCCAACCGAGGCCTTCAAATTATTACATCTGACACCGTGATGTCGCCCCCCCCCCCAAACCACGGGGCCCAGGGCATTCGCCCATATTCGCCGTACCATGGGGACGGCTCGAACACGATGGATGGTCTCCCCACACTTGTTTGACCACGTTGGTCAGTGCGGGTTGGTGAAGGAGGTGGAGGGGTGGGAGATGAGGGGGTGGGGAGCGTGTTCAGGACCGGATCAGATATCGCTTGCCACTGATGTCAGCCGTGGTAGAAAATCGAACTCAAGAGTGCTGCATTCCTCCTGCAGCGATCTACCCCCTTGACCACTGCCCCGACATGTAATCCACCACTTGTGATATTTGAACTGTTTACAATGTGGCTGAAACATCACGTGGACATGTTTACAAAATGTGTATGTTTCATTAATACGCATCACCGGTGCTATAGTGTTTTGAGTCAAAGTTATGACAATAACATCGGGGTTTTTTGCGTGCTTAGTTTGTCGTCCGTCCCCCGCACCTCCGATTAGAACGGTTGGTTATGTACCGTGCGAAAGAAGTTCAACATGCATCGTTATATGTGCCACCTATGTTCTGGAATTTGGAGGACAGGTTAATAGCAGACGGATGTAAAGTCAGTGAATTTCCTCTTTTCTACCAGATGGTGGATTTGATTGTCAATTACTGTTCACTGTATTTATTTCGCCACTCGAATTCAACATCTTCACTTAGAACAAACACAAATATCAGCATTACGTTGAATGCCGAGGTCTGTCGAACATGACTCCTTTCGTGTTAAAATATATCTCAGCCATGAGAATAATAACAAAGTGTCAGCCAAGGTATGGAACGTGGAGCGATTAAATCAGCTTGCGCGCAGATGCGAGGTGCATTATCACATCGCAGGATCGCGAAAGATGACCAGTTCCTTCGGATGGCCTTGATCCAGCTTCGGTTCGACCACGGCTGATAGTGATATGAATACAGCAACGAAGGGAGTGGTGACGCATTGGTTGCCATAGTGTATTATGAGCCATACTGCGTAAGTGAGATGCCCTGCTACAGCTAACATCGGTGACGCGTGATATATGAACCTTAACTGTTCCCTCAACGTCACCAATCTGCCAATAACTAACGTAGGAATGTATAATTAATTACAATTCATGGCTTTTAACACCGCACGCGGAGGGCTTCAACCAGCAGTGGATTGACAGCAGGCTGCAAGCTTATTGGTAATTCTTCATGAATTACCAATAAGCTTGCGCAGTCAGAGCCATTGTTGGTCAGTACTTCTATGCTGCCACATTTATGCTCTCTGCCTTCAACCACCCGCACCGGACGAGCGTGCTAAGTTTTGTCAAACAATGTCCTCACCAACTTAGCGTGGCTCTCATCCAGCGGTGGATTGACCAAAGCAGCTATACATAGGCATGTAAATCAAGAGTATTGTTATTATTATGATTATGAATCGACATTGCTTCCCGCGTGGCTCGCAATACCAGCCGAGCGCCCTCGAGAGTGCATTTGTTACTGTCCACCACACAGCCACGCATTCTCTCCGTAGCCGTCTCGTGGCTGCGATGGGGTGGAAAAAAATAATTCCACGTGGAAACGACTTCAAAGCGAAAGCCCCTCTGGCTTGAGCGAGGCGCGGCGCGGCAGCCCCCAGCCCAGCGCTGCTGCTGCTGCCGCTACCGCGGCCGCCACCGCCGCTGTTCAACGCCCCGCGGCTCGAGTCTGGGGGGGGGGGCTCGCAAACGTGGCGCTTCCAAATTAGTCTCCCAGCTGGGTCGGTCACTCGCGCTGACCTCTCCTCTTTCATTTAAGGCCATGCTCCTGGGAGCCCTGGCCAGACGGCCGCTTTAGAATAGCAAGGGCCAGTTTTTGAGAGACACCGATCCCAGGATACTGGGGGTGTAGAGTTGGGGTAGGCGGGTTGAGGAGTTGTGGGGGGGGTAGCCGTGGAAAGTGAGCGATGTGGTGGTGGTAGGGAGAGGAGGGAGGGTGATGGGTGTTGTGTGCTCGTAGGAGTGGCTCCATTCGGACACACGAGACGGTAGCACGGATTTGTGAGCGCGTGTCTGCAGCAAGCGGTGGTGGTGGGTGATTGGAGAGGGGGGGGGGGGTGTCTTGAACGTCAGTGCATAACTTTAGCCTCGGCTAAAGTTAAGTGTTCCCACATCCTATCCAGAGCCCGCGCTGCACTGCGTGGCCGGGCTAATGCCTTGAGTACACACACAGACAGGGGCGGCTACTGCGCTCAACGCGACCGGACCATGAGACAAATATGCGCAATTAGCGTGTAGCTGTAGGAGCTGCAGCCCCAAGAGGCAAGCGCAGGTGAGATCACCGATTATATCCGCCGCCCCGCTCGACGCGTGCAGAATGTTCACGCACGGTGAAGAGTGGCAGTCGTCGTGAGCTAACATCGCGCTGTGCACGGACGGACTCGAATGCCGACGCGGTTTTCAATTGCGAAAGCCGTATTGGATTCGGTGCGTGGTAACGTTGCAACGCTTTTTGATTGCAACGCGTGGCTCTAACATTGCTGTTTGGCACTGCATCGCAACTAAACGAGGTTTCGATTGTCTAACGCCGCACGCTGTTTGGCTTGCGTTTAGTGGTTTTTTTTTTCTTTGATTCGGATGGACTGCAAATCGTATCCATGCTCAAAACGTCGCCGGCTTCATTCAGCATATGTTGCCTGTGCTTGTTCGTGATCTGTGCTGTTTGTGCAGCACTGGTAACGCAGTTATCGCACAATTTTTTTTTTGTTTTGGGTAATAAAGTTTTAACGAATTAATTGCCATCGTGAACGTTGGCCGATTGTCAAGTCGGGGCCGTTCCGAATCGCTGATCTCGTTGCGTTCGTGGCGGTCGAGGAAACGCAACGTGGGACTTGAAGGGATGATGCTGTTGTTGTTATTGTTATTATTGTGTTTGTAGCAACCACAGAGCCGCTCTTCTGTGCGATAGTTTGGGGTGGGGACGCCTATACCGCATTCCGCTACAGATGGCAGACGCATTGAATAACATACCTGCTTAGATGTAAGGTATTAAACATCTCGCTGCCAGGAACACGTGTACGTGTTCTAGCCCACACTGGTACAATAATGTAGGGCCCTGTGTCGATTCATTGCTGGATGAAGGATTCGTCCGAAGTTGTTGCGCCATACTTCACCACGCTGGTCGGTGGAGCTTTCTGAAGACGGGAGGGGGGTGGGGGGAGGTTCCTAGGGACTGATGTCAGAAGGCACTCGCTGCTGACACATCAGTCGTGACCGCGAAACGAACTCAGCTTGCAGGGTGCTGCAGAGTTGTATCACGTAGGCCGGTGACATCGCTTTGTTATTGTTTCTTGATGGGAGGGAGGGAGATGGGGATGTGGTTGTGGTTGGAACTGGAATTATGCGTGACGTGATCCGTCCTCCAATCCCAGCATCTACTCTGGGGGTTGCCTTGTCTCTTTCCACTGATGGGAAAAACTACGTAAATCTTCCCTTGTCGCTACTTGCCCGAGACACAGGAAAATGTGAAATGGGTTCGGGCCATTAGCCAATCGCCATCCATCCCAACACTGCACATGTCTATATCATCTTTTGCCAGCAATGATATTTTACAGCTGTGGGTGGACGATGGCTGTGCATGATTATGTTTAACATTTTGAAGCTCGCAAGAGACAGACATTGCATACGCATCGAATCACTTGCGTAAGAATCGCATTTTTTTCTGTTTTACGAAAACGTATACGTTGCATGATATAGGTTCACGTTACACTTGAGGCCGCTATTTTCAGAACGTACACAAAATAATCGAGTCGAATAACGATTCAGAATTACACTTCATAGAATCGCTAAGGGGTCGTGAGGTGAATCGACCTTTACAGAATTCTCTCGGGTTACTAAATATGTGCGTTAACAGTTAATTGATTTGTATTCATTCTTAAGGCACACGATCAATGAATGAATCAAATTACGCGGGTAGGATGCCATTTTTTTTTTACGTGCGCAAATTATATGCTAAACAGTTAATGTTAACCTATCAATCAAAATATACAAACGAGATTTACAAAAAACCGCAGAAGCAATACAAAACATGCAGCAAAAAAAGACAATTTCAATCATTCTTGTCATCGAATCATGCCAAATCATCGCATAACCGGGTGAGTTGAATCTTTAAACAGAGGGCTTCACATCTTGCGGAATGTTTTGTCTCTCCTTCCCCAGCCCCTCCCCGTATATTTTCTGGAGCTCAGCCCGGGATTACTGCGGCTGAAATTAATCTGTGGTTATACCCTCAATATGTTAAACCATGGCTTGCTGCCAACGTTTTTCCACCACCCAAGTTCAGTTTTTGTTGTTGTTTTTTTTCTTACTCTATTCCCCACGTATTTCCTTCCCGGTACCTAATTAGCGCTGCGTATTGAGAGCATCCTCTGGTAAGGGAGGAGGAGGAGGGGGGGGGGCAATTGAATTAATTAACTCTTCGCCGACCATTAATCAGGCATACATTAATGGCAGTTTAGGTAGAGAGATGTCCTGTGGGGGTCATTGTCCCAGGACAACGATTGAAGCTGATATATATATACACTTCACGGAAGCATAAAGGATTATTATTAGATACGCAGAAACGAGAGCGCCGTGAACGCATCGAGGACCCGGTGGAACGTTCATTATGACAGCCCCGAGGCTCGCACAAATGGCAAGCGAAATATAAACACAAACGCACGCCATGGCTCGCAGCCACCATTGGTAAGGTCACGATCGGTTGCCACACTCTCTCTCTCTCTTTGGCTGCCTCACAACGCTTCCGACATCTGGTGCGCATTTTGTTTCAAGGGCCACATTCACCCCGAATCCGCCCGATCTCGTAAGATCTCGGAAAGCTAAGCCGGCTCGAGGCCTGGTTTAGTGCTTCGATGGGTGGCCGCTCGAGGCTTGCCGGGTGTTGTTAGAGAGTGGAACAGCGAGGTGGGCAGGAGATGGCAGCGTTGAGGGTCAGTCCTCTCTCGTTTTTCGCTTCGAGGGAATATTTTATTGGAACCCCAATGCTTCTATGGGCGTCACGCATGAGACGAAGTATCGATTCTGAATGATTTTCAGAGAAGCGCAAATCCTACGTGTGGCGAACGGCCCACGGAAGTGAATATCACAGAGTTACGTGTGAGATTGCTTCAAGTGACCTCTGGTCCACAAGGAAGAGGGCAGCTCTTCCCCACACACTCTGCTTATGATAATTATGGCAGCCATTGATAACAGTGGCAAAGAACATCAACTCAACTTTTCAGTACTTAACTCACAGGCGATGGCTTCCTGGATTTGAACCCAAAGTCTCAGAAGCGTCAGCTTGGTGTTGTGAGCTCTATGCGACCCAGCCAGCTCTTGTGGCGCTATTGTGAGAATATCACTCGTCGTGCACCGGTAAAAGTGTTAAAATGTATATAGAGAGGGATTAAGCAACATTCCAACTGTAGGCTCTATCCTTTCCCCAAAGGAGACTATGCGGACAACGCGAGATGCGTGCGGTCGGGTCTAAGCGGAAAATGTTAAGGAGAGAATGGACTCGTTGAGGACTCGGCAACACGAGTTCGATTCCCAGCCACGGCTACACATCAGTGGCGACTGACATCTGAATTCATCTTGTAACTCCTGCCATTCACTAGCCCCGCCCCACCCACCCACCCACTGGCCAACGTGGTTAAGTATGATCAAATAAGCCCCCAGGCGTGCGAAGGCCTTCATCTAACAAACGAATGATTCTGGAAATTGCCCTTCTTCATAGCACAAGAGCCATTGCCCAAAAACATCGCCTTTTATACGTGTTTCACCCCCTTTAAGGCCGTGGTATTGACGAACGTACCGTAGTCTTTGTTAATTGTGCTTCTGATTCACCTAACAGTGGCTTAACAAAGCACTGTGCCGTGAATTGAATTTACATTACGATGACAGTCAGCCGAGCGTCAGGAATGGCAATGCAACGGGTGTCACGATGCATGGATTCATGCATTCAAATCAATTCTTCTGCCCAACGACGCACCGAATCGCGAGCATAATAATCGATTACTTATAATGAATGCAATTTGTATGGAACCTACCAGTGTATGCTGCTACATTGAGGCTATAGAAACAAACGATACGGACAACAGAAATGAGACGGGCGATACAGACTGTGCAAACGAGATAGGGTATCACTAACGAGGCATAAAGAACTGGGCAGAACGCACGAGATTCACAGTCCAAATGAAACCGAGCTAATGAGGCAAGCACGAACGAGACGGACAGAGCATAAGAGACGGAACAAACGAGGCACGACGTACATGAGTCAGCCAATTCGAGACAATTCATCGTCAGCCATGATCAATTCACTGCTGCTGGATGAAGCCTCCCCTCCACAGAATGGCTTAATCACTGCTGGTTCTGCCATGCAACAAACAGCCGAGGACCGGATTTCATTGGCCCCATCTCTACGGTGTATACCCTCAGGGGGTGTCCCCCCCACCCAACCCCCCTTAAACTCCTACTCAACCACAGGCCAGCGTCAACCTCTGGCTCATGTCCTGCACAAGCCCATTTGCTTTTTTATTTTAAGTCACAACTGATGGCTTTCACCGGCACATGTTCACTAATTCATGTGTTCATCTTTCCCTTGTTGTAATTAAAGGCGTGCATTTACCGACGCTTCTGTGTGCGCTCTTCAGCGTCTATTCCATTTTGTTTGTCAATTGAATTGAACTCAGTTCACCCGATTAATATTTCTGAGCGCGCTGACTATTGTGCAACCGCTCCCCTTTCTTGCCCTAACCCACCACATCCTGTATATATATATATATTTGGATTGAATATAGGCAATCATGACCTCTGTGCCCCAGAAAGCACAATTGTTCATTCAGCCTTAAGCGCAACAGCCACTCACATTGGGAAAGCGATATTGGACATGGCTTCACCACAGGCGACCTGGCCCTGGGTGTGGGAGGCACGCAGCTGCCCTGTCGGCCAAGAATTAATGCGATTTTTTTTCAACCGCAGTGCGAATCGCGGCCAAATGAGTCTGCCTGGGGTGCCCGTTGGAGCTCAACGCAACTGCCGTGCGCGCCTACCTCGCATTTATACTGTTGGCGATGTTGACTGTTTCTAAAAAAAATGTTATAACAACCGAGGCCAATGCATGGTGAACCATCGGCTACGGCCACGTCAGGAAACTCTTAAGAGAGATTGTTTTGGTAACACTCGGACGTACGAGGGTTTCTGTGGAAGTTTGGCCACGAGGAATGACCGAAATGCTTTTCCCCCTCTTGAGTGCCAAGTTTTTTTGCTTGCTTGCTTGTTTGTTTTTGGGTCATCACTTGTTTATGAGGTTTTTTTTTTCAACGCATAAAAATTACATTATCATCGTAGCATTTCCGTGCCACTGTTTGGGTGTTCGTTGTTCAAGTGTCTTTCGCCACCGACTACTGGCGAAATGCTTCTCATCTCAAAGTGGAAATTCTCGCGCTGGCCGGCGTGTTGCTCGCGTCGCACCTGGGGTGATTCGACAGATGTATGCCGCCTTTTTTTGTTTTAACCAGCAAAGTGCTAATCGGGGGGCTTAGCAGCGGCATAGTTCGCCTCCATTCGATTCCTGCCTTGCGGCTAGCTAACATCGAGTGTCGAGTGGCGTCTAAACCCGTCCTGGGCGTCTATCCACTTCACCGGACCGCGCCGAGCAGCGCTGTGACGCATGGTCAAAGAACCAAAACGACCGGCACTAGATGGGGAGGCCTTTATTCAGCGGTGAATTGAAAAAAGAGGTCGGTACATTCTGTATTTGATGATTAGCGAATTGAAATATATCAGCTCAAGGGGGGGGGGGACCTACAGACTGACACACACGCATCGTTATACTCTCGATATATTTAGAGTCTACGGCGATTGCATTTCTTCAATCTGCACGGGGATTCGACAAAAACGAAAAGAATGATTACCATTTGTATCGATTTTTTTTTAAGCGACGCTTCGTAGGCGCAGAAGCGATGCATCATCGGCTGCACATCATAGCATGAGCGTTAAAAGGCAATATACATTACTCTGACGTCGCTGGCAGGGATGAGTTTGGTGATTTTCTCTTTCTCCCGGGCTCACCCGACAACGCAAAGCTCACGCGTTGACCTCGGGGGACGAAAGCCTCTTTCCAGGAGTGGCAATGCCAGCAGTTGAAGGGATTTTGTTTTCTCTTTCTCTCTCTGTCGCGCTCTCTTAGAACGCGACTTTTTGTTTTATTTAAATGAGCGTGTCGATGGATATGAGTAATGCCTCGCAATGGGGGCACGGTCACTCGCTCTGCTTTAAAGCATCGCGTCGCTTCGAGCAGCCGTCGGCCGGTTTGTTTAACGTGGGGGGTCGGTACTCTGACCGTCCCCGCGACTTAATTTCCTTTGCGGCCGGCGGTCACACGAGGCCCTCCCGACCTGAGCACTTCCTAAAGCCTCGCAAATTATATATATAATTATTATTTTTTTAAATCACTCATTGCATGAACGCATTCGAGCGGCACTAATCGGATGCTGAGAGGCAAGATTTTTTTCGACGTGAGAAACCACGTGTGTTCATGATATGCCCGCACCTCCGATTTTAGCATTGTTGGCTACGTACGGTGGGAATGAAGGTCAACATGCAGGACACACATAATTGCCATGCTCACTCACTCATGCCACTGCGAGACAATTATTATGGGATAACGCCGGGGTGTGTGTGTGTTAATGCTTGGCGCGCCAAATGGTATTTGAGGGTTAAATTGGGGCTTAGGAAGCAAAACGGTGATATACCTACCCCCTGCTTTTGACGGAATCTTGACCTGCGCGTGGCCGTCAGAGTAACATTTCTCCTGCGTCACAACGCACGCGGAGCGTCTCGCGCGTTTGATGTTGCATTCACGAACGGTGACAATCTTTGGCACGTGCACACACACACACCGCGGACGTCCAACAACGCACGCGCAAGCAACCCATCGCAAACGATCCGTGACCTCCCACCCTCAAGTAAAAAAAAAGGTGTCTAATAACGTTAACGGACAGCCCTGTCTATCCACTGCTGGATGGACTCCCCACGCCGCGTCAATGATTGCGGTAGTTTGACCATACTTCCCCACGCTGGTCATTACGGCTTGGTTAAGGGCGGGAGGGGGTGGGGGGTGCGGCGAGGGGGGAGAGTTGCACGTCACTGAGTTGACAGAACAATGCGCCAACCACTGCACCACCACTCCTAATTTTACGTACTTATCTGTGTTGATTGTGTAACATTTAATGAGTTCATTCCGATTTGTGAGGGGTGGGGTAGGGGGTATGGGGGGGAGGGCAGTGTGTGCCACAACCAGTTCAGATAGCACTTGCCATTGATGTCAGTCGTGGCTGGGAATCGAAGAGGGGGATGCATTCCAATAGCGCATTGCGCTAACCACAAATATGATGTCACATTTGTATTAATGGACAAACGTGTGATTTCGCACACGTTTTGTTCCATCTTTAAAATGCCACAACAGAGGGATACACACGTGGGCAATTCTCTTCACGCCGACACGAACAAAAATAATACAAAAGCACGTTGTTTATTTTCTTCGCAACAGCAAAACTATAGGCCACAAATCGAGCGCACTTGTTTTTCACGTGCAGAAGCCACGTGGAGAGAAAGATGTGTGCACAATTCCCAGTGGCGCCCTGCACACACGCACACACAACACAAATGTTCTCCGCTGGGGCAAGTGCTTTTCGCGAGCACATTTGAAGGCCGGCACAGCGCATTGGCGGGGGGGGGGGGGGGTGGTGGTGCAGTGGCCAGCACCACACCTTTGTCTCCAGAGTGCCGATGGATGTTTACACACTGCGCCAGGTATTCATTTAAGGCTGAGTCGACCTAGAGGACCCCCACATAACCACACATCGGCACGATTGCATGTTGCACTATAAGTTATGGCGAATGAAAGCGGTCCATTGTCCCCGAAGATTATCCCGAGGTAAATGTTGCGTCTCATCGCAGACCGCGCCACTTTGGGTTTCAGTTGATGAGTCAGGGACAACTTCTTCTTTAGTTTGCATAATGCGTAAAGGGCTATGGGTTAGGGTTCATGGTTATGGGTTAGTGATGAGGTTACTCTTTGGGGTTTATGGTTCATGGATAAGGTTTTGAGCTAGGTGCAAAGTTAGGGCTTATGGTGAGTTATAGGTTATGGTTTAAGTTTACGTGTTACAGTGTAGGCTGTCGCCTTATGGGTTCGATTGTAGGCTTCGTGGGATAGGGGTTAAGGTTCAGGGGCTATGGTTTCGGGTTAGAGTCGGGGTTACCCCGTGATTATGAGTTACCTTTAGGGGCAGTCATACCCAGTTACTGTAATCACCAGCGAAAAGTCGTACTCAAATGGTAAATGTTGTGAATTTACTGTCAAACACACCGGTGTGCTGAAGTAGTAACTAATTGGCACGTTTTGTTTACGTGGCAAACTTTACTAATTGACTGCGTCGGCTCGTCAGTGGGTTAACGGCACATTTTAACGACGCAAACGACTCCAATTAGTAACATTTGTCATGAGTGATACCCAAGACTGCTTTTCTCACCACGCATGTGTGGGGACAATAGTCTCGGTGGTGGAAGCAAATGGGTTAAGTGGGCTTGGTTGCACGTCCACGGAACTTGATGCCACAGACCTCTCTTGTCACACAACAACAACAACAAAAACCGCCATTCGCCACTAAGTGGCGGTGGCGTCACCACGACGCTTGTGCCAGGCTATGTGCACCTTGAGGCCACGTGAAGTGTCGAACGCCCGCTGGCAGGAGGTCACGGGGCAGACCCAGGTGCCACGGGTCGACTGACTAAGATGACTGAGATGACTGGCTGATGCACCACCTGTGACCCCTACTGTGCCAACACACACACACAGACCTTCCGAGGGTCGGCGGCGTTGGACTCCACTCCACCATGGCTGGCGGAGAGAGCAGCAGTCGGATGACTCGTTCGCTCTGGTTCGCCGGACTTCTGCTGGCGATCGGCGGAAGAGAGTTGATGGCGGAGAGAGCCGGTAAATCTTAACGGATCCCGGGGTTTGAAAGACGTTAAGAGAGGAGGAGGAGGAGGAGGGCCCCAGGTGTTTGGATCTCGACGCAATGGGTCTCCGTACCTTTTCATGAAAATATTCAATGACAAATTAAGCATTAGGCCCCGGTAAGCACACTAAGATATTTTGAATGGAGTGTTTATCTTACAGAAAGGTGGTACAGCAACTTCCATGCTCCTCCGTGTGCGTGGGGAGGCCCTCATCCAGCGGTGGATTGGCAAAGGGCTGTACTGTATATCTTTAAAGTGACTCACCTGTTTCCAAATGACTGCATTTATTGATCATACGGCAAACAATCAATAACCCAACACTACATTTAAAACTTGTAATGCAAAAAAATTGCATGATAACAAACATTCATTCATGGAATTGGCAAAATATCCAAATGTAGCAGAACCCTTTTTTTAAGAATCTTGAGACTCAGCCTTTCCTGGGTAAAATAATAATACTGCACTGTAATTGGCATCGCATTTCTAACTTGTCTCTATTGGGCATCTAACAGCGCAGCATTCTGCAACCCTAATTAATTACTGGCACTGTATAATTGTGAATTCCTCTGACTCACAGCACAAAGATAACTTTGCGACACTTGGATTTGAATGGTTTTGTTACGTAACCGTGAGCCCAAAGCCGTTCCATCCAACGCCTCGGTCTCCAAGTGGGTGGGCTCACAGCGAGTCGCGTTCATTAAATAGTCGCGTCACGGTGCCATCAATTGATGTTGATCATTTTAAACGCTCACAACGGCGAGTGTGGAATTGAGCGTGCGAGAACCCGATTCATCTTACGAGTTGCGCGAACGATACGCTACCAAGTGGCACGTTAGGGCTAATGAGGGGGGAGGGGGGAACCCCCCGTTGAAATAAAAAAAAAGAGAGAGACTCAAAAAACGAGAGGAAAATACAAAACGAGGGCTTTTAAACGCGACAGTCGAAACTCGAATCGAATCGTTACAGTCAAATGACATCGCCATAATTGATCGAATCGCAGCAGGATGCAGACGTGACTCAGCAAATGCCTGCCACTGGATGGTCGACATACCCGCAATCGTTCGATGTAAACAAAAACACACACACACGCAACAAAGATAAATATACCCCATATAGCCTAAACCGACTGTCGGGGCAAGTGCTGTTAGCGAGCACTTATGAAGTGCCAGGACGACATACGAGGGGCTTGGCGGACAGCACCACGCCCGGCCGCCTTTGTCAACCCCCAGTGGCGATGTTGACACACCGCTAGACCAGGTACTCATTTGAGGCTGAGTCGACCTAGGGGACAGGGCCCAGGACCGTTTCAGATAATCGTCACTGGTGGGTGTTGGTGGCCGTGAGCGGGACTCGAACTCGGGCCGCCGGGTCCGTAGCGCATCGCAGGCGCGGCGCGCGCACCGCCACACCTACCGCTCCCCTCCTCCACCCAGCGACGGCAACACACAACAGTTGCTCAGTGGAACCCTGCGTCCTCCTCGTCGGCGGACGACCTATATAATGTCGTCCCTCTCTCGACCTTGTTAAATGCGCAGACCTTTGCTCAGAGCTAAGCGAGGAGTCGTTGAGCAAACTGCAAGGGGACAAAGTTAACGCGCGTAACACGCGACTGCGGCGGTGCCGGGACGCAGCGCGCATTGACGCGTAAGTCGACTCGTCGCGAGTTTCGAGGGGTTTCCTTCCTTCCTTCTATCTTTCTTCATTCTTTCTTTTGCCTGCGTGCACTTGGCGCAGCAAGCCCGCGCTTCTCACCGGCAACAACTAAAAAAAAGAGAGAGGATCTCTTTTTTTTCTTCTGTTAAAAATGCGGAACTTATTGGCTTTCTGGGGGGGGGGGGGTGTTGCGTGGATGACCAGGGGAAGGCGAAAAGGGAGGTCCCCATTTAAATGCGTGTATGTGAAAGGAGGGATTTTAGTGGCTTTGGGATATTCGTCGCACGTCGTCTTTGCACGCTGCGCCCCTGGGGATGTGTCCACGGGGCTGCGCGCACCGAATCCCCCTCCTCCTCCTGCCGCCGCTGCTGCTGGCAATCTCCCTGGCTCCTCGGCGCGCCGTTCCCCAGCGTCACGACCCCGACGCGTCCCCACCGCTCCTCGCGATGTCCGCAGGTTGTCGGAACGTGCACTACGACCTCGTGTTCCTGCTCGACGGCTCGTCGAGCGTGGGCAAGGGCAACTTCCAGAAGGTGCGCGAGTGGGTGTCCAACCTCGTGGGCTCGTTCGACACGGGCCGCGAGAGGACGCGCATCGGGGTGGTGCGCTACAGCGACAGCCCGCACACGGAGTTCGAACTGGGCTCGCACTTCGCAAAGGAGGACGTCAAGCGCGCGGCGCACAACATCAAGTATACCGGCGGCAACACGCGCACGGGCGACGCCATCAGCTACATCACCAAGCACAGCTTCTCGGAGGAGGCGGGCGCGCGGCCCCACGACTCGTCCGTGAACAAGGTGCTCGTGCTGCTGACGGACGGACGCAGCCAGGACTGGGTGCTGGAGCCGGCCAAGGAGGCGCGTGCCGCCGGGGTGCGCGTCTTCGCCATCGGCGTGGGGGAGGCGATGCGCGAAGAGCTCGAGGAGATGGCGTCCGAGCCGCTGGACGCGCACGTCTTCCACGTGTCCGACTTCGACGCCATCGACAAACTTCGAGACATCCTGCGCCGGAGGATTTGCGAAAGTGAGCGCTCTCCCCCACCACCCCCACCACCCACCACCCCTCTCGTATTCACCTCCCGTCGAACCTCCCTCTCTCTCCCCTCAACCTGCCCCTTGTTTCGAAAGGTGCGGGGCTGGTCAGCTGGAAACGCGTGCGCCGAGTGAGTGTTCACGCTCAGCAGGGGCGACGTGTCTTTAAGTTTTCAGTGTTCATCAGCAGAAACGTGTCAATGAGTGTTCAGTGTTCATCAGCGGCAGCGGCAACGTCTGTGAATGTTCAGTGTTCAGCAGCAACAACGTGTCTTTAAGTGTTCAGTGTTCATCAGCGGCAACGTGTCTATGAGTGTTCAGTGTTCATCAACGGCAGCAGCAACAACGTCTATGAGTCATCTTCTTTGAACCAAAGAAGATGAATCATTGCAGTCACGAAAGCTTTAAATCGAAATTTAACGTCTATGAGTGTTCAGTGTTCATCAGCGGCAACGCGTGCACTTGGTGTTCAGTGTCCGTGTCGACGATTTGTAGAGTGGAGCAAAGTTAGGTGTTTTTTTTTTCCTTCTTGCAGGAGTAGCCTGATGAATGTTTGAAACGATGCTGTCGTTGAATGATTGCAGTGGGCAGTGGAGCGGGTGTTTGTTGTTGTTGATGCTGCGATTCTGTGGTCCCATGGTTTGAGATTGGTGACCCCCCTACCTCCTCCACACACACACACCACATTCGGCAGTCTCTGTGCCGCTGTGAAAGTGAGTGACGGGCGCGGTCTCGTTCTGGCCAACGCGCTCGCAACTTTTGCGACGGGAGACGCAACGCCATCCGCTTGTTTGTCGAGAGCTTCTCGTTTAATTGATTGCCTTTTGTGGCCAGCCGGGAGACGATTAAGTTGCCGTCGTCACAGTGCGAGATGAGTTGTGTTTATTGCATCGTTAGGGTCACTTTAGCGCATGCAGCCAGAGTTTATGTTGAATTTCAAGTCAAACTAAGCAAGTTGTTGTTCGCTGATGAAGACGCCCATATCTGACTTTTTACGTAAGGGTACAAGCTCACCACAGATGCGTGCATGTTTACGGGGTAATCTTATGTTCGTGTGGGCTATTAGAGTCACTTAGTGGATGTTCGATAACAAAAACAAGTTTACAGCCGAACGATTTTTTTTTTTTATGGAAGCTTAGAAAAAGTTGTCATATAATAAAGGAAACAATATATTTTTTACCAATCGGAACTTCGTACAAACAGACCCAATCGGGCACCTGATTACGAGAAGACTACTCCAGCGAGTGGTAGTTTCGAGGTGACATGTATCGCCTAATTAGACATCGCAATTTACGGCTTGGGAACCATGTTTGGTGCAGGGCACACAAATCATCTCCTGGCAGCCGTTAACGCAACAAGAACAAACACAAAAAAAGGCAAATTGCTCAGACAATGCCGGCCGTTCAACTCAACTGACTTGGAACGTGACGTTTTCGCTCAATGGGGTTAAATCTTAAAGATTTTAAACACAGTTTTATTGTTTGAATTTTTGTTCATCTTTTCTATGCAGCGTGCAGCTATGCAATTGGTTCGGGGAGATTGTGTAATTCCGTGCGAAATTGCTCTTTCCTTTTTCCTAACCGTGCACCTACCCTCGCTTGTATGAAATCTTACCCCCCTTTTCACCAACACACACTCGACTCCCCTTGCCCATGGGTGCCAAGCTCATAAAAAAGGAATAAGTAGAAAAAATGGTGCAATTTTAGATTTTATTTTTTACATTTTCCCTTTAAAGCAAAATCCATTGTATCCTAAAATACTACGCTTAGCTCCATACAATTTGCCCTGGAAGTGCGCCAAAGTTTGACCGAATGAAAAGCGCTTTTGAACATATTGTATGTGTGACTGAGCCGAGATTACCAATATTCCGGGAGCAGAGCCAGTGTGAGATGAAAGAAAACCAACGGCACTTTGTCCCAGAGCTCCCCCCTGTCGTGGGTCCTGCCACCATCGCGTCTCATCTCAGACGAAGGCAGTCCAGAATCAGAAAACAGTATTTTTTATACTGGAGGAATCCGACGAGCTACAAAACTCTATTTTTTTTTTACAGACGTCCAGTCGCATACGTGAAAGCAAAACGAGTGGGGAGACTGAATGCATTTCTCATAAGAGTTAACATGGAAGCCACATAATGATTTCTCGGTGATGAAACTTCCTGGAATTTTCTAAAAAGTTAATATTTATCTAAGAGAAAAAAGATAATTCTTCCGAGAAATGTTCACACTGCAGTAATGTGGTATCCGCCTTCCTGCTCTTTTTTGTTCACTCATTCCTGTCCCGATCTCCACTTCCACATGTGTTCGCTCTTCACATTTTATCAAAACAGATTATTATACATAAAGCGTTTAAGAGGTAGAAAAGTGGCGTAGTGGTTAGCACACCGTGCTGCAAAACCAGACTCGGGTTCGTCTTCCGAGCTCACCCGTCATCCGTGGTGAGGGATATCTACACGTGTCATGGCATGGCCTCCTCCTTCACTAACCAGCGTGGTGAAGTATGGTCAAATAACTCACATGACCAAACAACACGGCGTAGCGAAGCCCTCACCCAATGTGGATTTACAAAGGGCTGTAAATTTTTTTTTTTTAAATTACGAAACGTTTAATAATGTATCAAATATATGGAATTAAAACTGTAACG
This sequence comes from Petromyzon marinus, assembly GCF_048934315.1. Taxonomy (NCBI): domain Eukaryota; kingdom Metazoa; phylum Chordata; class Hyperoartia; order Petromyzontiformes; family Petromyzontidae; genus Petromyzon; species Petromyzon marinus. The sequence goes on from NC_133678.1 coordinate 4,310,758, forward strand.
TGGCTATACTTATGTATTTCCACTTCCAATGGGTTGATGCCGCAGGTGACGCGAGTTATGTATGCGCTGCATTTAGTCTGACACTCTAAAATACAAAGTCAGTGGGGGTTTTTTCGTTCAGGTAATTTTTGGTGGTCCTGGAAGCTCGCTAACGCGATGGCGGAATTCAACGCAGTTTATCTGCACTTGACTTATCGTAATTTATCTCAGTGGGACGTTGCCAAGGCTGTTATTTTCATTTTTTTGCATTATCTCTGGACTCCTGTGTGGTATGTTTCGCAGATTTAATCAATACGTAGAGGTCAAACTGGAATTTGCAGAGCTCCAGTCTTTGAGCATTATGGGGTTACGCCTATTATTCCCCCCTCCCTCGCCAGAGGGTAAAACAGGGTCATAAAGGTGGCCTGGGTGATGGTATTCAATTCCTTCATGTGAATTCACTGAAAGAGAAAAAAAACAGGCTCTGGGGTTGAGGCAGTAAAACGTGGCAGCAGACGTAGCCTACAGCGAGGCTTTACATTTTGTGAGTGACCTCTGTGTTTCTTGTCTCGGCTTAACGTCACCCGTTATTGCGATTGCGTTATTTGTCACACGTCCGTCCGTCGTGATGGCGTTAAACTGGGCCAGCTGGGACGCGTACCCCTAACGCGGTGACGCGATTTTCCTTTTATACTTTAAAATTAAAAGGAACCCTCTCCTGCAGCAAGGGTGGAGGAAGGGCATTTTCAGCGTGAACGAAATTGTCTGCGGCACTTTTGAGTTTCCCTTTTTTAATGTTTTACGAGGTTGCTGTAAACGGTGGGGGGGGGAGTGGTGGTACGGTGGTGGTGGTGGCGGCGGCGGCAAGCCAAGGAAATATTTGTTAAAGCTCGTCGAAAGCAGCCAAAACATTGCCGGGCGATGCAATCTGTGGCCAGATTTCTCGCGTGAAAGTGTCTGCCACTGCCACTGCTGCTGTGAGGAGGACCACGAGCCTCTCACTCTCTCTCTCTCTTGGCCTGTCAGTGGAGATTATCCCGTGTGCCTTGACGTGTGTTCAGTTCTGCAGCGGGCTGGTTCGGCTCAAGGGTGTTACAGGGGTCATGACCTACGTGCAAACGACTGAAGTGTTTTATTTATTTAATTCTGAAGTTAGCCCCGCAAAAAAGAAACTCGCCCCCCCCCCGCCGCCCACCCTGAACCAAGAAAAAAAGTACGAAAGTGCAACGCGGTGGCATGTGGCGCTGGTGTAAAGCCACTGTGACCAACAGAGGCAACCTCGCTCCGGAGTGACAGATGGATTCCCGACGGTCAGCCTCTGACACGAGAACTTAAGATGTAAAAAGTAAGGGTGCAGGCCTGAAATTGCTCGTACGTATGTACCGTATGTCAGTGCCGGATTAAGCTTGTGCGGTGCCGATAGCATATGTATTAAAATGCATTTTTTTTTTACTTGCGTAGTAAAGTAACTGTATTTTTTCATTTGCTATACAGCCAGGTAATACGATAAAACGGCTAACCTTAAACACCCAGTCGTTCATAAAAGTTGCAGGCGGTATAGTACTATAGTAATAGAGCAAGTGCAGGATCACTGAGCCGTAATTGATAGCTTGAAAGCATTTAGAGCGGGGCCCTTGAAAGTGCGGGGCCCGTAGCTACTACACATGTAGCTACTTTTGCTACTAGGATAATCCGGCACAGCTGTATGTACGTACGTTGAACTTCTTTCACGCCGTGCTAATCGGAGGAGCGGCGGAAGGGCCTCCGCTCGAGCGAAAATACTCACCCCTCTGGCGGGTATCTTAGCCTACTCTTCCACACTGGCCCGATGTCTTGGAAGATATGGGAGCACCCGCACGTTACCCCACCGCAGGCGACTTGCTGTTGTGCGATGCATTTACACGTTGACGGGTCGACCACCTGAACCAATTTTTTCGACTGCCGGGAGGTCGAAACGGCGACCTCTGCATTCGGGACACGTAGCGCCTAAACATGTGCCACACTTCAACCCGCATTCTAAACTAATGACCACACACATGGGATCAGTCATTATATACCCCTCCTCTGTGCCCATTAGATAGACTCTAATCGACTCGGCACACTTAATAAGTGTGTTTATATGTTTAGTTGTGTTTTGCCAAAAGTCTGAACTAGACCTCCATGGAATTTTGGCATTTCAAAATAAACAAGTGATTAATGCTCTACCTCCAGTCGAAGGAGGATTTCGACGGCGATGTGACTGCATGTGTGTGCTAATGCCCACGCTCATTGTGATTTCTTTCCAACAGCCGTCATCTGCCCGAACCTGCAAATAGAGAAGATGAAGGAGCCGGGACAGTTTACCCAAGTCCCAGGTAAGTTGTGTTCAACCCATTTCAGTTTTCAAGAGGGAAACTAGGCCCTACCGTGCGCATTCAATGACTGATGACGGCTCTGTGAATGTTACGGACAAAACAGCTTGTGTTGAGTACAACAGACGCAACGTTTTCACATTGCCCAATGGAAATTATGAGCCTATTGAAAACCATAATCAGGGCTAAGACAACAACACAAAACGTTTGCAGGGATTTTTTTCGCCCAGATTTGTGGCCCGAGGACACCCGTCTCGATTGTGTCCACATCCCAACATTGCTGGCTACATAGCATGCACTCGTGTGTGTGTGTGTGCGTGCGCGTGTGTGTGTGTGCATACGCGCGCGTTTATTAAACTCTATCGTAGCAACCGTACAGTCACGCGTGCCTGTGTTCCTTTTGCCAACGAAGCGTACCAGAGCGAATGTTTCTGTGGGAACTGCACAAATAAAAAATATATATGCAATTTGTAAAAGTACGAAGGAGTGTATTAATTTGTTAACCTGCAGAGGATAACGTTTGAGGTTAGGATATATATTTTAAATTCTCTTGAGAATGGACTCGCTCTTATCAAAACAACACGTACTTTTCATTTGATTTCGAACCCCGGCAAATCGATGGGCTTAGCTGCACTCATGGAAGATGATTGGGAGAAAAAATATGTTGACAGCGTTTAGAAAAAATCATCATTCCTCTTACACATTTCCCTATCAAAATTCTCAGTTCACACAAACGTGGAGGATTCATGAAATTGCAGTGCGACAGGAGGATTGGCTAAAATATGCAACCTTCATTTTCGTGTTAGCCCTGACATGGGAGCCAAGGTCACGCTGCCTGTTCTTTATTTTCACAGATAATATCCTCGCAGCCTGTCAATGTGAAATGAAATGTTTATTGAATGCATAACTACACTCATGGGATGCAGCATAACATTCGAGAAGAGACACTTATTGAAGGTATGCTCAGATCCACACCTGTTCGCCGTACTTTATTTTATTTTTTCCCGAAAAAAAAGTTACGCCGGTCCACTTATACAGCGCAAGGAGCAACTGTGCAGGAGTATGAGGGGTGGCAGCAGCTTGCCAAGGGCTTTCATCCAGCAACGGATTGACCAACGCTGATAATGGTGATGAGCACAGCGCTGGTCGCGTCATGGGTAGACTTAATAACACGTGCCAGTTATTTACCTTAGGGAAACCTCGTGGAGTTTTAAATATACTTTGGTCCTGCTGCATTGGGATTCTTGGCCAATACCATTCGTGAGTGGTTGCCGTGATATGGAAGGAGTCTGCAGTGACCAGAGAAAGCCCATGCAGATGAGGGGCTGATACTCAACACTCCCATCTCTTGGCCACCTCGGAGCCCATAACTCACAACACCTGGAATGCTTTGATAATCATTGTAGTAGTAACCAGGCTCAAAAAAACTCTGCTTAGCTTCCTCCATCTACGCGATGGATGGCCTCTAGAAAGCATTTTTGAAAAACTACAAAGATTTTTATTTTACCAGGTAATGCCCAGCGAGCTATTTACCTCATTTTCAGAAGCGACCTGGCCACAAATGAGAGTGCAACAAAGTGGCTTGCCGCACGTAAATTCATAGCAGTTAAATACCCTCAATGCACCTCCGATGAATGCGGTTGGCTACGTACGGTACAAAATAAATTCGACGCAAATTTTTAGAGGACGCCAAGCAGCGTTTTAGGTAATGATCCTTCTTCACTGTACATACAACGGCCATTGCATGCAATTTCATTTTTTTATTTTTTATTATTAATTGTTATTGCCGAAAGTGCTGAGTTTTTTGTTGTTGTTATAATCGGAAGAGATTTAAATTAGTCTTTCCCAGAAGATGCGCTGTGATGATATGCATATGTCCAATAATAAAAAGCCCTTGCCTAAATACATCCGGATTGTCCACACGGTTGGTTAGCCTTGAAACGTGCCATGAATCTATTCGCCATCATCTTCGTGAAACAATTTATATACACTCGGCAGGAGACTAATAGGCGTGTAATTCTTCAGGTCAGTAGTTATCTCTTTTTAAAATATTATAAGAATGATTGAGGTATCATTCCCTGATGAAGGCATTTCATTAAGTTGTTTGAGTTTTTCATTTCATTTAATTTTCCCCTCCGTTGGTGGTGTCAATGACTGCATATATATTTAAACCATCATATAAAATTGAGTTTTTCAAATTAAGTTGGTAGAGTTTTCAGCCCTCGGAATGAAACTAGCATTTTGACTGGCAGGCGCCGACCGTGCAGGAGGAAGCGCGAGAGAGTGTGCCCCCTCAAGTATGGGTTCAAAGAAGTCAATTAAACTATAAACCATGTTTTATTTTACCAGGTCAGACACATTGAGCTAAATAGCTGTTTTTCAGAAGCGACCTCGCTATCACAAATGATGGCTCAAGAAGTGGCTGACAGTGTGGAAATGTATAGCAGCCAACTACTCTGAACGCGTGATGTTGATTCTAAATGTGAAGGGAAAAACCGGTGGACCCGGAGAAAAATCCACGCGACCACGGGGAGAACATGCACACTTCAAATATAAAGTCCTCGGGGGTCGGGATCGAACCAATGTACTCCTGGAAACAAGGCGAGGTAGTTAACATCTCGCCACCATGGCAAGAATGTCAGTGGTTTTGTGAATTCTGTTTCCCTAGGTAATTCTCTAACACAGGTGTGCAATGATCTCCGAAAGTTCTGAGCGGATTAAGTGTCTCATGACACGACAACAAAAGCAGAATTAAAATCCATGTGGGGAGCGGTAGTGCAATAGTTAGCGCGTTGCGCTGCGAACCCGATGAGCCGAGTTTTATTGCCCGCTCACGGCCAACACCAGTGACGATTATTTGAATCGGTCCTGGGCAGGTCGACTCAGCTTCAAATGAGCACCCTGTTTGATGTGTAAACATTGTCACTGGGGAGACAAAGGTGGCCGGGCGTGGTGCTGGTCACCCACCCCCTGTGTGCCGTGCCGGCCTTCACAGGTGCTCCTCGCTAACATCACTGTTAAGGCTAGACGGGAGATCTTTGTCTCTGTTTCCCTAGAAGTTGTTTTAACACAGGTGTGCAATGATCTCCGAGAGACCTGAGTGGATTCATTGCCAATGGTAGAATTAGAATCCAACAGGGCAACAAAGGCAGACAATTAAGAAGCCGAATGTTAGGTTCACGTGAATATACACAAGATTTCAGTTGTGCTTAAAATTGGTGAGTGCCCCGGATGTCTACAGTATAGCGTTTCTGTTTGTCTTGGTTGGCGGACAAGTATGCCATGTTGACAATTGCCATGGGAGAGATACGCATCTGCCCCTAGAAATGTTCAATTAGCCAGCCAAAGATACGGATCCCCCCCCTCCCAACCGTCACATTCACGAGGCATCAATCATTGCGGAGCGTATGGGATAATCTACGCATTTCTCGCAGATTGCAGTCGTCCTCCATATTTACCATCAACACCTCCGTCAATTTGCAGCCTGTTTGTAATTGCAGAGCGCTCCTTGATTTGTGAGCGCGCCAGTCGAGTCGGCAGTTCTATCGCCTCTACGCCAGCGTTGCTCCGTCTCTCCCCTCCACGCAACGTGTATGCACATTTGCTGGAATGTGCGTAAAACACCCCGTCAAGTGAAGTTACCTGTTCAAATACCCCAAAAAATGAATCTTGGCATTAACACAAGCAGTGATGGTCGTCAACCTATGCTTGGCGAAGTTTGGATATGGCATGGTTCGTGAGTTGATTCGGGAATGGCCCGCATATCGACGTATTGGCGGTGCACCGGTGCAGCATGACACACTGGTCCTCATAAACATCTAAACTTGAATCAGCAAATCTGTTTAGCAGTCTTTACTTGACCCTGTCGCCAAGTTTGACGCGATTCAAAGGTCAACTTTGACCGTTGATTTGGGTCCCGCTGAATCGAAGAACCGTCCGACCAAGTCTAGGGCACGAGGAGTCAAATTTTCGCCTTTGGGACACGGAGCCGGCCAATCGTCATCAGGCTGGGTGCTGCTATACGGCAACAGACTGTGAAACTTCGTTTTCAACCGCGCATGGAACACTCGTCTTCCGACTGCTTCGACACCACGGGAAATGATTTTGACGCACCCTGCAAAATGTTCTGACCGGGGTTGCGAATCGCGGGAAAATATATAATTTTTGAGATTTTTTTTTACCATGCACCGATCTATCGCCGATACGTTCATATACGGAATTAAACAAAGGGGAGTTCATATCAGTTGCAGTTATGGAAGCAGCGGCCTGGTTAAAACGCTGTAGTTTGCTCCACTTAAAAATTAAGGAAACCGCTTTGCGTGAATAACCTTAAATCAAACAGTATGACTGCTGATGAGGCCCAAGCATGTCAAAACCATCTCAAGAATTTGTCTTGTTTCATAAATATTCTGCTGGTTGGCATAAGTCGAAGGGGGCAATGTGCTGACACGCCGATCAACATTTTGTAAGTGTTGTGCAGTTACAGAACGCAGAGTGTCGTCTTCATGTATTTTATTACCTGGCCGCTGCCGGACGGCGCACAGTGAATTTTGGTGACCGATTCTAACACTGCCGCTTGTTGTGTGTGACCGACCCAAACCACATTGGAAAGGGGGGCGGGGGGGGGCAAAAACACACACACACAACACTCTGCCACTTCTTGAATTGGAATATCCACATTAGTTTTTTTTCCTTTACCAAATCCAAGCACCCACAAATATGAAGCGGCTGACCATTTTCCATGAAAAGCCCCCCAACTGTTTAAACTCTGGTGAAACGGACCGTGGCTTCGCCGGCATAAATGACTGCACGCGCGTGCGCGCGCGCTCGCTTTGATTCGACCTTTCCTGACCCTCGTTGTCTCGCCGCTCGGTAACCAATTTTAACGGGGGCGGGCTCAGTCAAGGGGATGACGCGACGATAATTTGAGCCACATTTGCGTTCGAGCGGAGGTGTCATGAAATGCAACGCGTCCCGAAATGCTCAGACGCATCGACTGCGGTAATCGCGTCTACGCACGACTTCTACAGGCCGTGTAGCCTGCAGAGATGCGTGCTTTGGAAAGTCTTAAACTGCCTGTTTGGTTTTGAATGAATGAATCTCAATTGCAAACCTGACTTTTAAATATATTATTTATGCAATGCACAAATGTTTTTTTTTTTATAATCCAATTACATTTTCTTGCGACAAAACGAAAACGGATTTTTCTTTTACCTAATATATCCAATTATCATGCTAAAGCACGCTGCCACTTTTATGCATTCACGGCATGATTTGAACAGAAAGAGGCAAAAAGTGTGCCATTACAGTGTTTACTGCACATAACCACAGAGCTTCATAGCAGTTCACGCTCACCATCCTAAGACCTCAAACCAGCTATGTCCAACTCAGTGCCGATAATAATGCTATATATATGTGTGTATATATGTATATATGTATGTGTATTTATACTTGTGTGTGTGCACTGTGGCTATGACAAAATGGCCCAGAATGCAGCGACTCTAAGCTTAAAGGCCGTATCTGAACGTGGCTCTTTCACTCCAGCGCTGTCCTACCAGACAGTCTCGCCCCCTTCACCTGATGAAGGCCGCTTGTGTTGTGGCCGAAACGTCGTGAGAATATTATTGTGTTATTTTATTTTATCAATTTATTATTTTATTATCATTCTACGTGACTTTACCGAAAGAACCAAAGAAGATGCAGCTAATCCTATCAGACCTCGAAAGTTAAGCAGGGGTGAGCTTGGATCGTGCCTGAGATGGGTGACCACCAAGCATGAAGCAGGTGCCATGGGGATCGTGTGCAGTGGAGTGCAGTGCAGTAGCCCCTCGTTATTCACGAGGGAGTTGCTCGTGAATAGCACTTTTCATGGATAATGATATCGGCCTATGAAAAAAGAAAATTGATTACCTGAAATAAATACATCAATAAGCTCTTTAATATGTGCCAATTATCATAATAACAAGTAACTTTGTCTCATCACTTTATCTCATTGCTTTCTTTCGGTCTCGATGCAGTCGTGCAGAGCTCCAGATTAGACGTTCAACATGCTTAATGCACGTATGTTTAACGTCTTTCGCACCGTACATAGCCAACCGCGCTAATTGTAGGTGTGAGGGGAAGGATAACAAACTAAACACAAAAATAAGTTCTTCAGAAATTCGTTTTAAATCCAGGTACGCAAGTGCATCGCTCCAGTGGCTTCCTAATATCGGAAGGAAGAGCGTTCCAGACGGCCTCAGAAGCGCATCTGAAAGCGCGCAATGCGGCGACCGTCTTTGTTCAATGGCCAGCCAAAACACGTTGAGCGATCCCAACCCCTCAGTGTCCGGTCACCCGTCAGTCTGAGCAGACTCTGGCCTTCGGTCCCCAAAGGGTGTTCAGAGGAGTGGTGGTTGAAAACAAAGCAATGGGTGATATTATTCAGTGTTGGGGCCCAAAACCCAACAGGCAATTTCACCCCGATTGTCTGTGGTCAAATGTTTGTAAATACAGACCGGACCAATGTCAGTGTGAATGAAACTGGGCAGTAGGGCAAATGTCACTGATCCACATTTGTCCTTTGGGGCGGGGTAGGGGGGGAAGAAGGGGGAATGGTTCTTGGAATTGGAGGATGCGAAAGGCTGCCACCACGAGGCGCTGAGTGAAGCGCACTTCGACAAGACACCAGAAAGTAAATTTAAAGGCCCCCGGTTATTTTTGCCTCAATACGATACTCAAACTGTAATGCCTGTGATGCTGAGCGCCTCCCATTTTATTTTTGAGTCGGATAGCAATCCGCGGGCGTCAGGGGAAAAAAAAAATAAAGACACACGGAATGCCTCCGAAATTAGACATCTCGGAGCAAGTCGGGAGCAAGCCTGCTCTCCACCAAAATGAGCCATCAACTTGAACACAGATGCAAATGCCATTCCATCCAACATTAGCACCAAACGTCACTTATCACTCCGTGGGTTTTACATGATTGCACCGGCTAGCTCTCAGACGTGTGTTGAGGCTCGTGCACTCCTCCTGTCGAAAACTTCCCCTTCGGTTTCTGGAGAAGCTCCCAGCAGGCGTGGAGTGAATCGCAGGAGGACATCGTGTGCTAAAATACTCTCGCAGCACAACCTGAAAACGCGCACAAGAGATCTATCGAAACTACCAGCAATCTGTTAGGTTATATTTTTTCTTGTTGGGTGGTGTGTATGGCACGAAGGCATGCTTTATTTAGGAGTATTGAGAGTAACTTTAATGTTGGACATTGACCAAGCGTTCCAGGTCCTGGTCTTTTTTTGTTTGAATGGTCTACTTGTTGGAATTGCTTCGGCTGCAAGATTTATGGCACTGTGCCTACGACAACGAGAAGAGAATGGCAAATATGTCATTTGCTGTTATTTTTGCGTTGGCCACTTGCCCAAATAGAGACACGTAATAGTTGGCAACCTCCACATGCGAGGAATGATCACGCACACCAGTATATCTTACACAGTTCCCACTTCAAGCACAATGAATGGGTTCTTACAAAGTGTGAGATGCTTCATTTCTCTGTGACAATAACCATTATAACTTGATTCAGGCTTGTGTTTTCACACGTTTGAATGCTTTGAAATTTTACGCGGTACCAATGTGGTGGTTTCACGTTGAAAGAGTGTCATCTCTGTGTTGGGAATTTGGCATATTGATGAATGCTTTCAAGTATTTGCCTTGAGGGCTATGAAAAACTACGAGTCAGTTTCAAGGCAACTAAATTATAGCCACAGAATCTGACGACCATAACATTTAACAGAGGCATCATCTGGGCTTTTATAGTAACCCCATACAGCAGGTCAGAGAGATGAATAACAGAGCCCAATTTGTCGCAGTGTGTAACAAATCCTCCATTCTTCTTGTAATTCCGTTTCCTTGAAATCGACCGCGGACGACTTGCATTCGACATCAGCAAATTGTCAGGTTATTTCACGGCAATATTAGAATACTTTCTAAGCAGGGATTTTATGATCATTTATCCCAAGAGCAGTGCTCTCCTACTCGCTCGTGAAGCATAATAAATAGGCCTGTGACGTCAATTCCTGCGCTAAAGACGATGCATCGATTACTTTTTTGGAGGACTGATTGTACGCGACTTGTGGCCAATTTCGAGTGGATGCTCCGCTTAATCCTGCAATTGGGAAAACGGAGTAAACATGCATATAGGACGTGACAAATGATAATAATTTATTGTTGAGTTCAACCGTGATCCCGCATCGGGGCATTTAATTTAATTTCACGTGGGGATGGTGAGTAAAGCTAAAAGTGCGGTCCTAAAATGTCTTGCTCATGCCACTACCGGTAGAAAGGTCTCCACTAGATGGAGCTCAAGAGAAGCCCTCTGGAGCATGTTTTACCTACTCTCCCCTGCTGGCCAAACAATTTTGGAAGAGGAGGGAGTACCCACACTTTACCCCACCGCATTTGACCTGCAGATCGATTGTCGTGTCCCCATGGGTACTGTCGGGTGGACAAGGGCACAGTGATTTATGAAACGTAACCGTTGTTGCCACTGTCACGCCAGTAGATCAAGTCCAGTGTGCCAACCATGACACCACGACAGCATCCATTGTGGGATGCCACGGTGGCGAGATGTTAACTACCTCCCCTGGTAAACAGGAGGTCGTGGGTTCGATCCCGACCCTGCGTTTGCACGTTCTCCCCGCGGTCGTGTGGATTTTTATTCGGGTCTTCCATGTTTTTCCCTCCGCATTTAGAATCAACATGAACGTGCATTTCGAGTGTTTGGCTGCTATACATTTCCACGCGATTAGCCACTTGGCTGAGCTATCGTCACCCGTGGCCACGTCGCTTCTGAAAAAAGAGCTACATAGCTCAGCGTGCCTTACCTGATTAAAAAAAACATTTTTAAATAGTTTAACCCGAACAAAGGGGGCAGTGTCGTTGCGCGTTGTTGTCATCCGTGATGGCGGCGGTGACGTCGTTGAACTGTGACGCAGGCTTTGACCTCATGGAGCGGTTTGAGCTGCTGGACCAATCGGCCCTCAAGGAAACTCGGGGCCCGAAGGGACACACGTCGCTGCGCCTCGGGAGTGTGCCGCTCGTCCAGCTGACCGAGTAAGCCGCCCGCACTCCTTGTCCCCCTGACCGCTCGTGGTCAACCTCGCAGCGGCGGCGATGCCGGCGGCTTTGGACCTAACCCATTGGACAAAGAGGGCGGTCACGGCATCGCCGCGCTCTTTCGGATGCGCTTTTGCTGGCCGTCTGGAACGCTCTTCCTTCCGATGTGAGGAAGCCACTGGGAAGCTATGCACTTTTCAATCATCTGGATTGTCAAACTAATTTCTTGAGAACTGCCTGTTGTATTTAGTTTGTTGTCCTTCCCACACACCTCCGATGAGCACGGTTGGCTACGTACAGTGCGAAAGAAGTTCAACATAAATCTTGACTTAGATGCTTTCGTGACTGCAGGAATTAATATTCCTGGGTCTTTCGGTAAAGTCACGTAGAGAGTTTGAAAAAAGTGGCGTTTTTTTAAATTATTATTATTTTAAAAAACAATGCTTTTTTAAAATTTTCTTGCTTTGGTTTTCACACCTGATGATGATTGCTTGTCTTGCAGTCGAAACGTCGTGAGAATTTTATTGTTTTATATTTTCATTATTTTATTGTTTCCCTTCTCCGTGACTTTACCGAAAGAACCAAGAATATGAATCCCTGCAGTCACGAAAGCTTTCAATAAAAATTTCACGTAGAGAGGTTCAAAGAAAATAACAAAAAATAACAAAAATCTACGACGTTTCGATCGCAACACAAGCATTCTTCCTGATGACGAACGCTTGTGTTGCAATCAAAACGTCGTTGTTTTTTGTTATTTTCTTTGAAGCTATCTACGTGATCATCATTGGACCTCCTTTGCCTGTACCAAAATATAATAATGGGGTTTTTCCCCTTTTTTCTGGCAACAAAACTGAAACTTTTTTTTACAAGGATTCATGTCTGCATTAACCACAATACTTGCAGTCAAAATGCAAAAAAAGCTGTCATCTTGTGTGGACCAATCAGTTTCAAGGACAATGCATATATTATCAGTGTGTTTTTTTTGTTTTCATTTGACTGCAAGTATTGTGGTTAATGCAGACATGAATCCTTGTAAAAAAAAAGGTTTCAGTTTTGTTTCCATAAAAAAAGGGGGAAAAACCCTATTACTATCTACGTGACTTCACCGAAAGACCCAAGAACATGAAGTTCAACGTACACTCATGTATGTGGTGGCGGTGGGTATAGCGCACGCAGGGAAGTGCAGGGGGGGGGAAAGTTACGCCTCAGCTGACATTTCATATATCTCTTCTCTCTTTCTTTCGTATGGCATTTCAAGAATAACTGACAAAACATTAGAACTGTGCATTGCGTTTGGTAATCCATTTGATGGCATCGGGAGTCTCTTGATTTATAGCGTCCGTACCTCCAGTGGGTTTAGCGAATAATGGGGGAGTGGCAGGCTACTGCAACGACACAACTAGCGGTTCGCCACCCGTCCGTGCACATTTAGGGGCAACTCTTTTCCACCCTCCGTTTGCGAAGGAAATAGCAGCTCCCCCCCCCCCCCCCCCCCCGCCGTGCGTCGTTTCGATCGCTGCTAAGCGCAGCCCATTTTATTCTAAGCAGGCTAAAGAACAGCGCTATCTCGATTCTGCGTCGGGCCTTCGATGATTTCCTGTTTTGTATGACGACACGGGTTCACGGTTCACCACGAATGAAACATGCCAGGTTTGTGGTTCACCAAGGGAAGGTGAAAGTGTCTCTGCCGTGCCGTACCGTGAATCTGACCGTCCGCACAATCAATTTCCCAGAGTTTTTCCGCCAATACAGCGCCAACTGTGAGATGTACTCGCTGGCCCTCCCAAAAAAAGTCAGGAGACATTATTTTAGTAAATCACGTAGGGTGATTTCATTTAATTTGACAAGTGTTAAAACTGGATTCCAATAACATAAAGCATGCGTGAATTCTGTTTTGAAATAAATGTGAGACTTTGTTCTTAAGATTACAGCTGCCTTCTTCAGCCCACATAAAAATTCTAACTAAAATTGTTCGTGTTGCAATTTTTTATTCCATCTTATAAATATCATCTGAAAAAGGAAGAAGAAGAAGAAGAACCATAGATATCAATAATGATAATGGATAAAATATAAACTTAAACAATAAACTATTAAAACGTGTTAATGCCAGCATTCAAATAAATGAAATAGCCCTGTGTTCCGGATGTTGGGACACCCTCTATATGGTGCGATATAGCTACGTGATAAAAGTGCCATCCGTGTTCCAAACTAGGTCCATTTTGTGATCATTTTTTTATTTGCTAAGTAATATATATGAAATCGTAAACTCAATAGGTAAAGTTCGAAATAAATACCGATGATCCATTGAATTTTTGCTTTGCAAAATTGTCTCTGGAGTAACTGCGAGGAATTTTCACAGCTCTTGTAATGATTTCCCGTGTAAATTGTAGCATGCGCGTTTGAAGCATTATACATTGTAAAGTTGCAATCATTAGTCAAATTACAGTTGAGTCAACTGAACTTGGTGAACTTTTAAGCAATCTTACTTCTGCTGCAAGTACAGCAGTGCCCAAACAATTGCGATCACAATGTGAAAATACAATTACAGAGTTATGGGAGATTGATATCGCGATAATCGCCAAAACATGAAATCTGATCTCGTACAGTATTGTGGAATAAAAAAAATCCCCACCATTGCAGAAACCCTCAAATTTCCCATCTGCTCAAGGGCGTTGACGTTTCCCCGCCCCCACCCCCCCCCCTGGTCAGCCCGTGCATCTTGGGAGCTTGCTGTGAACGTGCCAGACTGAGAACAGCAGACATTACATCACCGTAGCGCTCTTCGTGGGGGTGATTTGAAGCATCTGCACAGGGGGGCAGGGGCGTTGGTGGTGGTGTGGGAGGAAGGCGTGGGGGAACTATACAGAGTGCTAGGTAGACTGTGAAGGCTGCCAGTTCTCAGAGTCAAATGTTCCACTCGCACGCCTCCTGGGTAATGAAGCACATGTTTGTGGTGGCAGACAGATTGCTCCTCAAGTGAACAACGGTCTTCGGGCTTAGCCCGACAAAAATCAACTTTCACAATGTTTTATTTTTTATTTGGTGCAGGTAAATCCAATAAAAATGAAAACAATGCTACGTTGTCCACGGAAGTAACAGGTCTGAAAAATGGATTTGCCACACTGTAACTGCGTAATCAAGGGAGGAATGGCCCGTGAATCACCGAACTTTGAAGCATTTATTTATTTTTTCAAGTGAATAGTCACGATGCAGGGAACTGTGAGTCATAAACGCAGTGTGACTTTAAAGAGTGCCCGCTGTGAGTTGAGCGAGGCATATTCATCCGCAACGTGCAATGTGTAATATTAGGAAACAACTTACAGCCCTCTTCGTCAATCCACTGCTGGATGAAGCCCTCCCCATGCAGTGTCCGGTCATGGTAGTCGTTTGACCGTACTTCCCAGTGCTGGTCAGTGTGTATTGGTGAAGAGGAGGAGGGGGGAGGACGGGGAGTGTGGGATTAGTTTAGAACTAGACGAGGACTACTTCGTAAGTTACTTGCAGTCATAGCCAGAATTCGAACTCACCGGGTTTACAGAGCAGTCCTCCAATGCCCCTCCCCCGAAATGTAATGCATAACACACACACCAATGTAGAATACAAAGACAAAGACCCCCACCGTGTAGCCTTAACAGGCTGTTGGGGCACCTATGAAGGCCGGCACAGCACACGAGGGGGTGGGTGGCCAGCACCAAGCCCGGCCGCCTTTGTCTCCCTGGTGGCGATATTTACATGCCGCACAGGGGTACTCAATTGAGGCTGAGTCGACCGAGGGAAGGCCCAGAACGAGTTCAAATAATCGTCACCTGTGTTGGCCGTGAGCGGAAATTGAACTCGGGTCGCCGGGTTCGTAACAGCAGCGCGCTAACCGCTGCACCACCACTCACAACCCCCCACAGGCTACAATTGCATTCTCTCCGTGCGTACAATTTCGGGTACGATGTGGGAGAATGGACACACTCGTCCTCCCTTCCGAAAGCGCGTCAAGAGATGTTTCGCGTTTACAGAAAGGAAGGCTTAACGACTCCTGTGGATTTGTCGTGGTGAGTCCTGCTGTACGGCTGGTGTAGATGGAGAGCAACAACTACAATTTCACATTCAGGTGGTCAAGCCACGATGTCTCGCGTCGTGTTTGTCGATCGGGAATTACAGGAGAGGTTTTGTGCATTAGGTATCGACATCTGTAATGGTTTGTGCAGTGGAAGCGCTCTATGGTGGACCATGAGCTTCGTGGAACAGCAAACCCAGTGGGATATTTTAAGTTGGGTCTTTCGCAAGCTTGAATCGTGTGCGCACGATTGACTGGGACGCAAGCCTCTCCGCATCTTCAATTTACTCTCCCCTTGTCCACCCCTGCAATTGCTTGCTCATGCCGCTGCTGGCGAGAGGGGTCCTCTAGATAGCCCCCCCTTTGGAGGGTATATTGGCCTACCCTTCCATCGTAGCCAGATTTCTCGAAAGGAGGGTATGTATGTGTAAGGACATTAGAGTCAACCTACGGTGTGAGTGAACTAGTGGCCACGCGAGGTAATTATCAGGGGAGTCAGCCTGTTGTACGAATGGACTGGTGGCTATGGAAGAGGACGGTGGAGTCTGCTGTTAGAGCGAGCGGTCTAGAACCAGCGAGAAGGTTCGGGAATGGGGGCGTGGCCTCGGATCTACATAAGGAAGATGCGCAGGAGACTCGGGGCTGTTGCAGTGGGGGGGTCTCCGCCTGTTCGAGTGTGAGCACGTGGCTCCTTAAATAAAGAAACCATCTCAAGAAAAGTGCGACCGACTAACTGTGATGCACCCATTTACACCGCTGGTTGGACACGTGGGTGGGTGGGTGGTTTGGGGCGATGGGGGCGGGTGGACTTAAGAAACCTGCCCCTATTGTTTCAATCGTTTCGCGGCGAGACCAAATCAAACCCGCGAAATCTGCATTGCAAGGCGGCCAGCGTATTAACCATCACACCACGGCCATAGCCCCCCCCCAGCCCCCCACGCAACTTTACCGGCTGAATCGGTGTGCAACAGCAGCGGCAGCAGCAGCGGCAGCAACAGTCGAATGGAATATTTTTTGTTCGCGAAGAAACCCCGTTCAGGAAGTCTACAGTCTGCGTCAGATTTCTCAACCGAAAACTCCCACGTTTTAGTTTCTCAAGTCGTGTCTGCAAACAAAACCCCAGTGATTCAGACCTTCGCTGGGATGCACGCCAGATGCTTTCTCGCTC
The DNA here is from genome assembly GCF_048934315.1 of Petromyzon marinus. Taxonomy (NCBI): domain Eukaryota; kingdom Metazoa; phylum Chordata; class Hyperoartia; order Petromyzontiformes; family Petromyzontidae; genus Petromyzon; species Petromyzon marinus. The sequence goes on from NC_133678.1 coordinate 4,327,394, forward strand.
GCTGTAAATCTGATTTTCACCCCCCCCCCCCCCCCCCGTTCACTTCTTTTGTGTGTAGCTCTCGCCCAGAATGAAAATTGAAGTTGACTGCGGTGAATACGAATCCCGATGTCATTGAGCTTCCAAAAGTGACCGAGTGAAAATTTTACTTTGATTCGTGTGCACAGCCAACAGTTACAAAGCACTGCGCTGTCACGTCCGAGATTACGTAACTTCTTCCGATAAATTGTGAAGTTGCTTTAGCCATCCAGCATGGCTGTGGCAATTCCTTGGCAGGCTGTCTATTAGTTATCTAGGGGCGGCATTAAAGTGTTTCTTTTGTGACCTGGTATCTTTGGGTTCATTGGTCTTGGCATGCATTTTCAATTACATTGCCTCTTTTTTTGTCTGTGCATTTCTTTCCCAGGCATGTCTTTCCACAAGGTCTCCCGGATGAGTACACGTTCCTAACGACATTCAGATTCAGAAAAACTTCAAAAACAGATGACTGGTACATCTGGCAAGTCATAGACAAGTACGGTATTCCACAGGTGCGTAGCACAAGTTGCATCTTCTTGGGTGTTGTTTCACCATACACACACGCACGTGCGCGGCGTTTTGAATGTGTACGGAATAATTTGCCCACGGAGCACGTGGCAAATATGCAACGAAGTTGATTAAAAATAGCTCACCAAATAATGCGGCATGTGAAATTAAAAACAATAATCATTTCCAAGATTCTGCGTGTTTAATAATTTCACCAGATGCACTGCACGTGGCAAATATAACGGGGAGTATTTTTTTGTTGTTGCTCCATACATATTCCAAGTGTAATTAAAATCACTGGCTATGTAAATAGCCCCGACCAAAAAATGTTTAAGTGGAAATACCTTCCTAAGTTGTATTTATTCAAGTAAAAACATTTATTTTAACATCAGGCACAGCTGACATCCTGGTGATGACAGTTGCAATGCAACGCTGTATCGCCATCTCCAAACACTAAACAGGGTCATCGTCTTAGCACTTAGATGGGAGGCTTGGGCTTTGAGGTGGCCAGGAGATGAGAGTACAGAAATAGATTCTTAAAAATATTTTGTGTGGAGCTTTGACGTTTACAACCTCAATTGCGTGGTGGATTTTTCCCCAGGTGTTCCAGTAATCCTCGCACGAGCCAATGACTCATGCATGCAATTGACGTAATGCAACCCCCCTCCAATAAAAAAAAATTCTGAGACTCAAGTGAGGTTTTCTTGGGTAACTAAATGGCATTTTTATTTATTGTATTTTTATACGTTATCCCCTTTGACCAAACCACCTGGAATGCACCCGATAACGTCAGATCTCGGAAGCTAAGCAGGCTCGGGCAGGGACAGTGCTTGGGTGTCAGGTGTTGTAGCGTGCGGGGGGCTGTGGTGAACCTGTAGGGAGCAGTGTGGCAAAATTACTCGCTTGCCTGCACTCCTATGCTCCCGCATCTATGGTCTCCCCGCTATCACTGCCGCAGTGGCGAGCTGCTAAGTGCCTCGCCTGCTATGCAGGAGGTCGTGGGTTCGATCCCGACCCTAACGGCTGCTGTTGTATATTTGGAGTTTGCGTGTTCTCCCCGTGGTCGCGTGGATTTTCCTGCCGGTCCTCCGGTTTTACCCCCCTCCACATTTCGAATAAACATCGCACGTTGCGAGTATTTTGGCTGCGAGTATTTTGGCTGCGCCCGCGACGATAAGCCACTTCCGTCGAGCTATCATTTGCGATAGCCAGGTCGCGAGCTACACAGCTCAGCGGTCGAACAACCCCCCCACGGAGGTGCCCCCGCATCCAGCAGTGGAACTGACGACGGGCTACACATGGGCCTGGCCCTTCCTTGTACACGGTGAGAGTGTGTGTGCGGACGCCACCACCCCCCCCCTCCATACCCCACCCCCACCGCAGGTGTCCATCCGGCTGGACGGCGCCAACCGCGCGTTGGAGTTCAACGCCATCGGGCTGCTGAAGGCGGCGGTGCGCGCCGTGTTCCGCGGGCCCCAAGTCTCGGCCGTGTTCGACCGCTCGTGGCACAAGATCGGCGTGAGCGTGCAGCAGCGCACCGTGTCGCTCTACGTCGACTGCCACCTCGTGGGGGCCTCGTCCATCGAGGAGCGCGAGAACATCGACATCGTGGGCAAGACGGTGATCGGCAAGCGCCTGTACGACAGCACGCCCGTAGAGGTGAGCGCCGTGCCGAGCCAGTAGCCCCCCCCCCCCACCCCCCACTACCTCAGCTGCGCTGCCCTAGCGGTGGAGTACGGAGAACGTCCGAATGCGGTTCGAGCCCAGCGTGTCGCCCTGGTTAATACCACGCGTTTAAACCATGTATGCATGACACCTGCTTCCCAGCAGTTTCGCCGTCCTTCCCCGCACCTCTGATTAGCATAGTTGGCTACGTACGGTGCGAGAGAAGTTCGACATACATACACGGGGCGTACATACAACCGCTTCGAAACGGCCGACAAATTATAGTTACCTGTCACGACAAGCTTCTGAGCCACGCTAATCAGAAGTGGACTGCTAGCTGACTGCACGGACGGCGAGAGGAATGGCGTTCCGGATTAAGGGGGACTGCTCAGGAGAATGAGTGATGTCCCATTGAGCGAAGGATGGGAGGGGGGGGGGGTTGTTGATGGAGTGGAGGGCGTGTGCTGGAGGGGAGTAGAGGTGAGATCAGAGGCATATCACCAAGGTTCCGCCTTCCTGTGAGCCACCCTCTTTGTGGGCGATGGGAAAAATTGTGCGGAATTTGTAAAACGCAGGGACCGGATCGCTGTGGGCCAGCGCCGCACGCTCGGCGCTGCGAGCGTCTCCTCCGCCGCGTCTCGCTGAGGCACGGCTGAGCGAGCCTGCACCCCGACTGTGGAGTGAAGAAAGAGCGGGCAGGAATTTCACAGTTGCCGTAACGCTCCCGCTGTCTGCTTATCTGTTTACGCTGTGGCTTTTGGGAGACACGGCACGGCAAAAAGTCTATCTGATGGGGCGGGGGGGGGCGGTTTATGCCGCAGGTAATTCCGATAAGCGTAATTCAAAAAAATCAGAATCAGAATCTTTATTTAGACTGGAGGAGGAATTCGATGAGCTAAGAAGCTGCTTTTTTCACGGACGTCCAGTATGGGCACGTCAGCAAGTTACAACAGCACAAGATCGGCGTGAGTGTGCAGCAGCCCGCCGATAAGAAAAAATACAAAGAATGATAGGATCGCAAAACAGAGAAAAGGGTAAGCAAGTCACTAGATTTATGAATGAAATTAAAAAAGGAGTTTTTGGACGCATATCGAAATAATTTTTGCCCATGATCCAGCCTTTTGTAGCCAACTGGCACAAAACGCGATCACCTCCACGCGTTTTTGCTGAAGCCCCAAAACCCAAGGAATTTGGGGTGGGAGCCATAGTTGGACAGAATGACCTGGTAATTGGAACTACTGTGTGTGGGTCCTTTCTCAGAACTTGAGCAGCATCATAAAGAGAAACCCCACAGATACCTTTGACCCAGGTTTCCTTTCCAGCTCTCTGGCAGTTACCAAAACAGTCAGCTCAAAAGCTCGGAATGTGCTAAATTTGAGTTCATTAGAGCCTGCTTTTAGCTGATGGTGCAGTACGTGATGACCCTTTTGACTGGGTGTTTGACTTTTAAGCAGTTCATCTGTAACAGCATAGCGTCCTTGTAAGCCACACGGCTGGCTGAAATTCTTTATTGCCTTTTTTTTGTTGCCCCAAATGGCATTCCATTGGAGTCCTACTTGTGCTTTGGTCTGTACACTCACCTTCAGACAAATATTGCTCTTTGACCTCGGAGAATCGTGTTTCTGCCTTCTCCCGATGCTGGTAGTGTTTGTGCTTGGGTGCGTAATGCTTGCGTCGCTGTACTCTGAAAGAGAGATAACAGAGGTGGGTTTGTATGGCAGTGTAAAAAAATATATTTAGAAACATCAATGACTTCCATCTGTCTGTCCATATACAAAATATAGGATTAGTTCATCAGTCTTATGGAGTGATGTTATCCAGCAGCGTTTGATTTAAAACAGGAAGGCTCTGGAGTGGATTCGACCTTGTACGTTGAATTTGAGGAAGCCTAGTCATTCCTTCGTTTATTTATCGTCTATATGACTCCTAAACAGTGCATAATACATGATGATAGCTGTATGCATCATAACTTGCGTGAAGTGCTGAGCTCCAGAAAATATTTACCCACCCAACTCCCCAGACATCTGCGGCTGCGAGAATGGGGTCTGCGATGGGGTGTGAAGCTTCGGGGGGAATGGGCACCCCAGGCAAAAAAATATATTCCCTGAGAAAATAATTAATGCGTGCTTGTTTCGTACCTTATTGTATTATGACTACAATTTTGACTTGAAGCTTTCGTGACTGCAGAAACCCATACTCTTTGGTTCTTTCGGTAAAGTCACGTGACTTTACCGAAAGAGCCAAAGAGTCTGACTACCTTATTGTATTACGAGGATAATACAGTTAGGAGCGCACAAGTCATTGTAACTAAGCACATAATTAATTGATAATGAGAATACCGTAATCATTTTAATGCTGTGGCAGTTCTCATAAACTCCCCGCCCCCCCCCCCCCCCCGTTACCCACACACACACACACACTGTTATTCCTCTCACTGCGCCGTCTGTCTAAACGTGCGATCACTTCTGTATGCCCGTCTGCCGCCACCACCCCCCCCACCCCTTCCTCCACCACCTGCAGTTTGACCTGCAGAAGATGGTGATTTACTGTGACCCCAAGTTCGTGGAGGCTGAGACGTGCTGTGAGCTGCCGGGAAGCCAGGTCGGGGGACCCCTGGACACCTTCGCCCGTTCCGCTGCGATTAATCGCGCTCGCCCTCTGATCTTCCCGCAGCTTTCACCAAAGCTCTGGGGTGCACAATGTCCATTGTCGTGGATTATATTTTTTTTTTCCCCCCCCCGGAGTCACTCACCGTTCACACGCATTCCATCACGCCCCGCCCCCGCCTCGCCGCACTGCATGGGATAATGGCAGGGCATAGTCGGTGTCATTATCAATAGAGGAACTCTCTCGTGAATGATATAAGGCGCGGGTTATACCTTCACCGTGAATTAAGTTACTCGTGGCGACGACGATTTATGATTATGATAGTGAAAATGGTTGCTTTGACATCACTGTTTGTGGTGGTTGTGGTGGTGGTGGTTATCCGTGGTGGAACTGGTTATTCAACATCGATCCCTGAATTAAATAATCTATTAAAAGTCATTATACTTTTCATAATGCACGCATCGAATTGTGCATTTTAAGAATGGATTACTTGAGCTTTGTAACCTCGTGTAATCGGCTCGTGGTAACGCTGCAGCTTTCATGCGGCAGTGGATTTATCGATGCTCATGATTTTGATGATAGCCAGGGCTGTCCATAGAGGGATGCGGGACCCGGGGCAAATCCCACCGTGGGTGCCCCCCTCCCCACCTCAACGCCTTCAAACTTAACCGGAAGTACCACATCTGACACTGTGACGTCGAAGCGTTACGCCCCCCCCCCCCCCAAAGCTCGGGGGGCCCCTCGCCATCTACCCTAGGGACAGCTCTGATGATCAACTATGGGAAGAGACTCTACGCCAGTGGTTATTAATCTTTACTGCATCCTCGCGTCCCTTTAGTTCTCGATCGTAACACAATAACAAGTGTAATGTTGATAAATACATAGGGGGTTTGATGAAACAAAGTAGTTGTACCTAGGTGCCCGTTCTTAATTTGTGTTTTTGATGATTTACCTTCGGACAAAAAAATCTGTCCGTTTCTCGCACCCCCAGAAAGGGCATCTCGCACCCCCAGGGGGTGACTGCATCCCACGTAAGAACCACCGCTCTACACGAACAACCGAAGACAATAACTAAAAAAATGTGTTCTTGATTCAGATTGAGACCCCAAATGATTACGGTAGAATTTTGGGTGGTGTAGGAGGAGCGGTGAATCAAGTGGTGATACTTAGGCACAAGCAAAGTAAGCAACAAGCTTAGAACTCCAAGTGGCTCAAGGGGTCCCTGATTCGTGGAAAAAAATAGGGGTGCAACAAATAGCAGCTCGAATCGAGACGCTAATCAACGTAAAAGGCAAATAACGCACAAGATTATCTTTCTTTGCTCACAGCCCTCTTCGCTCATCTCATTTCGCCTCGTTATTTTGTCCACGTGCATCATCATCTCGCTAAATTCTCTAGCCTCTTGTCTCAACATAAAAAGAGAGGAAGAGGGACCCAAAAATAATCTCCACATGAGGTACCCCCCTCCCCGACCCTCAATTGGGCGAGCACCGGCATCACCGCCGCCACCACCACCACCACCACTGGCACCACCACCACCACCACCACCGGCACCACCACCAACGACGACGTCGTTGGTGGTGAGTGCTAACACGTCGTCCCACCGTCCCCGCGTGCAGTGCGGCCCCGAAGTCGAGTTCCTGCCGACTCAAACGCCGCAAGTCCACAGAACCGTCGCGCCGACGCCCGCCGAGGGCGTGGACGTCATCACGGCCGTCAACTGCTCCTGCCCACCGGGCCCTCCCGGCACCAAGGCGAGATGCCCCCTCCCCCCTCCGCCCCCCCCCCCAACCCCCCTCTAGCTATGAGCACTCCTAACAATCCCACCCATGGCCCTGCAGAAGAAAAAGGCAAAAACAACAAAAAACATTTACCGTGGCGTTTCCAAAAGAAAGGCTCCTCCCCGCCGCTGAAATTCCATGCTGTGGGGCTGTAATCAAAGGCTGCTCTCCGCGAGCCGCGACGAGAGCTTTCACCTTCGCACGCCGGATGGCTGTGCGCGCATTGCGGTGGCAAGGCCCACGCTGCCTGACTGACACCACCACACAGCTTGGCTAACGGCCAGAGCAAACGTGCAAACGCGCGTTCACGCAGTCGCCGTGCCCGCTAAGTGGATGTTGTCACATCGTGTCATGCCGTTGATATATATATGTCCGTGTGCATTTGGAACACACGTGTGTGCAAGGTGAGGAGTGAGCGCATCTACCGGGGAGATGGAGCCATGAAATAATTTTGTGTATGTGGACAGACGGGATCATTAGATATGGCTACGGCTTGGGAAAGCCGGAATCCTGCAGTGGATTGATCATGGCTGATGATGATATATATACACACGTTCAGTACATCCGTTGGGGGAGTGGAGGTGCAGTGGTTCGCAGCACCACATTATGAGCCCGGCATATTGAGTCTCATTGCCAAGCCACTGCCAGCATCGGTGGCGAGTGATATATGAACCTGGCCAATGTTCTTGTTCATTCCGGTTCGTGTTCTTCACCATGTTATTTAATCCATACCAACCACTGTTTTTATTCAGTATATAATAACAATAAACTATATCGCTTCACCAGCTCCGCGCTGACCATCGTGGTGACGAACACCCAAACAACCCCCATGATCCACGTGGTGTAGAGAGGCCTTCATCTAGGAGTCAATTGACACAGGGCTCTACATTTTTAGTAGTACATGATTACTACTGTGTTGAATAATATTTACAGTACATCCACACACAGGTAAATACATGGTCGTGACATAAATAACACGTGAGCATTTACTAAATATATTTATTTCCCAGCTTTCCAGTTCACTTATTCGAATAAGTGCCACTCGTTCAAATAGCATTTGTTTGTTTTTTAAATCAATAGGCTGGATAGAAGTTCGCATACGTCTTTAAAAAAAACATACGCTTCTTGAATTAAGTTTCAGAGAATCAAGTGGATCGTTACCTCGCAGGATCGAGTGAGGTGGCGGTCGCTTCGGAGAGGCATTCACACAGCAATGGATTGATCGTGGCCAATGCTAAGGATGACAGAATAAGCATCAAGGTCAAAATAAACTAAAATGTGATGGATCCCAGGCAATCGCAGATGGCGACGATTGCCACGTGAGGACGCCGCTGTAGACGCAGAGAATAAACTCACAGCGGTACGCTATTCCGCTTTTAACAGCAAAGTGTGTACATACCCTTCATTGTTAAATAAAAAAACAACGGCAAGTTTACTGCACTCGTTTGAGTAGCATACAGAGCAAGTTTTGACTGGGATGAGTTTAATTATTTTTGCCTGCTTCCGAAGAGAAACTCGTTGGATTTTTTTTTAAAGTTGATTTTGTGTTTTTAAGAACGACCGTGACTTTTTTTGTTATTTGTCGACTGAATTGTTACCCGAAGCACTAAAAGTCAGCCCGAGGTACAAAACGCGGACAGTTCACGAGTGTCAGCTGTCGAGTTGAGTCTGCGTGCGCGTGCGAGTGTCGCCACGGAACCCGATAATGGCCTGACCTATTGTCATTACCAGCAGGAAAGGGGCATTAATGATCCTTGTCTCGCAATGATACCTAACACCTGCTTGGAATTTCATTTCACTTCACTCAGGGTGAGCGAGGCGATGGCGGTCTCCAAGGGCCCGTAGGACCAAAAGTAAGTCAGGGCGTGTGTTGTTTTTACTTCTCATATTTGTAAAACTTGGCAGCAAAAAAAAACCCCCACATCCGTAGCTTAGCTACTGTACCTACAGCAGCAGCATCAGCAGCAAGTCAATTCTGTAAGCGATGAGAAAACCCCATTCGACTGCAGAAGAACAGTGCGAGCCGGAATGCCATGAGTTTCAAACAATACGCAGAAAGTGTAAAGACCTCACAGCCATTGTGCGTATGAACAAACTATCCGGATTCTCTGAAGAAGTGCATTGTGGCCCCCCTCGTCTTAGGTTGCCGTCAACATGAACGTAGCTACAGCCTCTGCGCATAATGCACAGAGGCTGTGCTCAATTGGTAATGCACAGGGGGGCTGTGTGATTTTTACACATTGTTGCGTGTTGTTGGAAACTTAGCAGCAGCAGCAGCAGCAGAGCAGTCCAGCGGCTACCGGCTACTCTGCCGCTTAATTGTTTGCAGATGGAATGTTCATGTTGTGCCCGTGCTGTGTTGAAGGCTAGATCCGTTTTTGTTATTTTAACAGCCCTGTTTTCCTTGAACGTGCTAAAAATACGCACTCCTCACCCGTCACTCTATCAGATTCTGTATGTGCGGGAGAATTCAATTCATCTGCTGTCCTAGCTGCGTTCGAAACTACACTTGCAGCATCTTAGCTACAGCAGCAACAAAAAAAAACGGGGGCATATCGTGGGAAGAAGGAATGTCGCGCAATCCTGGTAGAGGGGTGAACTTCGTGTAAATGCATTGTCCCGAGCGGTGTGTTATTTGTGCAGCTGCACGTTTCCCTCATTGCCCGGGACATCTAAACTCAAAGGGGGGACGTCCCGGGAAAAAAAAAAACAGGACGAGTCCAAACTCATCGGTGAGCTCGACCAGAGCGACTGCTGGATCAATGTGACACTCTTGTCTCCTTGCGCCGTCTTTTTTTTTCACACAGGGGGGCACTGGAGCACCTGGCCCTGCTGGGCTACTTGGCATCAAGGGAGAGAAAGGGGAAGCGGTAAGGGTGCTGCTCCACATCTCATGAGTTGAAGAGAAGGGCACAAACTGTGTGGGGGGGGGGTAGTGGCATTTCATTGGGTCGCGCGTACAGTTGCCGCACAAAATAACCTTCTACGATATGACATCAAATTTGACATTTCAGTTTCCCATAGCTCGATAATCTTACTTTAATTGTTTAGTGTATTTGTTGTTGCGCTTTCCTGTCGTCATTGTACGAATGAATATTACAAGCAGTCCGCCTGATGTACTTGTTTACGTGAAGACGGTTGCTTATGTTGCGATCGAAACGCCGTGATTTTTATTATTTTATTATTTTTCTACTATCCACGTGACTTTACTGAAAGACCCAAAGAGTGTGAATATTACGTTAACGTTCTATCGCTGTTCGCTTAACCTTCGCCTCCTGTAACCATTCGTATCATTACAATCTGTCACCGAAATACTACCCTAACAATAAGAGAATCAAATACTTCTGTGCACTCAGAAAATAATGATATATAATCGCCATGCCGTCAAGATCTCCGAGAAGCATTTTGCAAAGCAGTCATTATTGAATAATACCCGGTTTATTTAAATCTTTGAGTCTTGTTATTTCGCGAAAAAAACATTTTTTTTAAAGAAAAATAACACGAGCAAAGATAATTGCCACCTGACGGTATCCAGCTCAACGGACAACACAAATATCTTGGAGCTTACATTACACGATACGTCAGAGCATCGATAACTCGCGACAACCCCTGCCGTGCCTAACTGAATAAGCAACACGTTAAATAACCTTCCCCTGCACAGGCCTCATGTCCCCTGTGCTGATTCCTGAAGGCTGCTGCAGCACACACGTTTTTTTGACAATGGATCGATACGAACATTTAACTTTTTGTAAAAAAAAAAAATGTCAAACGTTACGGTAACAATAATTGATAATAACGGGAGAGGGGGTGGGGCAGTGGTTAGCGCACTGCGCTATGAACACGGCCGCCTTTGTTCGAACCCCGGCCGCGGCTAAATATCAGCGGCGAGCGATGTCTGAACCGTTGCTGGCTCTCCCCCTCCTTTACAACCTGAGCTGATCAGCGTGGCGACGCACAATCAGCCTACCCCCCATTACCGACACGGCGAGGGGAAGATTTCATCCAGCAGTGGTCTGATGAAAGGCTGTAAATTGTTTACTATTATTATTATGAAAATAAAGATCGCAGCAGCCAAATGTTAAACTTTTTGCAAGCTCAACCAAATAAATCGATGTTAAAGTTAATGTGATAAATAAGAATATCTTCCATGCTTGTAATGTCCCAGCCCTTATATGTTTCTAACCATAAAAATGTATTGTGGGGAAAAAAATGTGTCTTTAAAATGTGCTAGTTGGAAGAGTCATAGGCATCTATATAGTCAGTGGTTTCACAGTGCCAGTAAACACTTGTAATTGTAAATGCACTTGTTAAGAATATATCATTGCCAATAAAAATGTGTGTTTATATCGCTTCTATGTGTGCACATATATTGGTTTGCATGGGCCATCTACAATATCAAACTATCTGCCACTGTTGCCCATTACACCTTTAGTTTATTCAGGTGCAGCCATTTTTATAAACACTTTTTTTTTTAGTGCTGGCCTCAGTTTTATGGTCTTCATTTAAAATATTTCATGCAAACGTTAAAACGTAGAAGGTTTCAGTGGCTCCAGCGATTATTTATTTGCACTCATGCAATTTTTTTATGACAGTTCCTCGCATAGAGCAACCGCTTTACTAATATTTTCTCGTGTGTTTTTTTTCCCTTAAAGGGCAGAGTCATAAGCGCGAAAGGTGACGTCGGACAAAAGGTAGGAAGGTTTGTTTGCAAGAGTGAAAGAGCGAAATCATTTCGACTCGTCGCGCGGTATTCGCGCTCTCGAATGTACCTGTGTACGTTGAACCTCTTTCGCACCGTGCATAGCCAACCGTGCTAATTGGAGGTGCGGGGGAAAGACGACAAACTAAACACAAAATCCGTTTTACGGAGAAAGAATGACTCAGGGGCCAGGAGGAACCACCGACAAGTGAGCAAGGCAGCCACGCAGGTTAGCCGGCACCCAAAATTACTCCCCAAGCTCTGCCGTCCGTTGTATATTACGAACAAAGACTGTCACCGCATGGCCTGCTTTCAGATGCGCTTTTGCGGCCGTCTGGAACACGCTTCCTTCCGAAATTTGGAAGCCACTGGAGCGATGCACTTTTAAATCTACATTGAAAAGTAATTTATTTTCCAACTGCTTTTTTTGTTTACTTTGTTGTCCTTCACCCGCACCTCCTATTAGCACGGCTGACTACGTACGGTGCGAAAGAAGCTCAACATATGTACATACAAACTTGTAACGGCCCTGGTTCAAAAGTGAAAAAATTAACATTTTCATCCAAACAGATTTCATTTTTTGGGGGGGGATTTTTACAGTTAAAGGTATAAACACAACTATCCATTCAGAAATATGTCAGCTTTTTAGCCCTTCAAGAAGCTAAGTAGAATTAACATCGGTCACTCACAACGGATATATAACATATAATACGTAAAATTAAACAGACCTATATTTATTCAGTCTTTATATACAGTAGGATGCCAGTAATTCACAGAGCTATGCTTGTACCCTTACTGGCATGAGAATGTTAAATCACGCAGCTGTGTGAATATTGGTGATAGCTTTCAAAATAATTTGGCATCAAAAATTAACTTTAGTATTTGACGTTTTTTTTACCATGGGAGAGAAAAAATTACACTCGTGATATTATTATGAAAATGCTTCCGGTCCTGTGAAAAATAAGGTGAATGGAAAATACTCTCAGACTTAAGAGCTAAACTCACTTTCAAGGAAACAATAGAATAACAGTTCTTCATTCTTGAAAGAATGTACGTATGCCTGGTATGCATTGTGGATGGGCTGCCTTTACAACCGAGGGATCAGAAGGCCAACATTTATTTCGGGGTCCGCTCGAGAGATGCTGATCCTTGATGGAATTACAGAGCATCTTTTTTTAAACGAGCACACGGCCGTTCTCACACCCTTCGAGTTTTACCAGTTCAGCTGTTGGTCTGATTATGCGGCGGCGGCGTCAGTCACTCACGTCTCTTCGAGCCAACCTCACCACCACCTTTGGCGTAAAGTTCATCGCTTGCCTCCCTTTGTCGCGGACGACTCACGAAGCGCCATTTTTCCGAGGAGATTGTAATGGTTAGCGCACCGGAATCGATGTCCAGATGCCTCTGGTTCGTTCTCCCGACGCGCGTAAGTTTAAACAATGGTAAAGCTCTCCTGAATCCCCACGCTTATTGCCCAGGCAGCAGTTTAAGTCGCTGCTGCGCTGTCAATCGGAAGGCCGCATTGAGTCGGGTAAAGTGGAGGTACTCCCACAGTTATCCTTATATATTCTCGAGAAGGGCCCTCAAAAGCTGTCTCTGGTGGGGACCCTTCTGCCAGCAGTGGCATGAGCAAGCAATTACAGGTTTTGCACCTTTACTATTTTTAATATATTTTACTTTGGGGGGGGCAAGTCAACAGCATTTGTCCCTTGGAAAGACTGCCCCCCCCCCACCCTGCTTTGGGAATTTGGAATTTTCAACACTGGCTCGAGGTTATTAATAGAGGATGAGGCCTAACTCATGCTCGGTTGGGCGAAAAAAATATATTTTATTTTTTTAGAAAATGTCACGCATAACACGGAGTAGGATTATCCTTTTGTCACAAGAACGATTGCGCACCCGCGTTTTTAAAAGTACTTTCAAGCATGCGGCCGAATCGATGCATGTCCTCGTGCGTGACGGTCGCGAAGCCACGCCAGAGGTCTTAAACGTGCGCATTGGAGCTCATTGATTTTGGCAAGCAAAAGTCAGAGGCAAACTAATATCCATTATAATCTCCACAAAACACAAGGAAATTGTGGAATATTTAACACGGCACAAAGGAACGCGGCAGGGGTGCGAGAATAAATAAAATTGGCTGGCTTTTTTGGGGGGGTTTTGCCTCAAGAATGTTTTTTGGTGAAGAATTCTGTGAACGGCATGCTAACGCTCTGTGTGAGCACTCTGCTTGACTTGTGCTGCTGCTGCTGCTGCTCGCTCTGCTAGGGCGACACAGGCCAGCCAGGACTTGCCGGTGCAAGGGGGGAAAGAGGCGCCAAGGTAAGCACTGTTGAAATACTGCCCCGTGTGTGGAACATTCCCATTTCGTGTGTGGCTTAAAAAAAAAATTCCAACATGATACCAGTCGCCCTATCAATGTCAGGTCATGTGACAAAGCATACATTATCCATAATAGATGGGGGGGGTTTTGCTAGAACGTGTAAATATAAATGTGTCGCATACATCTAGAACTATTGCAGAGCATTGCATGGCCCTGTTTTAGATAATGGCCTGTGGAAGGTGATATCCCAGAACTACTTTTGAGTTTTCTTTCATGTGACCTCTGATCCACTCCAAGCATGCTGTATTTACCCATGCACTCTGCTATGGCAGTAAAAAAACGTGAACGCTGTTATTGAATTTTCATCGTAGAATGTATTAAATTAAGTTACGAGAAAGATGTAATGATGGGTCTTTTGTGCGGTCATTAGTAACCAGGCTTAAACAATAATCTTATTACACTTTAGAACCTATTTATTAAGCGCGCTATTTATTAATTGGAAACCCAAGCCTTTTTTTATTCATGCTTGATTATCTGGGTCAGTCCATTGCATTATCTGACCAAATGTGTGGTGTTAAGACCCTCCACCACCTGATTTAGGCAAACAAATGAATTGTCACTTGGTGAATGTGCCAATTATTGTTGCGTTATTTCACCAATCAAGTTGAAGAGCAATTATCTCAAACAATTTTAGCAATTACGTGCAACGGTTAATTGTAAACTACGTCAGACATCGTCGGGACAATATGCAGAAGTAGAAATAACATTTTTTGTTAGTTTGAATGTTTTTAGAAGTCTAAGGAACCGCCCCCAAATCGTGTTGAATATTGTCCGTATGTCTTTTATATTCTCAAAAGCACTCCACCACAGTGGACGTTATGCATGAGAACGTGAATTAATAATCATGGGTGGCCCGAACCCTTGTATCGGAGTCCAGGATCTCAGTGGAGTGGTTCACTTACCACTGTCCTTTCATTCCATTTCAGTTCTTAGCGGGGCAAAATAGGTTCGGTGATCTCCACGATAAGACACCTTACACTAACGGGGCTCGCTGCTGCTGTCCTTGGCCACATCAAAGTTACATCTGTTGCTTTGTGTTGGGCTTCTGTTTATTTTGGGGTTTTTTGTTTGTCTTTGTTGCTGTAGGGAGCCTTGGGACCAACCGGTCTGCCTGGGAGAGATGGCAAAGCAGGCGAAAAGGTCAGTTGATGCTCTCAGATCATCAATCAACTCATAGAAAATAATACGAGCCCACTTAGACTAATCTTTTTTTTAAGTATGCTATATATCGTACTGGGCCTTTCGGCTTGGAACTCACTTCCCAGCACACTGCGTGCCGAGAAATTTTCAAACATCTTTCGTAAACTTCTGAAATCTTATCTCCTCAAACTAGCTTAGTATTTGGCTGCTATAATTTTCCACATGATAAGCCACTTGCTTCGTTGAGCTATCATCACATGTGGCCATACCGCTTCTGAACAAGAGCAATATTGCTCAGTGGGCCTTACCTGGTAAGATAAAAATAGGTTACTTTTAGCCTAGTTTTAATCCTTTAAATGAATAAAGTGATGCGCTGCTTGTCAATATTGTGAGTAGCGCAACATAAGTAACATTCGTATTCGTCTCCCATTGACTTGATAAGAAAAACTGCGTGGGCCTAGGCAGGACACATTGCTCGAAGTGATGAAGGTCAGTGGGTGAGACAAACTCCCGAGTGACAGCCAGAGGGAGGACGCACGCCCAAGACGACGAACCACCGGCGGGGATGGGGCGGATGAGATTAGCTTCCGTGCGGGAGCTCGATCGATTGTGGCAACGCAGGAACAAACGCCACGTGCAACTGCATGGGGAGGCCTTCATCCAACAGGGAGGAGACCATTGCTGATAATGACGATATGTATGTTGCATGTTGTTGAACTTCTCTCGCACCGTACGCCGACAATCGTGCTATCGGAGGTGCGGAAATATCGTACAATATATATGGGAATTTGTATGATGTAAGAGAGTACAGGACGTAATTTCAGTCATGTTTTAAAATCTTCTCTGGTAACGTATCCTATTTAGTTTTTTTTTTTCAGTTGTGTCCAACGGTATATGGTTGAGACTATTCATTCTTGGGCATATTCTGGTTTCGATGCGAAAACGATGGTCCTTTCATAGATTTTAATCTTATCGTTGCGGAATAAAACTAAATTCAGAGCATGCAAAATTTACGTCAAACGGCAGAATAATCCCGTCCCCGGTAAATTTGCAGAACAAAAACAAAGCGAGTTGTACCACTGCTAAAACAACAACAGCAACAACAAGTGGCAGTTAATTTGTCAAGGACCCTGGGTGCAAGTGACTCGGGGAACAGTGGAGTGTCTAACCGGCACCACCCGCCAACCAAAGAGATGCACAAAAGCTGCCCCAAGCGAACAGTTTAGGGACCCCCAAGTAGTTAATATATTGATGTTTTTAAAGCAGATGAGCACCAAAAATCAGCTTGAACCCAGGTCGTTAAAAAAAAACTAAAATAGCCCATCATTCTGATGACGCTGTTAAAAAATATATATTTTCTTCATAATCAGTCTGGTACACAACCGCGGTATGATTAAGTTACCTCACTTATCCCGCGTGTAACGTTTCTAGTGACGTTGGTCAAGAAAAATAACAACGGAGTGGCAGCCGAGGAATGGAATGCGTCTGAGTTGTACGTCCGCCGTGGAGATGGAGCGATAGAATCGGGTTCTACGCAGGTGGCGAGATGTTTACGACCTCGCCTGGTATACATGAGGTCGTGGTTTAAATCCTGAGTATAGTTTTGCATGTTCTTTCCGTGGTTGTGTGGACTTTACATACACGCCTGCATATTTGGAGTTTGCATATTCTCCCCATGGTTGCACGTCCTTCCCCCGCACCGCCGATTAGCAAATTTGGCTACGTATGATGCGAAGGAAGTTCAACACGAAGATTGTGCTTCGCATAAGCCTATATAAAGTCAAATACAGTAAGAGGAAGTTTTATTCCATCGCAGGATCGTGAGAGGTGGCGGTGGCTTGGGCAGGCCTTCATCCAGCAGTCGATAGGCCATGACCATTGCTGCTGCTGATGACGCACCCAAAAATAATGTCTACTCGGCGACCCCCAACCAAACGAGCTGACAGCCACAACTAGCCTTTGCGTACTGTATGCCGGCAATTTTGCGTCAGAAAGAATGGAAAGAACTATCGCGGCTGGAAGCAATTATCAGAGCGATGTTTTAAGCTTAGCCCGTCGCGCAGCGGGCTCCTATGCAGATTGAACGGTCGCCGTGGCTTGGGATGCTTGGCTGCGGAAGCATCATCGCCGATGGGAACGGAGGGAGGGCCGTGCGTGTGTACGCGCGTACGCACGTTGAACTTCGTTCGCACCGTACGTAGCCAACCTTGCCAATCGGAGAGCTCCCGCAGCCACGGGAACGGTCGTCCGGCAAAGCTACGGCGGCACGGTGCTCGCTTCGAATTGTCCTTGGCCAGCCACCGAATACAACGCCCAATGCGCACGCGTGTTCGCGTGGGCGAGAACAGCACGCGGCACGAGCTTCTGACTTGTACCGTAAAGCCGATGAAGGATGGCTGCGTTGGCCCTTTGATCGCCGGCTCGTCTGTGGCAGCGGATATGAATAGGTGGTGGAGGTGGCCGGCGGTGGTGGTGGGAAGGCAGTGATGTGGTTTTTTTTTCACTTACGAAAAATGCACACACGTGTTTCCCGTGCGCCGCACAAAATTCTCAGGACATCTGTAAGCACGTTGGCGGCAACAGTACGAATACAATCGTTTAATAACGTTCGGCCCTTTGTCAGTTCGGTGCTTAATAAGGGCCTCCCTGCGCCGTATTGGTTATGGGTGTTGTTTGACCATGCCGCTGGTCAGTGCGGGTTGGTCAACGCGGGATGCCATTGCGGGTTCGCTCATCGTCGCCGCTGATGTCATCCACGGGTGGGAATTGACCTCAGGTCACTCGGGTTGAGTGAACCACTGCACCACCGTTCCCACGTAAATGGTTGTACGTGTTAAGAAATATAGGCTCATATGACTAAAACTGAATATGCCATTTACTTTATATATATAAATGAAGTCATTCTCAAGACTGTAAATTCCATTCTCAAACCATTTATCATAGTAATACGTGTGCATATTTGCATGTAGACGTGTCTGTTTTGTGGGTGCTGCATTGATTTCCGCAGCGTGTGACATCAGCTCTATACCCAGCCATCGCTAACATCAGTGGCGAGTGGTGTCAGGACCTCTTCTGGGCCCCACTAGGTTGACATAGCCTTAAATGAGTACCCGGAGCGTAAACATCAGCACATTTGCCTGGGTGTGGTGGTGGCAACACCAGCCCGTCTTCAATCACGTCAGTATATATGATTGTATGTTGAACTTCTTTCGCACCATACGTAGCCAAACTTGCTAATCGAAGGTGCGGGGGAAGGACAACAAACTAAACACAAAAAAGTAATTAAGAAGAAATTAGTTTTCGATCTAGATGATTTCAAAGTGCATTGTTCCAATGGCTTCATAATATCGGAAGGAAGAGCGTTCCAGACGGCCGCAGATGCGCATCAGAAAGCGTACGATCCAGTAAACATCTTTGCTCGATGGTCAGCCAAAAGCGACTGCGAGGATGACTGGATTTCGCATGATGGTTTATGCTCCTCGACGAGATCAGCATTGCATCGTGGTTCAGTTGCGGCAAGCACTTTGTGTGTACTGAGTTGCGACCTTAACAATGTATTCGTTCGGCAACCAATGCAGCTCGGCGAGCACTGGACGGACGCTGCCAGCCATAGTAGGTGCTTAATCACTCCGCTTATGGGGGCCGCAGTCACCTGCGGGTGCCGTGGGTAGCCCGGACGCCTCCAAAAATATTAGGTGTGGCCAAGAGATAGCTGCCCACAACATTTTGGACAGAAATCGTGGCATTTTTGTCGTCCTCATTTATGCACACTCATCAACATTCGCTGATTGTGCTGTGACAACGGAACCTTTAAACGGCACAGTCGCGCATAAAAACAGCATTAGGCTCAGCACCGAGTCGGCGGGCCAGCAGTTGCGTAGATTTGAATCTGTCGCGAGGTTCAAATCTACGGAGCCGAACGTCGCGGACGCCCACCTGCCGTCGAACCAAACGGGGGAAGCATTCCGCTCGTGGGACATCGCCGGCCTCCGACGTGTGACTTCACTGCTGGCCCTCGCCACCCCACGGTCCATGAGACCCCCCCCCCCCAACTTTGAACTCGTGTCCGCGCGAACCTTTGACTTAAAAGCGTGCGTTATGCTTTTGCGTTTGCACGTCGGAATTTAACGGCGGTACGAGGCTGGGGTCGGGGGCGGTGCGGTGAAAATCTCACCGTGGCTTCGCACAAGTACCGAAGTGATTCACCGTCACAGCTTCATGCAGCGACGAGACAGCCATTTGCTCATTTCTTTATAGCTGCTTTTTGTGTTTAGTTTGTTGTCCTTCCCCCACACCTCCAAATTAGCATAGTTGGCTACGTATGGTGCAGAAGAAGTTCAACATACATACGAAAAGACAAAGATCCCCTGTATGGGCCTTAACAGTTGAGGCAAGTGTTGTTAGCAAGCACCTATGAAGGCCGGCATGGCACAGGGGGGAGTGGGTGACCAGCACTCCCTAACTGATTACACTACCGCTTCACACAACGTAGGTACACATACACACACACACATTGCAGCGTCGTGCGATGGGATTGTGACATAGGCCCGCACAGTTCCTATCGACGGCACCTGGCCCCGGTTAGCACGAGGTTCGCATTAACTCCGCACCCTCGCACGACAGTAATCAGGGCCGCTCCCGATCTCCATGCGGCCGTTTTTAAAATTGTCCAACGCCTTAGAACAAAAACTGCGTAATGCAACGAAGCAGCCAGCAGATGCGCCGCAGTTTTGATCGGCGAGATTCATGGACGCAAAGGTCTTGTCGAGTTGCGAGCTGAATGACCACCGTCGGTCTTCTGCGCGGGCTGCTTTTGTACGTCGGAGCGGCGTGGCTCGTCGTGCGAATTCAAAGAGACGTTCTTCTTCTGCTTCCTTTTAGGGGGAGCTCGGACAAAAAGGAGAAACGGGAAGTCCTGGTGCTGCTGGCCTCAGGGTACGTATTTTGGCCTCTGCTTCCGATCGATGTTCGAGCACCGTCATCTCTTCGGGTCACAGGTTTTTGCCATGTCATCAGCAGGTGAAACATTTGCCACCTGCAAACTCCACAGAGGCGGACACTTTCGGATTAGCCGACACCACGCGATGTTTTGGAACCAAATGTGGCTGGGGTCGTCTTCTTCACAGTTCACAGCTGCGGGCTTGGGTACAGATTTTGCTTGAAACAAAGAAAAAAAAACATGTTGGCTCACGTTCACGATCGCAACACGGATCGAGCTTTATTCTGATCGTACATCAAACAAATGTACGTCCAGCAGCCGTGAGCCGTACCCATAGCGAAAAGACTGGCAATCGAGAAGAGTATTTACGAACCAATTTCCAAATCTCAACAAAGCGTACGGGTAAAATCTCATTGAGGTACTTCCACAATTAGTGTAGAATCAGTGTCCAATTGGTGTACTCTTGACATGTGTTCGTTTGGGCCGGTGTGACTGCACCAGACGACGCAGCTCTCCAAGGCTGATGTACAATTGGCACGCACGCTGTATACAATTGGCATGCTGGCATTCGGCTGACAATCCCATGCCAGGGTATCATTAGCATATACCAATATCGAGATGCTAACTCCCTCGCCTGGAATGCAGCAGCTTCGTGCCATCGATCCCCGAACCTCATGATGCCTGTTGTATATTTGGCGTGGTGGTCACGTGGATTTTTCTCCGGGGGATTCCCCCAGTTATTCCCTCCACATTTTATAAACAACACGCACTCAGGTTATTTCGCTGCGACTATAAATTCCCACGTATGATCATCTAAGCCATTTCGATGAGCTCTCGAGTGTGGCCAGATCACCTGTGAAGAAGAGCCCTCGGTAAAATAAAATTGTTAATAAAAAAAGGGCTTTTCGCTTTCTGGCATAACCATAGGTGTAAAGATGTTAAAAGACCAAATAGACACATACTTGTGGTGAAACATGCAAACAAATATGCTTTGATAATGAATGCGTTGTCTTCGAAACGGATTGGCCGAGACCAAGACAGCCTCTGTCATTGCTTTGTCTCACCAATAGCAAAAAGGGTCACATCGATATGAAATTGTTTAGATTTTGTGTGTGTCTGTGTGTGTACGTTTGTACGAGGTCATTTGGACCAGTGGTGCTATGCTATAGGACCCAGTTTATGTTTTTAGTGCAAGGCAACAGAGTGCTACAGGAGGGGAGGTAGAGAAGGAGGATGGAGCAGGAGATTCACTTGTGTAGAAGCCCGTTGTACTGTGTACTATCTTGCGGTGATACTGGTGACTTGAGGTTGTTTCCCAGGCATGCTCAATCTGAACCTAGCCTGGACCTTCTTTTGATCAATTTTGCCATTAACGAGCACAGTACTTTACCTGGAGCAGTGTGGTGGGGCGTGTTGCTGGTCACTCCAACATCTTGTCTGTCTTGCCGGCCTTTGGTAGGTGCTCGCTAATAGCATACACAAAACTAGTCTGTGATGTAGCGGTGGAGCAATTTTGTGAATTGCCAATATCATGTACGTGATTCAATTCAAGAATATATGTTTTTTTTATTGCAATATCGTGTTGAGTGGTAGCGCCTCGGGTATCAGAAAAGATGTTGTGAATCCTTTATTTGCAACGTATAAGAATATAAAAAAATACTATTTTGTCACACGCGATTTGTTTTGTTTATTGTGAGATTAAGAATTGATATAAACCCGTGAACCGATGCATCATACTGCCCCCTTCTATAAAACGAAAACGGAACCCGAGTGCAGCGTGTGAAATGGAGATCGCCCTGTCAAAATTTCCCCCCCGCCCCCCACACTTTGAAGCCCAGCACCTGGGCCCGCCCCATCCCATGGACCCCGATGCGGTTGCACCACCTGCACACTCTTTAGCTATGCGACTAGTGCTTGGGCAAAGACCAAATGAAGCCACTGCCATGTACAATTGCTATTATTCAGCTGAGCCGTTGAATGTGTCAGCTAAGACACGCGTTTATTTTTAAGAGACGCTCAATGGCCCCACCGCTTCTCGCCCGGCTCTCGAGTGACACTGACATTGTGAGCGTGGCTTCGTGCCTTGGCGTCACGGACATTGATGTCCATGAAATATCGTGTGCATCATGGATTGCATTATCACCATTATTTTCATCATTATCGCCAGTATTATCATCATTATCACCAGTATTATCATCATCATCACCAGTATTATCAACATTATCACCATTAGTATCATCATCATCACCATTATTATAATCATTATCACCATTATCATTATCACCAGTATCATCATCATTATCACCAGTATTATCATCATCATTATCACCATTATTATCATCATCACCATTATTATCATCATCACCATTATTATCATTATCACCAGTATCATAATAATTATAACCAGTATTATCATTACCACCAGTATTATCATCATCATTATCACCAGTATTATCATCATCATTGTTAAGACCGGAGAGGCCAACTCTAGCACAACTGAAATCCTGAGCTGCCACTGAACGTGACACGTGTAAGTATGGCAAGGAGCCGGAGTTGCGCAGCCTGCACACTGAACAGCAACCGCCACTACAGCAGAGAACCTGTACAGAGAGACATTTTAATGTATCCATAATAGAGGGGGGGAGGGGGGGGGTTGGGTTAGATCGCGTAAATATATAAATGTGTCGTTTAAACCCGCCACCACCCGACACAACCAACGAGTAAGGAGTTGTCACGTAAACAGAACGTGGCCAATTCGTCACTAGTACAGCACTAACCGGTGTGTTGGAGATCCAAGCCACAACATTTACAATCCAAGTACGATGTTTATCCAGTAATTACAACCAGCTTCATCAGGCGACAGCCAGATTTGTGGAGAAGTCCTCCACCTGTTCCGTTCCCTATATAGAGGCGTAGATGTGGTGACCACGCTTCTGAGCTCTTGCACAAAGTGGGGGGGACACTAATGGGTCAACTTACATTATGCCTGCGCATTATGCGAGCCCTTTGATCTTGTCCTTCCTGTCCATTGTGTGTATTGAAAAAAAGCTATATTTTTATGTATGTATGTTAAACTTCTTTCGCACCGTACGTAGCCAATCGTGCTAATCGGAGGTGCAGGGAAATGACAAATTAATTACAAAAGCAGTTTTAAATGAATGTCTTTGCATTCAAAATGATTTATACGTGCATAGGTCCAGTAGCTTTCTAATATCGGAATGAAAAGCGTTCCAGACCGATGCCGAAGAGCATTACTAAAGCGTGCGATGCAGTGGTCGCCTTTGTTCGATGGCTAGCCAAGAGCCACTGCTTGCGAGGATCACCGCAAGCGTTCATGTGGAGGTGGCTGTGTGTGTGGCCAAGCGGTTAGCGCACCGCGCTACGAACCTCGCGACCCGGGTTCGATTCCCCCTCATGGCCAACATCAGTAACGATTATTTAGAACCGGTCCTGGGCCTCTTCCCCCTAGTTCGACTCAGCCTCAAATGAGTACCCGGTGCGATGTGTAAACATCGCCACTGGGGAGACAAAGGCGACTGGGCGTGGTGCTGGCCACCCACCCCATCGTGTGCTGTGCCGGCCTTCATAGGTGCTGCTCGCTAACGGCACTTGCCGGTAAGGCTATCACGGGAACATTTGTGTGTGTGTGTGTGCGCGCGCGTTTCCGTGTGACTCATTGCTGGCTCACACAGAACAACGTGGGAGACGTGGGCAGCGATCGAGCGTTGGGGTGCCCCCACGGCGGCGAGGGGAGTATATTTAGAGAGTGGGGAGGGAAAAAAACGGAGAGGGGGAAAAATAGAAGCTCCTCGGATTGAGCCACCGCTTGCCTAACATGGACAGATTCCTGGAATGCCATTGTCTAAAAACGGTGCACCGTAAATTAGACATTTAAATTGACACTGTGTGCTGATGAAGTAATTGCTGTTCTTTCAGCTGTCGTTAAAAAAACCTTTGTTGATTTGATCTTATCCAATTAAAACGGTCATATATAGACCTGCCGAGCTATATTCTTGCGAGCTAAAGACGTGCGGATTTTTTTCCTCTCTCGTAATGATGACAAACACTAACAACAACGCACTCTTTGGTTCTTTCGGTAAAGTCACGTAGGTAGAAAAATACAAATATATCACGACGTTTTGATCGCAACACGAGCGGTCGTCTACGGGCGGAAAAAATAATCCAGCCGTGGAACTGCTGATCCCGTTCAGTGGAACAGTAGTTCCACTGCAGTTCCACTGCTGGTTCAGCAGTTCCACTGCAGTTCCACTGAAGTTCCACTGCTGGTTCAGCAGTTCCACAAAAATATAAAAACAATAAAATTATCACGACGTTTTGACTGCAACACAAGCAATCATCATCAGGTGTGAAAACCACAACAAGAAAAATTGAAAAAAGTGGCGGTTATTTTTAACGTTAGCACCACCGAGAGCGATTTGGCAGTTATTCAGATGGACAAGTCCATCTATGTTCGGAAAAGAGGAGGGGGGAGACGAAAAATAATGGATGCGGTCTGAAGGCCACCTTAATCGTGATCAATCAATTAAGACCCGAAATGGTTTATCAAATCCTTTCAATGATTGCTAAGCCAGAATCCATCTTCTCGGTTGAAATTGTCTCTGTGTTTGTATATGTTGATAGTCTCATGAACGAATCTCTCATGGTAGCCAGATGGCTTGCAAAGAACCTCTGTCTTGGAGAAGTCAATGTCATGTGAGCCTACTAAATTAAAACAGTGATCTGCCACGGCCGAGGTGTTGGTCCTACCATGTTTCAGGTCTGCTTTGTGTTCACGAATGCGGTCCGAGACATGTCGTTTGGTTTCTCCAATGTAACTACTACCACAGAGGCAACTTAGTTTGTAGACGCCTGGGTACTGTATGTCCAGAATCACATCTTTCACAGACGGAACCAGATCAAGAACGAGTGAAGTCTCGCAGCGGTCGCTGCACAAAACAACGAAAGCGGTCCTTTTTGTCTCGGAACGGCGTTTCGTGCGCTAGCCCGCGTGTAGTGAAGCGTCGCTAAATGCCGGGGTTCACGTGCGCCAGAACCCGCGTGTCGTGTCGACCGGGGAGTGTCGTCGTCCTGGATCTGGAGCCTCGCGTGCGACGTTCGTGCTTACCAAGGAAGAGTCCTTTTATTGTTTTTTTTTGTCGGGAAGGCCTCTCGCTGTGTAAACGAGTGTCGCGTCAGGTTGGAGCTCGTCGCCGCGTGTCTGGGGTGTACGGTTGTTGGCTCGCGACGTCGTGGTCCGGTCCCTCCAGGTGGACCACGGGAGCCGCTGATGCGCACGCCGTTTGATGTGGAAATCACGACGACGTTTTCACACCGATGATGTTTAATTTAAAAATTAAGTTCGGTAAAACTTAACCCCGATGAAACTACTCTAACCCCTAAGCGCTAAAAAATAAACTTATAGCTGCTTTTTTGTTATTTATATATTTTATGTTCCAGTAACATGAATTATTTTGTGTACCTGGTATTTAGAGAGAGAAGTTAATGCATTTTATCACCGTAGGTGGGGGGGGGGGGGGGGGGTGCTAGGTGGTCTGTGGAAATGTTTGCATCCGCTGAGCAGTTCGTGGGCCAAAAAAAAAAGTTTGAGAAACACTGGCGTGCGATATCACTTTTTTTGTATATATATACGCGGAATTATTTTTCTCCTGCGGGTCGGGAGCTTGAGAATATGGTGATGGCTGGAACGAGCTGAAAGGCGAACGCAACAGAGGTAGCGGCGTGCGTCTGGAACAGGTAGCTCTTAACGGACACCTGTAACAAAGCTTCATCGGATTCCTTCAGTAAAACTCAATATTCAAATTTTGCTTGGAAGCCGGGCATGGGTTGTCTAAAATTGTTTTAATTTGTTTATGTAGCGAGACAGACATGAATAAGAAATTGTTTATCTCTTTATTATAGTCTTCAAATTGACACTGATCATTATTTTGTTGTTGTTGTTGTCATTTATACATTTTTGCTCGAACTAAGACCCGTATGTTAGAGGCTACTTGCCTATCATACCTGGCCATTCTCCAGCATTGATTCAAGCAAGGTGATGAGACACTGTACGCCTTGCTGAACGTACGCGCTCCTTGAAGGCTGTGTAAAATATATATGTATAAATTATTTATGTGGAGTGACACACACATATGAAGGCAAAACATTCCCTGCTTCTCCATTTTTATACATCTGTACAGATAGCTCAGCAGCCCGTTTGCTCCTCTGCCATCTGCTGACCGCTTCATTGCCCTGCATTGATCGGGATGAATTGAACACCGATGTCGTTTAGCACGTGTTTTTGGTTGCTGCGCGTTATTTACTCGCTAGCATTTGAATGACGCTGGCGGCGATGAATGTCGAGCGGTCATTTTGAGCTCGTCTTTAAAATAAAAAAAAGAATGCGATAGAGGTGTTACGTGTCTGCCATGTGCGCCTAGAGGAGCACGCACGTGTTTGCCTGCGTGTCCGCGCTATGTTTGGCTGCGCGGTGGCGCGGAAGCACGTAACGCAACATGCCACCCCCGTCCCCCCTCCCCCCCCTCTTGCTGTTTTTCAGGGTCCACCGGGGGCGGATGGAAAGACAGGCCCCCCAGGGCTTGTGGGACCCCCCGTAAGTCACCTTTATTAATGTGTGCTTCTCTTGGCGTGGTTTTGTGCAGCACAGTGTTTCCGGGGGGGTGGGGATGGGGGGGATGTCGGTGAGACGTAAAGAGTTCGTGGCATGGGGCAGAGTGACAACCTGTCACGCCTCTGCTCTAAATGAAAAGCTGATGGAATGGGAAATAGGGGAGCCAGCCAAGGGGCAGGCGAATGTTGGTTATTCTGCCCATTCCAAAATGCAAAGGGGCCGCATTTTCAAAAATGTCGGAAGGCGAACTCAAGCTATGAGGCACGTTTTCACAAGTGCGCTCTGAAATGTATGGGAACTGTTAGAGGTGTTAGAAGGGACTGCCCGATGTTCTGAAAATGTGTGATCCGTATGTTTAATTTACTCGCTATTCATACAAAAAACTGCATTGCGGACTGATTTCCTTTTGAAATGTAAGTTGCTCCATATGATGCGTGCAATTGTGAATAAGAAAGTCTGAAATCGTCTGACATTTGTATTTTCATAACTTTTTTTTACACTTCAGGGCCCCCAAGGAATACAAGGCCACGTGGGAATTGGAGGAGAAAAGGTGGGATTTTATAATCGCAATTTTGTAACATTTTCAGAATTTGTTTCTAGGCACTTAAGTTAATGACTCGCAGAAAAAATTCGAGCTGCACCAGAAATGCCTTAAATCATTGAACAAGCAGTCCTTAATGGCATTCATTGCACATCCAATTTTAAAAAGCTTTTTTGATGTGTGTAAGTACATAACTTAGTAGCCAATGTAAGCTCTGAATGTTTTTGGCTCTTTGCCAGAATGTCAAAGGCTCCCTTACCAGCTATCCTTGTGGAAACCTGCCTTTTCACATGGGTGAAATTCAAAACAAGGTCAAGTTAAAATGAAAAATGTTGAGGCCGCATTTCAAAGGGCCTTAGCAGAATCCCATTGCACGTGTTACAGATTTGCAATGCTGAATTTATTAAGCATCTCTCAAATACTCATCACCACAATACCGTGAATATAATTTCGATGCGCATTTCGTTCAGCCATGATTTTGTGTCCCTGTATACATTGCCTTACCACTTGACATCACACAAATTCAAAAACAGCGTGTCTGTCCGTGTGTTGGCCATGCCAAATTTGTTCTGAATTTAGATGAAGCATTCATCTTCCCACTGGTGCATTGGTATTTCATCCAGTATATAGAACTCAACAAGAATAGCCCAGGCCATGTATTCTGAAAGTCTTAATCACTCACTGGTTGCTCCAGATGGTGGAGAGATGTTGACTACCTTGCCTGGTATACAGGAGGTCGTGAGTTCAATTCCAACCCTGATGCCTGCTTTTTCGAGTTTGCATGTTTCTCCATGGTCGCGTGGATTTTTCTCCGAGTCCTCCAGGTTTTCCTGCCACATTTATAAACGTGAGTTTAGAGTATTTGTCTGCTATAAATTTCCACGTGGTAAATCACTTCGTTGAGCAATCATTTGTGGTCAGGTTACTTCTGAAAAAGGTCTCTATCGCTCAGTGGGTGTTACCTGGTGAAATAAAAAGTGGAGTTTTAGTTTAGTAACTGATCAAAGGTGCTTCAGCTTCGCATTGCGACAAAGGTTCGTGGGTAACAATGTTGCCGCCTTTGTTTATGGATTTGTCAATGCACCATTGGCATTGCTCGTCGGAGGTCGTGGGCAAGCGATTGCTTTTAAAATCCCTTACAACTCATCAGCAGCGCCTGTGCCACTTCGTGAACAATTATTTTGCATGTATCGGCGCAGTCATCAAATTGAGCCACGTAAAATGTGTCCTGCATGGCCACTATGAAGGCAAAGTGTTTCCCTCTCGTGATACCAACCCTGTGCGTAAGTGTGTGGCTGGCTCAACTGAAAAGAAGACATGCTCGATAAATGTTTGATCCCCACTTTTATCCGAGTCTCGGCCTGTCAACTGGAAAAAAAAAATTGTGATGTATTTCTGATTTGATGGAGACTCGTGGGCGTTCCCTCTGTTTGTGGTCCATAGTTACCATTAAACGAGCGGGTCATGACATTGTTACTCTCTCACCAAAAATACATGTCCCCTATGCTGTTAAATTACCCCCTTAGTTGAAACATTAATTATGAATGACTGCACTCATTATACTGTGTATATTTAAATATATACATATATATATTAGAAATATATTAGGAAATGAGGTGATTTGTTTAATCAGGGTTTAAACACAGAATGGTGGCGCGGTAGTTAGGTCACTTCACTCTGAACCCGGTGACCTGAGTTTGATTCCCTGCCAAAGGCAACATCGGTGACAGATCCGTCGACCCACAGTGATCAGAGTGGTGAAGTATGGTGAAGCATGATGTTGCACACTCGAAATGAAGGACGTGGGCAGGTGCTCCAAATCGAGGGCAAACACATTTATTGTGTTTCGTTTTAAAGCTTTCGTGACTACAGGGATACATATTCTTGGTTCTTTCGGTAAAGTCACGTAGAAGGGAAATAATACCGAAAGAACCAAGAATACATTTATTGTGGTTAATCTGTAAAATGCAACAGCACGTGTGTCAAACACAGCAATTCTTCAACCTAGTTGTCATTAACCACGTGACTGGTGTACAAGTGCGGTGAATCAATAACCCTGCCAGCCCCCTACAGGCCCCACTCCATTATCGCATGCTGGTGTACACACGTGCATTGATGTACTGCACAGCACATCAGGACTTTCACAGAACCCCACTTTACTCCCTTGCTGCACAAGGAAATAATTAAAAGAGTGATCCGTGCCACAATGATGTACGATGTTAAAATATGCTCTTTGGTTCTATTCGGTAAAGTCACGTAGGTAAAAAATTAAAACAAAAATCACGACGTTTCGGCCACAACACAAGTGGCCTTCATCAGGTGAAGGGACCAACCTGTCCAGCGGACAGCGTTGGAGTGAAGAAAGCCAAGCGCTGGTTGCCTCCCTTTAAGCTGTGAGGGGGCAAACAGCAAACGCCCTGACAAAGGAAATTAGCATGAAACGCACCACTGACAAAGCTTGGAATTAGCACAAGATGATAATACACCACCCTGGGAGTTTGGAATACCACTACTAGAATAAATATACTGCACCATTGAAATTTAGATTTGAAGCTTTTTTACCTATGTGACTTTACCGAATAGAACCAATGAGTATCGATCCTTGCAGTCACGAAAGCTTCAAATCTAGAATGGATGTTAAAACAACCGTCGTAAGTGACATTGCACGAGGGGTCCTTCATCCAGCAGCGCATTGACAAAGGGACTGTGAAACATTCAAATAACACACGTTGCAGCGATAGAACAAATAAGAATACTAATTTTGATAATGGAATAGTTATAATGGCTAATGAACTCACAGGAACGCACGTAAAAAAAAAACACTTGACGAGGCTGTAAAGGCTGCGTGCAATGTCTTGGTCTGCCGCTGGTTTTGACAGAACCGCAGCTTGACAGCCAAGGCAGGTAGGGGGGGGGGCCTAGGTGTGTCTCGCCACTTCGCAGCTGTAACACTGTGCCACCGCGCCCGCCGAGACAGACGCACGGCCGCTGACACGCGCCAGAGCACCCTGCCAAACGGGTGACCACGGCAGGAGGGTCTCGGCCAGACACTCATTATCCTGCCACCGCCACAGCAGCGGAGGTACGCCGCTCTCTCCCTCTTGAGCAGCAGGCTGCGGCTCAAAGGAGACATTGTGCTCGGGAGGATGCCCCTGCTGTAATCTGATATTCCGCAGAAAACGATGCATTTAGACGTAATTGCGTTTCCAGATTTTTTTTGACGCACCGTTCTCGTGCAAGAGGCGAGAGAAAGAAAGGGGGCATCGTTTCGTTGCGTCGCACTCTGTCGAGATTGCGAGCGAGAAAATGAAATTACCTTAATTACCAACGTGTGAGTTATAAAGCGCGCTCGCTTAAGCAATGCTAATTATATTCTTCGTTCCCGAAGCCCTCTGTACAGTCCAACGATGGAATGAAGGCCTGCCTATGCCGTGTTGGTCAAAGTGGTTGTTTGACTGTACTTCACCGCGCTGGTCAGAGCGGGTTGTTGAAGGGGCATGCCCTGGACCAGTTCAGAAGTCCCTCGCCACGGGTGGTGCACCGGTGGCTGAGAATAAACTCAAGTCTCTGGGTTCATAGCACGGTGCGCTCACCACTTCGCCACATATTCCACTTAGCGTTGCATTCTGTAATTCCGAAAGCATGTACAGTATTACCTCGTTATTTGCGAACTTGCTATCCCGCGATTTTGAGATAAAGTGATGACGGAGAATGTGGTGCGAGAAAGTGATGAGATAAAGTGATGAGATAAAGTGATGAGATCATGTGTATGTATTAAATCGTTTGTTTTACGTATTTATTTAAGGTAATTCATTAAGAATACATTTTTTTCTAGGCCAATATAATTTTCCACGAAATGAGCTATTCACGAACATCTTGGGAACCTATCCCTCGCGAATAACGAGGGGAATACTGTAGAATAAAAAAAAATAGCATATGGTGCCAAATATGACGTGTTGCTCTGCCCTAGTGTTTTGGGATCTTGTCCAATGTCAGCTTTGTACACGTCGCCCACACTATGATGTGCACACCAGGTGTGTGGCATTCAGCTTCCAGTACATGACACATGAAACCAGCCAGAGCACAGAGGCTACAGTTTTAAAACCCCATTAAAATATGGGAAGCAGTTTTTTTCTCTCTCTCTCGTCAATTTCTGGACCTGAAGTGAATTTCTCCGCAGCGCATTTTCTTACCGCGGCCAAAGACGCGCGGTTCAAAATTCACGGATCAAAGACCTTGAATTAAGATATTGGGAACACGTGCTTTTATTTTTTGGCAGTGTAGGGGGAGGGGGGGGGGAGGTGATTACAGCATCGCAGTTGCCCGGGTCGAGTAGCCTAATTGTATGGTGTCGCGTGCCAGTGTGTCCTCGGTCGGTGTAAACAATGATCGCACGCCCCACAAGTCAACGCGCGCGGGGCTCAGGGCATCTGGCTTTGCGTTACCGAGACTGCACAGACGCCGGAGCCTCTGTCCTCTGTCGTTGTCCTGTCAGGCAGGGGTGGGCAGAGAAGGAGCGTGGAGGACAGGATGCTGTAATCGGCAGTTTTGATCTTCTTTGTTCTAATATTGAGTTAAATGGGGTTTTATGTGGGAACATTAAATGCACATGTTTGCTGGATGAAGGCACATACGGTGGCATAGGGATGGTGTCGTTGAAGCCTGGATTGTGTCTTTTTGTGGCGCCTAAGGGTCACATCATATTTGGCACATGTAACGTATT
Source organism: Petromyzon marinus (assembly GCF_048934315.1). NCBI lineage: Eukaryota > Metazoa > Chordata > Hyperoartia > Petromyzontiformes > Petromyzontidae > Petromyzon > Petromyzon marinus. The sequence continues at coordinate 4,359,022 of NC_133678.1, forward strand.
TTACGGATGATATGACGCAGTCTTTTCCCATGTATTTTAAATGAAAAGTTCGGGGCGCGTTATAATATGATGTGTGTTTAAAATGGGACCTTTGTTCGCCACAAGTACGTGTGGTTAATCCAGACTTGATTCCTTGCAAAATGTATCTATTTGGTGTTTGAACATCTTAATACCTCCTGTTTTGTTGCCAGAAAGGGTAAAACCTATGATTATTTTTTCATATGGTTGTGTTTATTAATGTGTTTTTGTGTGTTGGGGAGTGGTGGAACATTGGTTAGCGCGCTACGCTACGAACTTTGCCACTTGAGTTTGATTCCCACTCACGGTCAACACCAGTGACGATTATCTGAATTGGTTCTGGGCCTCCCTTAAGTCGACTCCGCCTTAGATGAGTACCTGGTACAATGTGTAAACATCAGCACTGGGGAAACAAAGGTGACCGAGTGAGGTGGTGACCACCTACCCTTTTGTATACCGTGCGGGCCTTCATAGGTGCCCAGTAACAACATTTGCCCTAACAGTTTGTTAAAGGCTACACGGGAGTTATTTCTATGTTCGTTTGGGGAGCGGTAGTGCAGTGGTTAGCACACTTTGCTACGAACCCAGAGACTTGACTTCGATTCTCGCTCACAGCCAACACCAGTGACGAATATCTCAACTGGTCATGGGCCTTTCCTGGATCGACTCATTCTTAAATGTGTGTCTGGTGCCATGTGTAAATATTAGCTTTGGGAAGACCAATGTGGCTTGTATATGGTGTATGTTAGCGTGTATGTGTGTGACCAGATTTGTATAACTTTATTGACTCCAGCCTTGTAATCCGTAAGATGTGGCGAACCTCGCAAAGCGAACAGAACCGTGGCAGCGGACGATACTGCTACATTCGTTTGGCAATGTGAAATTAGCAACGTTGAGTGTGGATATCGAGGTCATGTGGATGTCTAGGTCATTTGGACATTAAGGTCACATCGAGGTCATATGCATATCGAGTTAATTTGGACATTGAGGTCACATTGAGGTCATGTGGATGTCGAGATCATTTAAACATTTAGGTCACATCGAGGTTATGTGGATGTCGAGGTCACATCGATGCAATGTGGATATGGAGCCTCTGTAGAGGCAGCAGTTTATTCTGAGGTGTGTGCATTGCAGCGACTTCTTGTTGCGGTCCTTATTCGTGTTGCTATATTTTTTATCGCAAATAACTTTTATTTACACATCATTCATCAAACCGTTCATCGGTAGAATATAAATCTCGAGTGTGGATAAGCAAGGTGGAGCATGCCTGCGATCTAGAGCATCACACACTGGGTCTAGTGGCCACGCCGATGCAGTACATCAAGTGTGATTGTGAAACCACCGGTGCATCCCCCGTTTTCATGCGTGAGTTTAATCCAGGCCCTCCGGTTTCTTCCTCACGTGTAACACACTCATTGGTGGGATTGGCCAAACATCTCAATGCAGGACAATCTTGAAGAAGAAAAAAATTTGAAAGTCTTTAATTCACCATTACAACGGAGATGTAGAGTCTTCATAGGTTTGTACCTGGTTCAACGTCACCAACCAACTGACTTTTGGGAAAACGAAAGTTAGCTTGTTGGCAGGGCACGTGTAGTGGGTGCTCCCCACCTCCAAAATGTCTGTCTGGTGCGGAAGAGTAGGCCAAAATGCCTTCCAGAGGAGCTCTCCAGAGCTGACTCTCCGAGAGGCAGTGGCATGAGCAAAACATTCAGGGCTGCACCTTTAACTGATATCACTGTTGTAATAAGTGTCATTTGAGCAGCCCTTATTGTGTAATATTATCCCCCCTGAACAAATGCCATGCCTTCTCAAAGTAAAAACATTATGGGACACTTTCATCCGGGGAATGACAACACAGGGCACTACAAAGGGGTGAGAAATAGGTTCACACATTCCTGTGCGACTGAAATGTTTAACGTTCAAACATTTAGTGATATTAAGAATAAACATTTTATGGACCTCACCATCGCTGTCGTCGTGTAAGTGGTTAGCATGGCTGTTGACACAACGGTACACGTTTTGATATACATTTTGTTGAGTTTTTTTCACACCGTACGTACAGTGAGGGAAAAAAGTACTTGATCCGCTGCTGATTTTGTACGTTTGCCCACTGACAAAGAAATGATCAGTCTATAATTTTAATAGTAGGTTTATTTGAACAGTGAGAGACAGAATAACAACAAGAAAATCCATAAAAACGCATGTTAAAAATGTTATAAATTGATTTGCATTTTAATGAGGGAAATACGTATTTGACCCCCTCTCAATCAGAAAGATCTCTGGCTCCCAGGTGTCTTTTGTACAGGTAACGAGCTGAGATTAGGAGCACACTCTAAAGGGAGTGCTCCTAATCTCAGCTTGTTACCTGTATAAAAGACACCTGTCCACAGAAGCAATCAATCAATCAGATTCCAAAATCTCCACCATGGCCAAGACCAAAGAGCACTCCAAGGATGTCAGTGACAAGATTGTAGACCTACACAAGGCTATAATGGGCTACAATACCATTGCCAAGCAGCTTGGTGAGAAGGTGACAACAGTTGGTGCGATTATTCGCAAATGGAAGAAACACAAAAGAACTGTCAATCTCCCTCGGCCTGGGGCTCCATGCAAGATCTCACCTCGTGGAGTTGCAATGATCATGAGAACGGTGAGGAATCAGCCCAGAACTACACGGGAGGATCTTGTCAATGATCTCAAGGCAGCTGGGACCATAGTCACCAAGAAAACAATTGGTAACACACTACGCCGTTAAGGACTGAAATCCTGCAGCGCCCGCAAGGTCCCCCTGCTCAAGAAAGCACATATACATGCCCGTCTGAAGTTTGCCAATGAACATCTGAATGATTCAGAGGACAATTGGGTGAAAGTGTTGTGGTCAGATGAGGCCAAAATGGAGCTCTTTGGCATCAACTCAACTCGACGTGTTTGGTGGAGGAGGAATGATGCCTATGACCCCAAGAACACCATCCCCCTCGTCAAATCTTGGGTGAGAACCTCCTTCCCTCAGCCAGGGCATTGAAAATGGGTCGTGGATGGGTATTCCAGCATGACAATGACCCAAAACACACGGCCAAGGCAACAAAGGCGTGGCTCAAGAAGAAGCACATTAAGGTCCTGGAGTGGCCTAGCCAGTCTCCAGACCTTAATCCCATAGAAAATCTGTGGAGAGAGCTGAAGGTTCGAGTTGCCAAACATCAGCCTCGAAACCTTAATGACTTGGAGAAGATCTGCAAAGAGGAGTGGGACAAAATCCCTCCAGAGATGTGTGCAAACCTGGTGGCCAACTACAAGAAACGTCTGTCCTCTGTGATTGCCAACAAGGGTTTTGCCACCAAGTTCTAAGTGATGTTTTGCAGAGGGGTCAAATACTTATTTCCCTCATTAAAATGAAATCAATTTATAACATTTTTGACATGCGTTTTTCTGGATTTATTTGTTGTTATTCTGTCTCTCACTGTTCAAATAAACCTACCATTAAAATTATAGACTGATCATTTCTTTGTCAGTGGGCAAACGTACAAAATCAGCAGGGGATCAAATACTTTTTTCCCTCACTGTAGCAAACCGTACTAATCGGAGGCACGGAATTTTCCCAAACTCCCCTTCCCCCAACCCCCCCGCGTTTATCCACCACGCAATATCAATACACACACCATCGCTAGTCGATCAGCAGGTCTGGTATGGTGGGGTAAAGTGTGGGTACTCCCACCTATTCCGAGACATTTGGCCAGTGTGGAAGAGTAGGCCAAGTTACTGTCGAGAGGGGTCCTCTCCAGAGCTCCCTCAAGTGGAGGAGGCCCTTTCGGCCAGCGGTGGGCATCAGCAAGAAATTGCAGGGCTGTACCTTAACCATTTTACCATATCTGCGAGACACGTGGAGTGAGGGTTTAAATCTCAGCCCCGCCGTTCACGACGCCGCGGCTTTTAGGGAACACGTGACACATAATCGAGGTTTTTGTTTTTTAGGTTAGATCGCGTGAGTGCAAATGTGTCGTTAAACCCGCCACCACTCTGCACGGCCAGTTGGTGAAGTTTGACACACGTACAAATTACATTCCAGGTATATTTATATGTACGCGCTCAAACTCCAAAAAACCCTATTATGGATAATGTTGGTCACAAAAGCCTACGTGTTGAAACGTGGCGCACGCTTGGGATGACTCTCGTGAACCGGGAGAGGTTTTTTTTTTATTTTCAGTTAGTGGGGGTCACAAGAGTCTGCCGGTTGTTTTATATATTTTTTTTATGAGAGTAGTGTGGCTCAAGACAGAGCACGGGCTGTCTTCTTTCGAAACACTGATCCAATAATGAAACGGCACACTAATCATTGTAAAAATGAATTTAAATACCATTATAGCCGAGTTGAGGATGTATTTTAAAATACCATTGTGTGTGTTTTTGTTTATACATTCTTTTTTTTACACGCGGATAATATGTAGCTGGCTCTGCCCGGCCTCGCTGTGCAAGAGGGGGGGGGGGGGGGGATGCGAATTGAGTTTGATGAGCTCTTTTGCTTTTACAGGGTGACCGTGGAGATATAGGTTTGCCGGGGCCCGCGGGACTAAGCGGAAAGGATGTACGTAAACAAACACGCGCCACGCTCTCTCGCCGAGCCACGTTTATGGCCATCCTTATAAAAATGTTACCTGCGTCCCAGTAAAGTGCTGCCTTTCCCTCCCCGCTGCACAAAATGGAAAATCACAGGCATGGGAGAAAAAAAATACCCTCTTTCGCAAGACATTTAAATTGTGATTTATTGAACCGCGTTTCGTGTGAATGCGTTTTTTTTCTTGATTTACCTTTCGCAATAGGCTTCCTTTCGCTGTGCCGCAATGTTTTTTTATATTCTATGCCTGCTTTGGACCATTCCCATGTTTTTTTTTTCCATTGTGAAATAAAAACGATTATGAATGTCAACCAATGAACTGGAAGCAAGGATATGTTTCATATGTTAGCTTGTCCACGGAGGTGCTTAAATCAAAATGCACCTTGCCCAGTTTGTGTTCTTAATTTTAAGAATTACTTTCCCCAGAGGGTTGGGTGGCTCAAGAGTTTTCGAGCACTGAACCACAACTGCTGAAATTCTGAATTCGAATTCAGGTATCCGGTCCATGTTTAAAATCGGGTTCTCAAATTTCGGCGGGTTCATGGTCTCAGCTCGGTCGCCATTGACTGCACGCACAAACGTGTAATATTACAATTGGTTTTGCACTGATTTTGACAAAATTCGAGCTCTGAGACTGTAAAAAGCATATATGCACAGATTCACTGCCATTTAACAGGCATTCCTCTGTACAAGTATGCCGAGGAGAGTGCAGCACCCCTAATGTGTGTGTGTAAGAGGTAACTTGAAGCGACCTCAGAAGTGGTTCCGTCATATCTCCTTCCGCAGCCCATTCTATAAAACATAAGTTGATGTAATTTCCGGTGAACTTTGCAAAATGTACATTTGTCTCACGGTATGAGACCACAGTTAGAAAAAATATTTGAGAAATAAACATATTTTAAAAAATGTATTATTTTGTCTGTTTTGATTTCCAGGGCCAGAAAGGAAGTGATGGATTTCTTGGCTTTCCTGGACCTAGAGGAGAAAGAGTATGTATCCTCACACCTACTGCTCACTCAGCAGTCTCTTTACCTTCCAAGCCTCAGTTAACGAGGAACGCTGCCGCATTTTTAAACTCTTGTCAAGAATGACCTCTCGCTTTCGTCCATGGCTTTATCCATGAGACAGAGCCAACCAGCATGGCCGTTACAAGCAGCTACCAGTCTCCTTGGCATCTGATATCCCCATTTCAATTAAATGTAACAATTGTGCCGTTAGTAAATCAGCTTGCGAGGAGGTCACCATGACCTCTGAAAAGTGTTTTATTTGTGATGCTCCATAAATAAACCGGCAAAATAGTCAAGCAAAATAAGGACCGAAAGCCATTGTTGACATCGGGAACTTTAAACTCAATCTTAAAATGTGTTTTCATTGCGATGAATGTTGGCGTTTGGTCAAAATTCAACAGCAAAAAATGTTTTCCTAAACGTTTTTAGTGGCTGCCGTAGAACTCTGCTTGGCCCTCAGGGCTGCTGAAGTGGCCGTTTTCCGTCCAACATTGTGACTCTAGAAATTTTAAATATTGATTAGATTTGTTTTATTGTCAGCGATATTGCTGTTTTCTTTTGTTGCTTTTCTTTGGAACGAGAAGAGTTTGAAGTTTTGTTTATTATTTTTTTTCAATAATTAGAACAGCAATATTAACTTAAGACATGTGTATACAGTGTTGTTATGTAATGTTTATTTTAATCCTCGTTTGTTAAAGTTTGGGAGTTGTTTTTTTACCATATTGATTTAATTATATTCTCTGGCAATTGTTTTGGACGGTTAGCGTCCAAAAGTTTGCCAGGCTACTGTGACCTGGTAAATGTTGTGGTTTAAGTGGTGTTTCTTTTGGGTTATAAATCATTACCACCCCATTTCCCATGCGCTCCATCCAGTGGTAACAAGCTTGCGAAGAGAAAAGTGTACTTGTCCAAATTCCATTATTTGATTTTATCAGTTGCACTTTTGTGATTGTCATTAACTGAAACTCAAACATAGCACATCCACAAAATAGCATCACTGCTCTCTTTGTAAATCGGCGGTTTACCGAGCGCAGGCTCGGAGAGACCCGAAAACGCCCTGCGGCCAGCAACAAACGGCACTCGTTAAGTTTTAATGAATAAGAGTTAATACCCTACTTGATTTGAGCAAGGTTATACCAGCTTGGCAGAAAAAAAAGTCGACTGGAGGAATAACTACCCAACTCACTTTACGCATGTTTATAAACGCTCGCTTTTTTTGCACGGTTATTATTTTGAAATTGTTTTTTTGTTTGGTTTGCTTTGATCGTCATTTACGCTCCCCGCTTTTTCATGCAAATGCTTAAATCCAGTAAGATGATAACCCACGCGCGTTCGTGATGAATGGACCACGCGTAGTGTCGCTGCGCAGGGATTTTACAGAGTGAAACATGAATGCTTTAAATTTCGATTTGAAGCGTTCGTGACTGCAGGGATTAATATTCTTGGTTCTTTCGGTAAAGTCACGTAGAAGGGAAATAATAAAATAATAAAAAATAAAACATAATAAAATAAAATTCTCACGACGTTTTGGCCACAACGCAAGCAGCCGTCCTCAGGTGAAGAAACAGAGCTGTCGGAAAGACAGCGTCCTAGTGAACACGGCTGTGTCCTTCACCTGAGGACGGCTGCTTGCGTTGTGGCCCGAAACGTCGTGAGAATTTTATTTTATTATTTTTATTATTGTATTATTTCCCTTCTACGTGACTTTACCGAAAGAACCAAGAATATGAATGCTTTTCGCTCGAGACCTGTGACCAAGGGAAAACGTAGGACACACGTGCTTTAAAAAAAAAAGTTTATTAATCACCGCATCGACTCTTTTCTTCCCCGCAGGGGGAGGTGGGACCGCCTGGACAACCCGGTGACGTTGTAAGTGACTGAAATATCGTGTTGGCGGGGGGGCGGGGAGAGCTGTGGCGCTGCCGGGGGTTTGTAAGGAGCTCGTTGCTAGCCGTGGGATGAGGGTCTTTTTTTGTTTCCCCCAAACATAATTACTCTGTGCGGCAAACCCCCCCTCACGGTGCCTGCTCGTTTGTGGTGCAGACGAAGGCGAGCAGCTGTTGTGGGAGATACGTGCGCTGCAGATCCATAATTCACATTAACGAGTTACATGAGAGGCGCGCGTGTCGACGGCTGCGGGGAATCTTCTCGGAGCCGGAGTCTGCGGCGGATTGACTGAGTCGTAGCGGAAGGCGGCGTGAGGGCCCAGGCGGGCGGGGAGAGCACAAAGCGTTAATACAGCTGCCACGCCATCCCCCAACCCACGCCCCCCCCCCCCCCCCGAAATAGAAACTCTTGCCTCTGCTGTGGCCGCCACCACCGCCACCACCACCTTCAACACCGCCGCCACCACCTTTAACGCCGCCACCTTCACCACCACCACCACCACCACCACCGCCGCCACCACTTTACCGTCACCACCACCAGCACCGCCTGCCTTGTCTCGTTCTCAGCAGCGTTGTTGACAGCCTCACGCGGCTCACCGCCCCCACCCCACCCCACCCCCCGGCCACCCGGCGGCGCAGCAGCGAGCCGTGCGGATGAATGAGCGCGAGCGGCGTTGGCGCGCGCCACGCTCACGCGCCGGTTCCGATAATTAGGCGGCAGAAAGGAGCCGCTGACAAACTCGTCCCAGGCCGGGGCAGCTGGGCGATCCGCGAGCTATTCCGCTGGTTTTCCCCTCCGCGCGAGGATCGCGGGGCCTTACAGACCCACGTCCTTGATCGCGAGAGTTTGAAAACACCCCGCGGTTGTTTGCCATCCTCCGTGCCTAATTGCACCCATGAGCAGCACTTTGGATGCGTTTTGTCGATTTGCGGAGACGGAAGAGACTTGTTTGTTGATGTTTGTTTGCAGGTGGCGCAGCAGGGATTAAAAGGAGAGCGCGTAAGCAATACGATTCATCGCAGAGCACAACTTCGCCGATAACAATTCGGTTCACGGAATACGTGCTCGTCGCAATCGGTCATAGAAAACAGCGGGATGTTTCGTAAGAGTCAGCCTTTTTCTTTTTTAGAGCGGCTGTTCACATTCGTAATAGACGGATCACTTCTTGACAGAGTGGAACATTGTGTTTCTTCCGTGGCAAACCTCGAAAAGGGGCTGAGCTCGTCTGTCTTTTTTTTATTATTTAGGGAGACCGCGGTGCAGCTGGCCCTACCGGGCCTCCCGGCCCTCCCGGAGACAAGGTAACGCGAGGCCGGCTGGAAACACCTTCAAACTCGCGTCACGCAGAGAAAGCGGCGGAGAGGCGGAGAGGCTGGCCACACTCGCCGCGAATTTTACCGAGCCCTGGATGTGTCTGCAGCACGAGGATGGGAGCGGAACGCTCTCCGGGATGTAAAAAAAAAAAAGCAAAGAAAGGGCTACCACTTGTCAAACCTAGAAAAAAAACAAGCTAAAGATCGCTGCGGTGTGCGTCATTCTTGTGCAAACTTTTTGCGGCATATTTGTCACAACTAGAAAATCGGAATACCGTTCGTAAACAGCTCCTTTCGTGTGTTTCTCCTGGGAGTTAATTCAGACGTTCGCTCAGAGGGCTGCGTTTTGTAAAAAAAAATACAATTTACACGATTGTGTTTTTTTTTTATGATGCGGCAGCCGCAGCCCCGGTACCAGCATCAGCTGACTATTGTTGATTTTTTTTCAGTCTCTTCCAGCAGTGATTATACCAAGGGCTCACATTACACGTGAAATGCATAAATATTAAACATTTCAGGACAGTCTTGTGCTTTTTAAGCTACGCGTGCTATTTTCTGTTTCTTTTCACTCAAACAATCTTCCCACCATCTGAACCAAATCATGGAGGAAAAAAGCAATGCCCTACATCGAAGGTGTTTGACAAATTCCTTAACAAGTGTGTTGCTGCTTGTGAGAGAAAGACAAGGGTGCCTGGAGCAGCACAGTAGACCGTTGTTGCTCTCATTTATTTATCGAGGAGAGCCTCACTGAGTCTCGAGACCACGATTCACGAGGGTCATTTATAGGCATTTCCTAACCCAGTCCTTTCCACGGGGTGTTTGGCAAAGTGGCATGAAACCAGGGTAACCTCACGCTCCACTCCCCGCGCATAACGAGGGGATAAAACCCAAATGGTTTCCACAGAGGCAGGTTTACCGATCCCGGTTGCTGCACTTGCACCTACGCAGCGCAGCGGGTTTATGAACTTTTTTTTTAAAGGTCTCCGTGATCCACCAACCCCCGGTTTCCAAAAGCGCCGGATAGCGCGGGCGCGCCGCCAAGCCTGGTCAAGATGGAAGCTGCGGAAAACCATTGAGGCGCGCGGTGTGTCACACCGCCACCACTTTTAGTTTCATCGCGCCCCATCAGACGCTGTAGCCGAGGGGGGTGGCACCTCGGGATGGCATGGTGGGAGGGGGGGGTGGGGCCCTGACTCGTTGGGTTTTGCCATCTTGTGTTTTGCAGGGCGATCTGGGAGCGGAGGGCAAGGAGGGCTCTCCCGGCAAGGAAGGCCAAAGGGTGAGTCACTGCCGCGCACGGCAGCCACCGCAGCGGCCCCGCGCCGTCGCGATGCCGACAGCCAGCGGCGTCTCGAGACTCGAATCGTGCAAGAGCAGGAAACTCCGTTTTTGGGGTTCCTCCGGTCGTGAGCGATGCGTTCACGTGGATCGGTTGACTGCAATGCTATGATGCAGGGGCTTCGTTGGTGTTTTTGTGCAGTGGGACGCTACATTCGCTCCACCAGAAGTGGCATTGTGGTGCAACTGCAGTTTGGTGTGTTATTCTGTTTATCCCACGCGAATGCTTGGGACATTCTATCACACTTATACAATATGAGACAAAAGTTTTGCTGGCTTGCTGGCTGGCTTGAGAGAAGGACGGGTATATAGTAATTTCCAAAGGACGTGTGGGCTGCTAGTTCTATAAAATAAAATACACTTTTTTTGTATCTGTCTTGGTTAGCGAGCTATGATAACGCGTAAATGCACGCGCAATTTTGCTGCTTAATTTTCCACTGCTCCAAAAAACAAAGCTGCGGGTAGCTAAAGAGGTGGGTGGCTCTGTACGTTTCAAAAGCCCTGGCCTACATCGTCGCCCCCTTGGGAGTTTAGAGGGGTTAAAGGTTCCTTGCATCCCGACGCTTGTTTCCTACTCGAGCAATTAACCTTTGGGCACAAGCTTCGCCGTCTTCATTTCATCCCGCTCTTTCAACTCGGCAGGGGGAAACTCTCGGGATTCGGGCAGGTTGGGTGCGATGTCTACCCGCGCGGTCATTTAAATGTGATTGGCCATGCGGGAACTTTCCACGCTTAGCGGAGTTGTCCCCCCCGCCCCCGCCCCCCTCGCGCGATTGCTAAATGATGGCGTAATTACGAGCGGACATGACCCGCGCGCTTGCACCGTGCGTAGCCGTGCCCTTCTCCCTTCCTGCCATCGAGACTCGGTTGCGACGGCATTCCCAAGGCCGCTTCGGTGGGATTTTTTGTTTCCGGGTCGTGCCACGCCGCTGATTGGCACGACGTCCGACGTTTTCGCCGCGCGTGATGGGAGAGCTGACTTGAAACTCGATTCCGGGAAGAAGCTCCCGGCACGGGGTGGGGGGGGGGGGCGGGGGGCGAAACGACAGATGTTGTCGTGCCCGGACAGCGGCGCATTAACGAACTGACAAACCCATCGGAGTGGCGTACGGCGCAGCTACAAAAACAAAATCAACGTGAGCACCGTTCAACGATGCCCACCCAGAAGCTAGCTAGCACTGGCTTACAAAAACAAAAAAGGGCTGAAAAATACACACAACTCAAACGGTGTGCTTCTCCGAACTTAATCCTTTGCCATGTTTGCAGTGAAAAAAAAGGCACTTGAATGGGTTATATTTTCCTTTTTTATTGTTGTTGTTTTTTTTTTTACCAAGTGAACCCCCATTTAGATGCAGCTTATCGTTTGAAGGGGAGACACGGTTATTACTTTTAGCTGCTACCCAGCTCTGCCAGACGTTTCATTCGCATTTTGTTGCCGACTGCCACGATGCATCACGTCCACCGTGCGTTTGCCGAAGCATCCAGTCACAGATCATTTGGTGTTCAAGTAGATTAATAGACCGCAAGCCGTATAAGGAAAGGAGTGTACCTTTCCACGGAAAATATCTCGGGATTATGCAAAGTCACACAGCGGCAGATTTACCGGTTAGCATGCCTTCCCATTGCTGGTTCTCCACAATGATACGTCACACTGATGACGGTAGGCAGCTACATGAATGAATTAGGCTTTTTTCATCACTCCAAGGCCCTGTGACTCCACCTGACATTTTGAAATGATAAATAAGATCACACGTTCGAGGTAAAGAGCCAGCCCTGCGATTGCTCGCTCACAATCACTGCTGGAGGAAGAGCCTCCGCTATAGGGGGCTCTGGGGAGTACTTCCAGAGGGTAATTTTGGCCAGAGGTGGGGATACTCACACTTTATCCCACCACATGCTACCTACCGATCGACTAAATGTGGTGTACCCATCTATACTAAACTACGTAGCTCATTTTCAGAAGTGACCTGGCCACAAATGATAGCTCAACGAAGTGGCTTATCGCGTGGAAATTTATAGCAGCCAAATACTCTAAACTCACGTTTCTAAATGTGGCAGGAAAAACCGGAGGACCCGAAGAAAAATCCACACGACCAGGGGGAGAACATGCAAACTCCATATATACATGTGTCAGGATCGGGATTGAACCCACGACCTCCTGCATACTTAGTCGAGGGATTTAACATCTCGCCACCGGGGCGCCTATACTACTGCTGGGTAAAGAGAGGCAGAAGGATTTAAGAAACCTGCCCCATTGTTTCAACTGCTGCAATGAAACCAGGGACCTTTGTATAATAGCGGCATTGCATTGAGAACCTTAATACCCGTAATTTATCCAGGAACATCCTGCTTTGGGAGGTGTGGTCAGTGAGTGTTTGGCTTCTATGTGGGAGGAAATTGAAGGACCCAGAGAAAACCCTTGCCTTTGAGAGAATCAGACAAAGCTCTGCAGTAACCCCATGCTTTGTTGCCATCTTCTGGCCATCTCTTGACAATCTTCTAGCCCAAGAGTACAAGACTTGATATTCCCAGACAGTCTACCATCTAAAAGTCAGGTGATTTCATATTTTGTCGTATTCCAAAAGTGTTTTGCAATACTGCATGAAAACTTGTAATTTTCACTTGCAATTCCAATGTTAGTGCCCCATTATTATAATAAATTTCAACACCCTGTCATTATGGTGCTGCTAACTGAACTGTTTTAATGTTTTCCCGAGATTTTACTCCCAATTGTGCTGCCGGTAGCACGTCGTGAGACAAAAGTACGCGTGCGTGATTCTCGCCGAGCAGTAAACAACCTCGTTCTGAGAGAATTGTCCTTTAAAGAGTGATGTCACGAATTCTATGTCAGACGTGGCCCCTGCTTCACCCGAGGGGCACTCCACTCTCCTGAGCTCCCCGCTCTTTAGAGGTCCTCGTGACACAGCGATGAAACTGAAACAAACAAACATTCTCGGAGCTAATCTATTTCTTTTGCCAAGCTAAGTGAAAGAAAAAAAACGGAGTTGCAATTAAGTTCACCAAACATATTGATTATCACGTGTGTTTTGGGGCCCAGTCATTGGTATGTCGAACGTCTCTCGCAATGTATGTAGCTAATCGTGCTAATGGTGCGGGGAAGGACAACAAACTCGATGCAAAAAGCAGTTCTAAAGAAATTTAATTGGTGACGCTACTGTACATGTGCAATAACAAAAGGTTCTAATTAACCTCTAAACACAGGTGGCTAAGACCTAGATTCAAATGGATGGTGTCAGCTAACTAACTACCTTTAAAACATGCTCTTCGGTTCTTTCGGTAAAGTCACGTATGTAGAAAAATTAAATAAAACAAAACATAATAATAAATCACGACGTTTCGATCGCAACACAAGCGGTCGTCCTCAGGCGGAAAAAATAAAATCCACCAGTGGAACTGCTGAACCGGCGAGAGAGATGTTACAACAAGGAGGTTGTGTACGTGGCGATGGGCAAGCAAGCGGGGTCTGAGCTGAAAAGGAATTCCATCCACGGACGTAAGCACGTCAGTTGTGTTAATGGGGGAGATTTGTTTTATTTTATTTTTCTACCTACCACGTGACTTTACCGAAAGAACCAAAGAGTATGGATTCCTGCAGTCACGAAAGCTTGAAATCAAGAGTTCCTTTAAAACATTGTAAACCACAACAAAAATGAAAAACCCTGATCATTTTCTTCTTCACAGTTGCAAGTACCTAATCTCCTCAGTGTAACTTGCCCGATGTATTTGTTTAAAAGATTTATGAAATCTAATTGGACTCAATGAAAGTGCTTTTTGGCAGGAGTGCCATGAGTAGTGTTTGCCGTTAAGATAAGGCATCAGCTTTGGCATTAATTTGGCTGCTGACTTTGTACTTGGGGAAAGGGGCCGTCCATAAATGACGTCACGCGATTTTGGACGATTTTTCACCCCCCCCCCCTTTCGTCACACGGCGTCACTGTCATTGTAGTGCGTTTTTAATGTGGCGCAGCACTCTGATGTTGTAGGAGAAAACATTTGGCAAAAAGTCTATTTAATTAAATAGAACGTATTATTAGTTATTTCAGATAAGTCACGTTGAAGGGAAACAATAAAATAATAATAATATATTTATGAGATATATTATTTATATTTATATATATTTTATTATTTTATTGTTTCCCTTCAACGTGACTTTACCGAAAGAACCAAGAATATGAATCACTGCAGTCACGAAAGCTTTAAATCAAAATTTAAGTAGAACGTGTTGTCTATATTTATTTTAAGTTGCGCATTTTGATGTGACGTCACGTTTCTCAAACCCGCCCCCCCCCATCGTCACACATCGTCACAAATGTCTGACCACACCCCCTAGGTGTGTGACGTCATTTATGGACGGCCCCAAAGTTGAGCACTGAAATATGTGGACTTTGGTAGTCTTTGCTGTGCTTGTGCAACGCAGTCATTTGGTTATGAAGACGGTCTGGGGATTAACGCGTCGGCACAAATCACGATGGCAACGGTGCAGTTAAGTAGAGGTAACAGGGTGCCTATTTATCGCTTTTGGTTTAGGCCACTCCGCTGCCAGCTCGCGGTCATTTTGCGCCTGAATATATATAGTGTGACATTAACATTGCGCAAATACAATCCGCTATTTATGAGCGCCGTAAAATCCGGTGGCACATGCTTGTGAATTATTTTAAATGAAAAACATCAATTTTGGAATGGCGAAGGCCACCTTGTGAGTCCTAAGGGCCTCGCTTGGCGAATGCGGTATTGTTGTTCTAATGTGGGCTGATGGTTTTGTGTACTTGTACACCCTCCTGGATAGATGTTATATCAAGCCTGCAGGGTGACCTTGTTAACGTGGGGACAGGGCGGTGTGGTGATGGGGGTGAGGGATAGGGGGATGGAGGGGGTGTACATTATAAAACTCAGGGAGGGGGGGATCACTGCAAAGTGAATGTTAAACAAAGTTGAAATTAAGATTATAGGCGAGCCTTTAAGTGCATGGTGATGAACTGAGCTGGCCCGGACGTGCACTAGCACATTTGCCGAGCTGGAAACGTTGAGGAAAGAAATGCCACTGGTGTTAGATATTGCGCCAGCACATTTTGACTTGACTTTTAAGAATCTAGATGGGGGAGGATCTGAGCCTTCAGCAGAGGGGTGCTCAGCCCCGCTCCAGCCCCCCCCCCTCCCCCCCGCCACTCCAGAGAAGATACTGGGCTCTGTATTATAATCACCCACCTGCACGGCATTCGTTCACTTAGGGATGTGGGAGTGAGTGCTGCAAATGAAACTAAAATATTATTTGCTGAATCAGGAGTGGCCCTCCACCCCCCCGCCGATCGAGTTTCCAAGTCAAGGATAAAGAGGGCTCATTCGTCACCAATCCCATAAGGCCGTGAATCTTTTGGCCCCTCGAAAGAATATCAAACCATTCAATCATAGATGTTCCCTGCTGAGCGCGAGGCTGCTAAGATACGCAAGTCCGCGATGTCAGGCCGACGCGTAGCTCCGCGCCTATGTGTGAGTCTTCGCGTGAGTCTTCGTGTGAGTCTTCGCGTGAGTCTTCGTGTGAGTCTTAGTGAGAGTCTTCGTGAGAGTCTTAGTGAGAGTCTTAGCGTGAGTCTTAGCGAGAGTCTTAGCGAGAGTCTTAGCGAGAGTCTTAGCGAGAGTCTTAGTGAGAGTCTGAGTGAGAGTCTTAGCGTGAGTCTTAGTGAGAGTCTTCGTGAGAGTCTTAGCGTGAGTCTTAGCGTGAGTCTTAGTGAGAGTCTTAGTGAGAGTCTTAGTGAGAGTCTTAGCATGAGTATTAGCGAGAGTCTTAGTGAGAGTCTTAGTGAGAGTCTTAGCGTGAGTATTAACGAGAGTCTTAGCGAGGGTCTTAGTGAGAGTCTTAGTGAGAGTCTTAGCATGAGTATTAGCGAGAGTCTTAGTGAGCGTCTTAGCGAGAGTCTTAGAGTCTTAGCGTGAGTCTTAGTGAGAGTCTTAGCGTGAGTATTAGCGAGAGTCTTAGTGAGAGTCTGAGTGAGAGTCTTAGCGTGAGTCTTAGTGAGAGTCTTAGTGAGAGTCTTAGTGAGAATCTTCATGTGAGTCTTAGTGAGAGTCTTAGTGAGAGTCTTAGTGAGAGACTTAGCGTGAGTCTTAGAGTCTTAGCGAGAGTCTTAGTGAGAGTCTTAGTGAGAGTCTTAGCGTGAGTCTTAGTAAGAGTCTTAGCATGAGTATTAGCGAGAGTCTTAGTGAGAGTCTTAGCGAGAGTTTTAGTGAGAGTCTTAGTGATAGTCTTAGTGATAGTCTTAGCGAGAGTCTTAGTGAGAGTCTTAGCGAGAGTCTTAGTGAGAGTCTTAGCGAGTGCCTTAGCGAGAGTCTTAGTGAGAGTCTTAGTGAGAGTCTCAGCGTGAGTCTTCACGTGAGTCTTCACTCGAAAAGCTCGCGTGACCCATGAGCCAAGTCTAGACGGTCTCCTATGCAGCAAGGGATGGCGCTCGGCAATGCCGCTTAAAGATCGCCCTGTGAAACATATATATATTTGCACAGTTGTGCCCGTATCAACAAGTAATTCGTCCGAATGCGCACAAGAACAAAATTGCTTCCATATAAATTGCGTATTTATGGAGTGCTTAATACGCGCACATTTTCCACACTTACTTTTCGTCTATTCCACTCCTTTGCAATGAATGAAATTGAATTGAGCATTTGCACGCGGAGGAGAGTCTACGGACGTGCAACGGATGAACTCCCATGACGAGGCGCCATGCCAGTCGTCACGTTCATTATCTACCTCGTGTACAGATGAACAAATTACGCATTGCGCCCGCTATGCAATGCGCGCACACTTTGTGTTTACACCAATGTATGGGGCGTTTCGCTTGAACTCCAAATCATTATAATTCATCAGATTTCTGTGTGTGGGGGGTTGGGGTGGTGAACCGATGCATAATTACTCCCCTACCTCCAAGGTCAACTCCCAAGTATCCAAGAGAATCGGGTTTAGGGTGAGACCGAACAAACACAAAACAGTTTTGCTTAAACCTTCATGCAAAGTTAATAATAAAAAAATGAGCCAATCACATGCCTAGGAAATATCCATTTGTTCTGATGTGATCTTGTGAATGGAGAGTAAAGCTGTGCTTAAGAGCAATGAATAGACATTAAGTGTCAGGTGACGAAGCGATATCCATGGGTTGAATGCTCCAATGATAGAGATAGTGCATTTACAAGGTCAGTATAAATGTGCACATAGTATTTAACATTCTGAATGAGAGAATAACTCGATATGATTTCATTCATGGATCGGGTTGCCAATCGTTTAGTTTTTTTTTTTACTTTCAGAGGCTGAAATATCGTTTCAAAATATTTGCAATTCAGCTTAATCTCTGGAATATCTTTTTTTTCAGTCGCACGATTATCCCAGGGTGGGTTTTGCGCCGAAGTTCAGTGTAAGTAGGCAATAACACCCCTGGCATTACTGGGGCCGGCATACTATATTGCACAGCGCAGAATGACAGCAACAGAGAAATTGTTTTACGTGCAGTATATGAAGCCTGGTGAAGTGGGCACCTGTAACAAATATTATCCGGGCATCGATTAACCCGACGAACCTTGTTGCACGTCTTCATTGTAAATTTAAGGCATTTTGTTTTATTTCATTGTAGGTTTTCTGTTTTTGTGTGAGCTATTAAACTCGGCACATTTCATTCGATGGGAAAACCCCACAGCGGAGATTTGTCATTTTCTGCTATCGTTTTTTTTTTCTTTCCCAAAACGTGTGAGGAATTTGATTGCGTGATCCAACTCCCCCCCCACCACCACCACCACGCTCGGGGTGATTTACTAAGCTCGCCATGGGAACACCTGCTGCCACTGTCAAGGTGTGCCCCTGATGGATGGGGTCAGCACCGGAGGGCAGTCTCTGACCACAGCTCACTTGGGCCACTGACTTGCCACACAACCTGTCCTCATCTTTGTCCCGACACGTGTTGGCACGCAGCATTACCCTGCAAGCCACGAATGCAATATGTGGCTGTGAGGAGTGATGTGGCTCTCGGTCTGTCTCTCTCCCTCTCTCTGAGCGGAGGCCGCCGTTGGCTTGTGCTCCCCCCCCCCCTCCTCTGTGTTATAATGTGGCAGCACTGCCTGCGGTTAGGGGCACGCTGCGAATGAGTGCCCCTCTGGCTGGCTGGTCGGCTGAGTCCCTGCTTCGCCACTCTACCAGGTGGAGTGTGCAGATTTCCACAGTTGGCTACAATGAGCGGCAGTCAAGCGGCTATTACTTTTGCTGAATAGAAGAGGAAATGAGTAGTGTGGTGTTTGCACGGGATATTACCGCCTGCACCTGGCACGAGAAATTTACAAACCTCATCGCAATAACATCACTGATGGCGGTATCATTGAACACACTGCTGATTGTAAGTGAAGGACAAAATCCATGCGTAGTGTCCTCCTTTCCCGAGGCGTGTGCGTGGCACGTGCGGTGCACAAACTCAGTCGGAGACGAGGTAGTTCAACTCCACCAACTTCGGCCTACTGTCTCTCGCGACTACGCTGCCGTACGTCTCGTCCCAGACACGACCCTGTCCGCGTTGCACCGACGGCGTCCACCGGGACAGCCAACCGCTGTCCGGCCGCGCGATGATCGGGCGAAGGCGGCAGCGACGAGGGCAGCGACGATAGCGACGAGTCCACCCTCAGAACCGGCAGCCCGGAGCTCTCGCTCTCCGCCGCTTTTACTCCCCTCGGCGCGGCCTGGCTCCGCCCTGGCCGCGCCTCCCTTCTCGAACCCTCCAGAGGGTTCCAGGGGCCTCCCCACGAGGTCTTCCGTGACCCTTGCCCCAGTTCCTCCGCCCTGCCGGCACACACGCCGTGTGTATACTCGGTGGCGTGTGCGCTCAGTGTCCACCTGCAGTTGCCGCTGCTGTACAGCAGTCGGCGCTGTGTCACTACACAAGTGTAATTGCGACATTTTTTTTATTTTAAAATGTCGATGTTTTGCTTCAATAGCACAAAATTGCGCTTGTGTACGGATAGAGCATGAATGTGCAGCTCCAGGCATCGCTGCCATTGTGACCAATATTATCTCGCCAAACTTTTTTTTCAATAAGCACGGTTTTCTTTACCTTTTTGTAACGATTTGCCATCCGGAACACTGCAGTGCTTGACCACGTGATAAGCCACTTCGCTGTGCAATAATTTTTGATAGCTAGGTCGCTTCTGAAAAAGGAAGCAAATAGCTCAGTGGGCTTCAACTAGTGAAATGTAAATAGTTTAGTTTCATTATTTTAGCGATTCCCTTACTCCCATTGTGTTTTCGTATCAGTTTGCTGTTGTAACTTACTGACCCGCCCCAGACCGGGCACCTGCGCAAAAGAGCTTCGTAGCCCCCATCGGATTCCTCCAGGATAATTAACTATTCTGATTGATTCTGTAGAAACATCGGCGTCGACCACTGGGGTGGCTAAATTTCCATCGGCCTGGCGTGCTCGCCGCTGCCGCTAAACGCTCGGCGCACCACGGCCATGGCGCCGTCGCCCATCGGCTCTCGTCGCGCGCTTGCGGACGCGCTTCCGCCGGACGTCTTCATAAACAGCTTTTTTGTGTTTAGTTCGTCGTCCTTCCCCCGCGCGCCTCCGATTAGCACGGCTGGCTACGCACGGCGCGAAAGAAGTTCAACGCGCGCGTGCACGTGTACGCCGCGCCGCGCCTTTGACAAAGAGCGAGGGAGGCGTCTGTTGTCGTCCTGCGGTCGGCAACGGCGGCCGCCGGCCAGCCGGCCGGCTTGGCGGCAGGCTGGCAGGCCGACCCTCCAGTCGGCCATAAACAAGGACACACCGGGGCTTGTGTGTGTGGATTAACAGCGCTGGGGCAGCTCGCCAACGTTGGCCCCCTGTGGGCAGATGTGTCGTCGTCCCCCCCACCACCCCTCCCGTGGTGTTTGTCGCTCCGCGTGCGCTCACTTCCACCGGTGCCGGTGAATGTGAAATTACTTGAGGACGTCTGAAAAATGAAGTTCTCGTCTCTCGCACGGCACTGCACTTGCGAGCGTAAACTATAAACTGTTTTTGCTTTTTGGCAGATAAGGCCCACTGTAAGCTACACAGCTCTTTTTCAGAGGCGGCCTGGCCACAAACGATTGCTCAACGAAGTGGCTTATTGCGTGGACACTTATAGCAGCCAAATACTCGAAATGGGTGTTTCTAAATGTGGAGGGGAAAGCCGGAGGATCCGGAGAAAAATCCACGCGACCACGGGGAGAACACGCAAACTCCAAATACACAGGCGAGGCAGTTAACATCTCGCCACTGCGGCACCCTACATCACCGCCACTCTCCCCCATGCTTCTGCTTGAAACTAAATAACTGGTGCTGCCCGCCACGATAGATACTGAGAGAAGGAAGACTTGATAATGGCATGATCCTGCAGAATGTGGCACTCTTGTCACGGTTATAATTTGATGTCCTGAATTCGTTATATTTATAGTAATTATTGACAATTTACAACCCCCATGATTATACTTCATGATGCTGGTAGGTGCAGGTTGGTGAAGGCAGGAACAAAAGTTCATGCGCCACCGATGTTAGCCATGGGTGGGAATCGAACTCACGTGCCTGTTGGCCAGATTTGTGGCGCAGTGCGCTAATCAATCCGCCACAGCTCGACGCCTCATCATTGTCGTAAAATACTTTTTTACTCGGAAAAAGGCCATCGATATCGCCTAAAAATCCTCACAAAGTAGACCCAGCCTGGCACAAGCAGTACAATGCATCCGCAGCAGTGGTACGATGTCACTTTGGCTGGTTCTGTCTCGCAGACTCATAATGACCGCGTATCAATAACAGCGTCTTAATGGCCAGGACGCTGGAGTAGATTTCAAATGCCCCCATGATGTTTGCGTTACCTCCCTGGGTGCTCGGATGTACACAGGGGCCTTCCCATTACCGAGGATGGGTCTGCGCGTTCACGTTCAAGCGACGGAGCCGCCGTTTCAACGTTCGCATTATTTCCACGGGCGAAAGGCCGCTCGCCGCCAGTACATACGACGCACCAGTGCCGCCCGCGTCTGTGTAAGCAAGACACTGGGCTGGGGCCAGGGTGTGGGTGAGACAGAGCCAGAGAGAAAGAAAGTAGAAAAAAATAAATGGCACTTGCATTGAAACAAAGATTGCCTAGGGGATGCTGGCCGGACGGTGATCAGTGTAATCGCTGAGCTTTAACGGATGTGCTTATGGTCAATTACCCTGGACAAGTCTTAAGCTAGCGTTGCAAGATGCCTGAAAGCTTTTTGGAATGCAGCTAATATCGAAATAGCCACACCACTCTAGGGCCACAGATGATAATGCACGGAGACTTCAGTCTCTTTCCCCCTCCGTTGCATGACAGGCCCAAGTAGACACCAGCGTACCGTCTTCCTCGCACGGGCTGGTGTCTGGCAGCTCCTTATGCGCACACACTCGCGCTTTCGCCGTTAACGCCTGTAGGCGCCGCCGCCTTCCGACAAATCCTTCGCACGATCTTATGGCAAATCCTTCGCACGATCACCAAATTGAGCGGCGGCTAAAACGTGCGGAAAAATATATCGCGGTTTTAAAAAAAATTGTACCGGTAAAATTGGAAGACATTACCGTTGTTAGGTATAGCTGCAGGACTAAGAGGGCTCGTTTCTTAAGCTCGGTCTTTATCTGGGTCTATTGGGGGGGGGGGTTTGTTACCCAAACAATCATTTTAATGACCTTTTCCAAGCAAGAACTTGAATGCAAATTTAACCCCCAAAAGGTCAAACCGATGCTAAGTTTTTTGGCCGTAATTGCATGCTTGGGACTTGTTTCTACGGCCGGTAAAATGTGTAGACCTGCCCATGAAGGGCGCACAATTGGACACAAACACGGAAAGCTATGCCTGAGAATTAACTGCATCGTCCACGCATACTAACGAGAATAAAAAATATCATCTGAAACCTTGACTTTCACACAAAATTGTGATGTAAAATTACATGTAGAAAAACGGCAGTAAAATATATACATACGTATATGATCCAGGCCTATCCAGGCGGGTCGAAAATTATTAACTTTAATGGAAAAAAAACAATGGCGCTTTTCTTTTTACTCAGAATAGAGAGTTAAGAAGTGTAATGATGGTCAATGGTGACCACACGTGAAGGTTGACGCTGCACGGTCCCGAACACGCGAGCGGAGCCAGCATTGCTGTTGCCCACCACCTTGGCAAGCCGTGCCGCTTGCTCGCCCGCTCGACGCTCGATCGCTGCCAGTAAACCGTGACGCCGTTTGGGACGTCTCATTGAGCCCCATCCCCCCCCCCCCCCCCCCCTGCTACACACCACAACTGACGGGTCCCCTGCCGACCTCACTGTGCAAAATCCCCGACTCGCACGATGTCCTCCAAACGCGTTGTTTGCAGCCAACACGTCCAAATTATTTTGGTTTTTTTTACATATGAATAAGTGATTTCATGGGATTTTCTGCCTCCAATACTTTCCACTGGTACCACAACTACTGACAATGATTCATAGCGTTTTTAAGAAAATAATTGTCCCTTTTTGCCACTAGATTCGGGTATTGACAGTTTGGGCAGGGGCTCACGAACTGCGCTATGAACCCCCAGCATACCCGAGTTTAATTCTCGCCAATGGATGTCGGTAGAAAGTGATATCTGAAATTTTCCTGGGCCCATCCCCCCCCCCCCCCTCTACCATTCGGCACTGACCGGTGAGCTGGCATGCCGTCAAACAACCCCCTTGATCCACACAGTGTGGGGGGGGGGGGGGGCTTTCATCCACTATTGTATTGGCAAAGGACTGTAAATTATAAAATATCATTGTCTTGAACAATATATGCACCATAAGGTCTGCTCGACTGAAACCTTTCCTCCTCCCAATGAACCAAAGACAAGTGTAACTCAGCAATAGGCACTGCAGTAAAACACACAAATAAAAACCAGTACACAACGTATATCTTTTTTTTTGGTTACCGCCACCACTTCCGTCGTAGAAAATGACTTCCCTTCCACTTGCGCCGGTCAATTTTGGCCGGGCAGCGAGAGGCACACGATGAAGGTTTGAGGCTCCTCTCGCAGGGCGCGCCGTCGCCACCGCTCGTCGCGCTCGCGTCAAACGAGGCCAATAAAGCGGCGTAGATCCGCAACGGACTGTTTCGTTTTCTCATTCCTTTTCGCGCGATTTACGGCGCGGTCAGCTCCTCCACGGACAATGACACGAAGCCGCCGCTCTCCCCCGTGCATGTTCTCCTAAGGGGTGGGGGTGTGGTGGGGGGCTCTCGACGCGTATTTGTTGTTTCGGCGCGACGTGCCCCGACGAGAGGGTTCACCTCCGCGACGTGGTGCGGCTTCTACCGGGGGAATGCAAAAACCCTGCGACGGTGCCGTAATGACGCGCGACTTCCGCGGCTGTTTTTGCAGGGTAAACGTGGTGACCCTGGTACCCCGGGAAAGGACGGGCTGCAGGGACTGCCGGTAAGTGGGAAGCGAGGCACGAAATCCGACAGCGAGGCGCGACCCCCTCTCTGATATCATCTCACTGCTGGCAGCGATTACGGGCCGCGCTGATTTAATTGTGCGGACAGCGCCGCTTGCATGGACAATCCCGCTCTGTGTGCTTTGTAAACGAAATTTGCGAGGGGACATTTCGTCCGTTTGGCAAAGTTGCGCGCCGACGTCGGCACAAAATAATCTTCTCCGATTTTTGTTTGCGGTGAAATGGCTTCGTTCCTCGGGGCGTAAAAAAAATGTGGCTTTGGAAATAAAAGTTTCATGCCGTGTGCATCGGGCACAGCTGTTGAAATTCGCAAAGGTTTTTGCTTTCTTTTCTCACACCCAGCGTTCGTTTTTACGTACACTAATGAATACGGTCTTCCGCAGGACGCGAACTTCAATAATAACGGCTGCTCGTGAAGTTTTGGAATGTTTCCTGCCGATGTTGTTGGGTTTCTTTTAAGTGCTGTGGGGCTTTTGCTCTCACTTGCAGACTAAACATTACAGACCACGAGCACTTTCACGAACCCCATTATTAGAGACTGGGAATTGCAGTGGATGGAAGGGCACTTAAAGGTCACGAAATTATGGGAGACTTGGTACAAATTACAGGAGGTTGTAAAAATGGGTGCCATTTACACCGGCAAACAATTGGGCTTGTCTGAAAGCAGTTGGGCAATTTCGAAGGTCTATTGATTTGTAGATGGAAAGCAGAGGCCGATGTCAGAATATTTTACGTTTTAAAGGTGCATTTGCCATACAGTACTTTGTTGGGTCCATTACTTTGAAAGCCAAGAACACCAACACATGCTGTTAAATCAATTGCTATGATTTGATTTCATGTATTGTGATGGCATATCGCATGATGACGGCGATGATGGTAGTTGTGTTAGTTTTAGTGCTGGTGGCGCTAATGGTGCTCATTGTGGTGCTGCTTCTATTGGTCATGGTGGTGGTGTACGTTCCAATGGTTGTTCTGGGAGTGATGCCGGCGGTGGTGATAGTCGCGCTTTCGGTGGTGCTGATGGCAGTGGAGTCTGTTGTCGTGATTGGTGGAGGCAGTGCTGAAGGTAGTGGGTGGTGTTGCTGCTGTTGCCGCTGATGACGATAATGGCGTTGCTTTGTCACAGAGGCTGTGCTGGCAGGGACCCTGCCGATGATAGCCCATTGCCCGTAATGCACTCACGGTGATGTTTGTCTCCTCTGCGAAGGGCGAGCAAGGGACCGCGGGGGAACCTGGCCCACCCGGACCCATCGGCCCCTCGGTAATGCCCACCCCTCTGTGACCCAAGCGCCATGACGCAGCAGCCCAGGGTCTCCCTGCCGCGCGAGTGACACCGTCTTTCGGTTCAGCCGCTAACCGTACGCACGCCGGCACCTGTCGCGCGTCGATTCGAGCCTTGCCGGTGACGCTGTGCGTGTGGCTCGCAGGGACTCCCCGGTGAAATCGGCAAGCCGGGAAAGCCGGGCGATGCAGGACCAGCCGTGAGTGACATTTTGTGCGTCCGCATGCAAAAATAACAACCGAGACAGCCAACTGTGGATGACCTGGGGTCATCGGAGGGAGGGGGCTGGGAGGAGAAAGAGGTTGTGTCGGTCAAAGAAACACAACTGAATTGGTTAATTGGGTAAAAAGGCAAAGCTATAATACCCTCTTCTGGCAACCTGTCTGTCAAACATCGAACCTTCGTGACAGCTGTGCACGGGCTATAAGAATGGAGCGAATACCAAACGAACGAAATTAATGCAATGCATATGTTTGCTATGAAAGCGTACGAGCCACCAACTCACGAAGGGCGAGAAGCAGATAATAATTAAACCAGCGCCCATAAAGATGTTGTAGCTATTGTTTAAAAAGCACGGTTAATCCACAACCCAGGTACTCTGAGCACAGATAATGAAATCAAGTGTTACCTATACCAACTTTTTGGTGACATATAGACATTAATAGGAGTTCATCAATTCAAATATTCCCGTATGCTATAAATCTAAATTGAAAAATAATTTCTCTAAATTTAAAACTCATTTCTTTAGAACTGCTTTGTAGTGTTTCGTTTGTTGTCCTTCCCCCGCACCTGTGATTAGCACGGGTCGGCTACGTACGGTGCGAAAGAAGTTCAACGTACATACACGCATCAGATTTTTCTTGTAGGAATGTATTCTTTACAATTCATACAAATTGTGTGTTTTATGTATATGGGTGTGTTTTTTAATGTCGACGTGGCCTCGAGGCCAAAGGTTTAGATGCTACGACAAATGCCCCCAAAGCAAAAGAGAACCAATACGAATGAGTTCGGTCAAAAAAATGTGAACCTTGACAGAATACATTTTCGACTCGAATCGTGACTGCGAATTGTAGCGATTCACCAACTCGAGCGGCGCCTACATCTTTGCTCATCCATCGCTAATGAAAGAGAGCGAGAAATTAATACAAAATATTTTTTTTCTCAGGGTCTTCCCGGAGAACACGGTAAAGCCGGGCAGCCTGGGATCCCGGGAGAAAAGGTGAGCTAATTATAACTTCGTTTCCTTGCCTGCACGCGGCACAAGTAACGAGGCAGTCGGGTGCAAAAAAATTATAGACGCGGAGATACATTTTTCTTTTTTAAAACCTTTGCTGCGCATTTGTTGAGCGTTGATTCAGCGTAGGGAGAGAGATGATGAGGCAGGCAACTTATTTTTTTGTGAAACCAATTAAACAGTTACATCAGTAATTTTAATTGCAGAATTAATTGCGGTACTGATGATCAGTTTCATAGTTGCGCTCCGAGAAATTCCGTACTTCAGCATTTATGCTGATATCAGTGTGTTCTGTTAGACGGTAGCTTGAATGCACTGCAGTATTAAATTCAACACGACGTTACAAACTGTACCTCGGCACTGCAGCGTCTGTATTTCTCTGGAATTGTCCACCCCAGAGGGCAACTATAGTGCATTTAAAGTCTATACCGCAGTCATTACACACCGAGGCAACATTCTAAAGTAATGTTATCATTACTACTGTTTCCACGACCGTACATTACACGAAATTGTAATAAATGGAGAGGGGGGGGGGGTTAACATTACAGGAAGATGATTTATATCACGTTTTATTTTAATCCAGGACTTTAATATCAGAGCACATATTTTTTTACGTGCTGCATTGACCCCTGAAAATGTGTACGCGTGTTTCTAATGGAGTGTCCCGGGGTGGGTTTTCTTTTTGTCTGCTTGGAAAAATCTGTCAGTGTAGCTGCGACAGCTCACCCCAGAATAATAACGTTCTCGGAATTTGCGCTTTCGTTTTAAGGGCGACAAAGGTGTCAGAGGGTTGGATGGATTTCCTGGAAAACTCGGTGCCAAGGTAAGAATATCTTCCGTTCAAACAGCCGGACGGAGGTGGTGGCTTACGGCGTTGTGATCCAGCACCGTGCGTGAATGCAGAGAGGGTTGGTGGATCGGACAAGTGGCAAAATGTTGAGAAACTCCCTTCCCGTGGGAATTTATTCTATCGTCGGTCCCTTCTGTGTGGGATAGAGTGCTGCTCCCTCGCATGCATGGGTTCACCACGGGTACTCCGGTTCCCTCCGACTTGTAGAAACACTCCATAAGTGGCTAAAATAACATCTAAATATATAGAGAACTGCAGTGCCTTTGTTGGTGCTCGCTCACCTCCTGGCAGCCTTCCAACCTGGTCTGGGGTTGGTCAGCGGTTATGAGATGGAATTTGCAAGAACGACGCAGCATAAAATTAATAATTCGATTCGATTTTATTTTAGGTGGTTTGTTTCTTGCTGACCACCGTATGTCTAACATGGGTGGGGTGTTCGCGGCCAGCACGGTAGACTTTCACCCACCTAATCTCTGATTTCCTTTCATAACATCGCGTTATTTTTTTTATTGCTGGGTGGATCAGGTGGCAAGAGATTACATTGCAATATTTGAATTCAGCTGAGCGTGCATATTTGTGTTATTTCAGTATTACCCATGGCTCGTCAACAAAAACTAAACTCAGGCAGTGGTATTCAGCAGCTTAGTTTTAAATAAAAGGTCAAAGTGCAGCCCTGAATTTACTTGCCCGTGGCACTGCTGAGGAAAGGGCCTCCACTAGAAGGAGCTCTATAGAACCCACTTAGGATGGTAATTTGGTCTACTTTTTTATGCTGTTATAAGAGGTGGAAGTATCCACAATTTACACCACCATACATAACCTGCTGATCAATAACTGTGGTGTACCCATTTAAACTGCTCGCTAGATAGAGGTGACAGGGAGGGGCATTTTAGAAGTTAATGTTTCAACTCAGAATCTTTATTTCTATTGGTGGAATCCGATGAGCTCTAAAGCTCTTGCAGAGGCGGGTTCGCGAAATTGGCCGACCCACCTGCCCCCCCCCCCCCCACCACACCAGGCCCATCCCCTCCTTTCTCCAGCGGCCGTGAGAACCCGGAGCTGTTGGATTTGAGAGGCTGAGCCATTTCTTGAGGCAGACCTGTGAGTAAGTGGCGTTGCTACAAAAACCCCGACTTTGACAACCAAAAATGGACTCAGGTTGCAAGTTGCTTGCTCGTGTTCCTTTTCGTCCCAAATTTTTTTGGCGCGCAAAGGCGACCGATGTCTCTCTCCGTCCCAAGACACGGTGTGCTCTGTCAATTTTGTTGACATTTGATGATTAGCCGATGTATTTATTTTTGGCACACATTGTTTCCAGTGATTACCACTGGATGCTTACCACGGTGTGGATGGGTAGCGCACCTGGGCTTGCGATGCCTAAGCCGCCGGTTCGATCTCATGGCGAGGCAGTTTAAACACATCGCTAGATTTCTTTCATCTTCACACCGCTGTCCACCCAGCAGCATGTGTGGGTATGCCACAGTTAAAGTGATGTGCGGCGGAGTAAAGTGTGGGTGTTCTCACGGATTCCAAGACGTCTGGCCAGTGTGGTTAGAGTTGTCCAAATTGTCATCTAGAGGCTCCTCTCGCTGTCCATCCAGGAGCATAAACGGGTACCAGTTAAATTTTGATTTATAGCTTTCGTGACTGCAGTAATTCATATTCTTAGCTCTTTCGGTAAAGTCACGTTAGTCGATCTTCAGGTCGCGTATGACGGGACGAAGTGTGGGTTACTCCCAACTAATACAAGTTGCCTTGCCCATACTGGACATCGGTGAAAAAGAGCTCATCGGATTCCTCCAGCCTAAATAAAGATTTATGATTCGGAAGTAATTTGCCCAGCTTGAAAGAGTCTGTCAAATGCCCTCTGGAGGGGTTATCTATAGAGCTCCCTCTAGCAGAGGGCCCTTCGGCCGGCAGTGGCGTGAGCGGACAATTGCAGGGCCCGCACCCTCACCGCTCCTTTCGCGATTATGAACGGGGCGAACGTTGGCCGTTGTTTTTTTTTTCTCGTGACTTCACGTAACCACCCCCAGCCCCCACCCCCCTTGAGCCCCGCTAAACTTCACGTTCACCTCGCTCATTCCGTTCGTTCGCTTTAAGCCTTTGTTGGCTCCTGCTGCAACCCCCACTTGTTGAATTTTGTTTCAACTGAGTTAGCCCAATTTGCCTGACCGGATATGGTTCTGAGAGAGAAATGAACCTATGAATAATGGACATCAATATTTTAACCAATTTTTTTGTTATTTTGTGAGGTATCCTAACCAGCTGGTAAGTGCAAGCGAATACAAACAAATCAGCGGACGCTCTGCACGCGTGACGTATTTTTTTTGTGCTCGCTGGTCACTCTTGGAAATCGCATTGTTCGCCATCAATGAGTTCAGAAAGGTATTTTATATCGTTCTCGGTTACCATATGGATTTAAATTTATCGTAGTTATCTGACAGATTCATGCGTGATTATTCATCAATGAATCTTCGCGTATGATGTAATTTCACACGTAAGTCACCTCACGTACGCCCTGGGACATTGCCACGTAGCCCGCAGGGGTCCGCCTCGTACCCCCGGATGAGAACCGCTGCTTTAAGCCACCCACTCCAGCTTTGGGGACTAATTCCTCCCGTTTCCCTCTGGCTTATGAAGGAAGTTTCTCAGCGTGCATTGTTTTTACAAGACGATTATTATTTTGAACGAGCAGTGGAATTGAGTGTAGTGAAATTGTTGTCACAGACAGGGCGTTGTGAATACTCTGCTAGGTTGTGAGAGTTTGTCATTGTGTTTACTTAACTATTTCCCACCCCTTCCTCCCAGGGAGAAGCTGGCGAGAGTGGTAGGCGTGGCCTGGATGGTGAAAAGGTGTGTAATTGATCTCCGCGGCAAAATATAGGCACGCTTATTTTGTTAAGCCACTGACTGCGGGCTTTAGAGAGGCAACTGCAGAGCAATAACAGCCCTTTCATAGGGGATGCATTGCACCGAGCGCCTACGTATCGCAGCCCGTGGTCACGGCGCCGCTTTGCACAAGGCGTCGAGCAACTCTGTTACGAATTTGCAGACGTGACGATTGCGCGCGTGTGCGATGTACCATCGCGACACTTGGAATCTCTCTGTCTGTAGAGATATCGTATACGCAATGTGGGGGGGGGGGGGGGGCGGGGGCGATGCTTTGTGACGGTGAGCGGCAAATGCAGAGGTCGCCGGTTCGATTCAATCTCCCGATGCGGCAATAGAAGCAATGAGCGACTTCATTCTTAAACCCCACCCACCTCCACCCCCCCCCCCTCCGACCTCCATACACCCAGCAGTGTATATGAGTACACTGCAGTCGGTCGATCAGTAGGTGCGCATATGGTGGCCTCAAATGTGGATTCTTCCACCTCTCCTGAGACGTCTGCCCAGCGTGGAAGAGTAGGCCTATTGCTGTCTTAGAGGATTTCTTCTCAGGAGCTCTCTCGAGTTTGATTCCCAGCTATGGACTAACTTCAGGAGCGAGTGATGTCTGCACCGGCATGCACCCCCCCCCCCACATCCCTCTTCCCCCCTCCCGCCTTCATCAGCCCGAGCTGACCAGCTGTGGTGAAATATGGCAAACAACGTCCGTGGCAGATGCGGCATATGGTGGAGGGCTTCATCCCGCAGCGGATTGAATAAGAACCTCAGTATTTTTTTTCAACGCATTTGTTATTTTCATGAAAAGAGCCAAGATCAGGAAGTCATCGTCGCCAAAGCCACCGATGCCACCACCACACCTCGCTGCCGATGCATTCCGCCCTCCGCCAGATCCCGC
This sequence comes from Petromyzon marinus, assembly GCF_048934315.1. NCBI lineage: Eukaryota > Metazoa > Chordata > Hyperoartia > Petromyzontiformes > Petromyzontidae > Petromyzon > Petromyzon marinus. The sequence goes on from NC_133678.1 coordinate 4,389,833, forward strand.
AGCTGCTGCGCAGTGGAAACAAAGCGGCCTCCAACGATCTGCCCTGACAGTATAAATATATATATTATTTAAAGCAGCAATATATTATGATGAGTACTTTGTGACAATGTGGGAAAATGGCCATAACAAATAAGTAAATATCTAAGAAATAAACAAGCAGACTAATTAATTCAAATCACTCGGAGGTCACGCCGTCCCAGGTTTGCGTCATGTGCTGTTTGTGTGTGTGCCCATGTGTTTATGCTCATGTGTTTATGCGTGCGTGCGTGTGTTTATGTGCGTGTGTCTTCGTATGTGCGCGTGTGTTCGTATGTGCGTGTGTGTGTGCGTTTGCGTGTGTCTCGGTGACACAGGGCGACAAAGGGGAGCTGGGGGCTCCCGGTCTGACGGGCCTTCGGGGAGACAAAGGAGACCAGGTGGGAGCTGCACATGGCAACGTACCAGCGCTAAGCTGCCAGGCGGAATGAAAAGAGCGCTGCAAATGAGAATGATTATAGTCAATGGCACTGCACACCCTCTTCTTCATATCAGATTACTTTGGTTCACGCTAATAGCTAAAGCTTGGATGTGGCCAGGTGGCTCAGAGATTAGATCATTGAGCTGGCATTGCTGGAGATCTTGGTTCAGATCCAGGCCCCTGCCTTGGCATAAACCAGGTTCTCATTTCGTGGGGAGTTGATCAGTCTCAGCCCAGTTACCAATCATTGCAATGAAAAAGAACCCCATCGCATTAAATTTGACAAATAAATTAGCACTGCGCTATGACTTAAAGCATGTTCTCAAGTAGAAGTGAGTTGATGGTGTCAGTCCAGTCACCAATTACCACGATATATTATCACAAGAAAAAGAAGGCGCTGCTGGATTGGCATTGGTGCACAAGCACAAATAACACGAATACAACACCCGTGTCAACTACACTGCCCTAAAGAATAATAAGAATATAACATGTGACATTTCAAGCAATGGCCCTTCTTTATAGCAGAGAAATCCTCTGAAGAGAGATCCTCAGCTATGAAGAAGGACCACTGCCAGACATGCCAAGTCAATACACATTCGTCAACAAAAGTGTTACTGTCTCAAAAGTGTTATTGACTCAACACGCACGTGCTGAGTTTTTCTTCTTCATCATGTAACTAAACTCCAGCTCTGGCAATTAAAATATCAGTCCGACCGTCGTGCAGCGGTAAAGATGTATCTCGAATGGCAGAGTTAGTGGCAAAGGATTGTGCCCTCTACTGTGTGGACCAGGCTACTTGAAGGGGGCGTCTCAGAGGTAACTCTGTGATATCCAGTTCTGTGAACTATTCTCCATAACCGAGGGCTGCACTGCGCTGCATGAGATGAGGAAGGATGGACGCTTCGTCTCGTCATTTGCCGCCGATTGCAAAATCAGAATAAAATTACGGGGAAATTACACAAATGACAAATAGAAGGAAGCTAAATATGCCCACGGATATTTCAAATGAGTAACATTTAGACTGTTGTCCTTCCTCCGCACCTCCGATTAGTATGGTTGGCTTCATACAGTGCGAAAGAAGTTCAACATACATGCATTAAAAAAACACATTTTTTGTACCATTGGCTTTTGATGCAAATATTTGCGAATATATCAATTCATACATTTGTCCCTTAATTCATTTATTATAAACTTTTTCCCGGTCTTAATAATTTTGCCCGAGTACGCAGATTTGACGTCTCATCCCATTTACTGTGTGGTGACATGGGGTCATCGCAGATACGATTGATACATTTTGCCAATTTGCTTGGCTTATAGGTTTGAAACTTTCAAAAGATTGCTGAGCAGGCAAGTTGGCAACTCATTCGCACGTAGGTCTGGCCATGACGCGACTCCCAAGATTGCGGAGCAAATTGATCCGTAACAGATTTTACAAACTCTCTCTTGTCATCTGACCAAATCCAACACGTGAGAGGGATAGCATGCTAGTGGGCGTAAGTGTGCCTGGGGGGATTGGTATCACAGTCACTTGCGTACCCGACACTACTAACTGGAACATACCTAGGTTCCATTGCTGGACATGAATTACATCAGCAGATAAGTGGTGCTAGTATCTGCCCTGCGCCTCCTTACGTTAATTGTGATTTGACATGAATGCCCGGTGCGGAGAGGAAAATACCAGAACTGGGGAATCCAAGGTGACTGGTTGAGGTGCTGCTCATGTCACCACCTATCATGTGCTGGCTATCAGCGCTTGCTGTACTTCGTCTTTAAGGCTAATTGGGTATCTTTCCCCAATAGTTTTGTCTTTAAAGCTGATTTGGGTATCTTTCCATGTATGGCAACAGTCATATCATGAGTCATCCATCGTGCTGTATTCCCGGTGTTTTGGGTTTTAATCCCGACCAGCACTTGCCCAACAGCAATGCAGTTCGAAGGGGAGATATTTTTGTTTATTGCAGTCTGTGTGGGGACCAGTGACACGTAGTTACTGCACTGTGCTGTGACCTTGGTGACCTGAGTTTGATTTACAGCCATAGCTAACATCAGAGGCGAATGATATCTGAACTGATCCTAGGCCTCCCCTAGGGTGACTCAGCCTTTAATGAGGCCCTGATGCAGTGTACAGACATCAAGACTTGGGGAGGGGGACACAGGTGTTGGGCATACCTTACATCATGCATAACTTAATAGGTGTTCACTAACAACAATTACCCCTAGAGTGTGTCAAAGGCTTTACGGGGGATCTTAGTTTTTTTATGTGAGGCCTGCATGGGATTCATATTATTTTGGTCTTTCGGTAAAGCCACGTAGATAGAAAAATAATAAAATTAATAAAATATTATCGCAACACAAGCAATCGCGTCATCAGGTGAAAAATATAGCGGGTGAGCTGCTGAGGCAGGAAAAGCTTTAAGTCAAGATTTAGCCTGCATAGGAGTTAAAACCTCAGCCACATAAAGTAAAATATCTAAGTTACAGCATGAAAGTCTGTGGTTACAAAACTTCTCCAGAAAAATACTGCTTTAAACAAGCGATTACATTTCTGCTTTGAAGGTAAATTTAAACGAGCGTACTACAATTATTTAACAATGCGACGTCAAATGTTGAATGTTCATGTGCTTGATAAAAACAAATAATTGTGCCCACGTGCGTCCCCGTTAAAGGCCATGAAATCCGGCATAGAATATATACGCATTGCATAAAATGTAACATTCACTTTTAAAAACTCTGACATCTAAACAACTAGTGCCCTTTCGGCACGAAAGCCCTGTTCTTATACTTTGCACAATAAAATCGGACGGGGAGGTAGAGAAAACCCTAGCACGAAGCTACCCAACGTGGCCATAAAGCGCCGTCGTAAAAATTGGGCTGAGCTTGTAATCAGATGCCCGCGCCACGCGGGACTGCGCGCGATTTACATAGGCGGCGCTGGCGCTTAACAAATGGCTTTCTAATTGCAGGGCCTGCCAGGTTTAGGCGGTCCGCCAGGTGACAAGGGCGAGAGGGGAGAAAGAGTGAGTACGGAGCGACTGAATGTGCATCATGCCGACGGCGTTCTTCGTCTTGGCCTATTGATTATGCTGCTGGGTTTGTCGTTTTCCTCCCTTACCAGGTGTGGTGGCTGCAGCTAATTGCAGGGTGGTCTCATGCCAGAGTGTTCATAATTGGCGCGGCACGTTCCGCCGTGCGCCGCGAAGCGGAATTTGTATTTTTTAAACGCTCTCGGCAGATCAGTCCGCCGGCTCTGAATGGAATCGCTCGACCGATCGCGCTCCCCTCGCACGCACACCTGCAGGAGCAGCGGCGGTAGCTTTCCGCTGTGCGAACCAAAGAATACGTGCAAAATAAAATAAAAACGCGCGGGGAATATAAAAAAAAACAATGTTGTAAACTGCCCACTCGTGTCGGACGTCTCTTTGAACAAGTGCGAACGCGGTTATCGAAAGTCGCGGTCGCCGAGGAACGATCGGATGTTTCCAGATGGCCTTGATCGGCACCGAGAAAAGTGAGAAGGGGGCTTCAACAAAATAGATTTTCGTTGCGCTGTACGCGCGATATTCCACCGGTCAGGTGCGCATCCTGCGTATTTGTCCAGCGTAGCAGTTTTTTTTTTTAAGACAGGGCCTTTAGCCAAGTCTGAGTGCAGTCAGGCTAGATTTAAGTTTGGAAAGGCAATGTAGATAGGATCAAGTGGCATCGTGCAAACAAACAAAAAGATGCTTCTTTTGTTCTAAACCGGTGGTCGGCAAACCTGCGGCACCGGGGCTGCGTGCGGCTGTTTTTAAGGAACTGATTTTTAAGGAGCCACCGTCTCGTACTTGAGTGAATTATGGGTCTCGAAATATTGAGGGTTTTTTTACCGAATTCCCCCCCCCGCCGCCCCCCCCCAAAAAAAATAGCTATTCTCGTGATTTTCGAGCCTACTTTACATCAGCCACAATAACTATTGCTATCCCTACATGAGTCAAAGTTTTTAGTTGACTAGCTACGCTTCATGGAGGAGAAATCGTACGACACACCCCCATGTTATGAGCCCTAGGCTTTATTTTCTTATAGACTGTTTCATTTCTTTATTGAAAGCTCATTACTCCAGCCCTAAAATAAATGCACTGCAGTCAAGTCTGCTCTGACATTGCGGTGAGTGTAGCGGCCCCTAGTGGCTGAAGAGGGCACGTAAATCCATGACAAACAAGGTATGCAAATGAAATGTGTGAGTTTATTCTGATGTGCGCGAATTTGAGGCACGTATCGTGGCTTTCAGGAACCGTTATTAACCCATAGGTTTGATGTCCCTTTTCACACCTGCGTATTACCATTTAAAAGAAAATATAAATGAAGACATTTATAGTGGCGGTGGAGCAGTCATAGAGCGGTTCGTAATAATAATGACATTTTCCATAGCATCGTAACGTGGCAATTCATAACAGAGGCGCTGCACAAACGACAACAACATTAAACAATAGTTATTAGACCGTTGTAATTGTTTTTTGTCTTCAGTTTGTTGTCCTTCCCCCACACCTCCGAATAGCACGTTTGGCTACGTACGGGGCAAAATAAATTATTCCTACATGCCTACGTGCTATTGGACAATTAATGAGTGTTTACATGCGGTCAGCACGGTTGGCTACGTACGATTAGCACGTTTGGCTATGTACGGTGTGAAAGAAGTTTAACGTGCATAGGTGTTATTGGACAATTAATGAGTGTTTACATGTGGGAACCGCGTATTGTTGGGTTAACGATGGGTACTCCCATCGCTTCCAAGACCGCTGGCCAGCATACGTACATGATAGGTAGATGTGGTGACACTTGTGGCTACATCGACGAGCCGGGTCTGTTTTAAACGAGTTTTCCAATGACGATCAGCAAACTTCGGTGGCTCGGACGTGCAGCGGCAGGCTGATGCGGCCACGGCGGCCGGCAAAAAGGCGCGCGGACAACCAAACGTTGTTTCTTTCGCCTTCGGAAACACACACACAGCTCGCCGTGCTTCCGAGACCTTCGGGTGACGTTCTGGACTCGTTGGCAGACGCCGGCACGCAGGACTCGGCTCGGCACTGCGGGTGGGCCACCCTGTGCAGCGCCTTGCTTGCGATCAAGACGAAGTTATTTTTTTAAATAAAAATAAATCGAAATTTATTTTTTTTCTTTAAACTGGGCTCACTGCGGTGACCCCGCAAACCAACGTCGCTTTGTCTGCGCGGAAAGTCGCGAAACTCGGTCAAGCCTCTGACTGCCGCGGATCAACTTGAGCCGCGGGTTGTTCCAGACTTGGCCGTAGAACAGGGGTCCCCAACCCCCGGGCCGCGGACCGGTACCAGTCCGTGGCCTGTTAGGAACCGGGCCGCACAGCAGGAGGTGAGAGCGGTGAGTCTGCGCGTGGCCCGCCCCCATTATTTTATTATTTACCACTTCCGTCCGCCCCTCTTTCCCGCACTGCGCACTCGTCTCAGTCACAGTTTTGGTAAAGCCCATAAGCTAACCCCAGTAGCCACAATGAGTAACAAACAAACGTCGCCTGAGAGCTTCTTTGAAAAGGAGGAAAGACCCAATGATGATCCCCACCCCCCCCCCCCCCCGGTCCGTGAAAAAAATATCTTCCACCAAACCGGTCCCTGGTGCCAAAAAAGTGGTACAACGCTGCCGTAGGCGATCGAGCAGTTGTTGAGATGCCCTCGGCCGTCGTGAACGGTTGCGGTAGTCACCCCCCCCCCCCCCCCCCAGAGAACACAAAGCTGTTAACCACAGTCTTGACGGCATCACAGAGGCAACTCGTTCGTGCAACTTTTGATTCACCAGCAGCTGATGGAAGCTGACTTGCTGACTTACATAGAGCTGAGGGCTCGAGTCGAGTGTTGCACCAAGGTCACAGCCTGGCTCTGGCCAGAGCCAGGCTGTGATAGATGCGCCTCTGAACCATTAAGCAGGGCTGTGCTCAGTTTTTGTTGGTGATGTGCGGTGGTGCACCGCATGACGTCGGTTTTTCGATGGGTTCGGTTTCATCCGTTTGGATTCCATCAATCGTCAATGCAGAGAGAGAGAGACATTTAATCTCCAAATATACAGTGTCGGGATCGAAGCCACGACCTCCTGCATACCAGGTGATGGAGTTAACATCCCACCACACCGCAGCACCCCACATAGTTGCACCTATCAGCGTAGAAGTGTGAGCCCATGCCACGTCTTGACGCTACACTGCTGATGTCGGCGGTGTAGAGCAAGCAAAGCAGGGGCGCCCAGCACTGAGCAGGTGCGGAGCTCCTGCGACTGACAGTGTGCCATGGATGACTGACCTTTGAAAATAACAAATCGATTGCAGCCGGCCAGATTATAAACGTAACGAGTGGAGCTCAGTTGAATGGATGCCCAGACGAACGCCAGAGAGGCATGCAAGGAAGGTCTCGTGGTCGAGGGTGGCAAACCCCTGCCGGCAGCTGGAGTAGGACGAGCAGCACGTGGTTGCCTCAGGCCGTGGCGTCAATCAGATGTGCACGTACCTTGGCGAGAGCCGTCTAAGGCCAGTGGTACTTTCTGTAGGCAGGGAGTACGTGTGTTTGTGTGTGTGTGTTGAACTTCTTTCGCACCGCACGTAGCCAAACCGTGCTAATTGGAGGTTGTGGGGAAAGGACAGCAAAGACACACACACACGAAAACCACGAGAAAAAAATACGCGGTGGGTGAAGAAAATGGCCTTGACAAGATGAGCTCCGATCTGGCGATGGAGCGGCCGCTCCTAGAAAATCTTCAACGACACCGAAAGATTCGCAAACCGGTTCCCAAGATTCCCACGACGCCGTCAGCGAACCCACGCTTGTGCGTACGTACGCTGAACTTCTTTGGCGCCGTACGTAGCCGACCTTGCTCATCGGAAGGTGCGGGGGGAAGGAACAACAAACCGAAGACAAAACAAGCAGTTCTCAAGGAATGAGTTTTCAATCTGGTTTTTAAAGTGCCATAGGCTCCCAGTGGCTTCCTAGCAATGGAAGGAAGAGCACACGAACGCGGCCACGGGCGGGTCGACGGTGCGCTGTGTGGAGTGAGAAGCGGGTCAACTTCAGCTGTGAACGGTGCGGCCTTGCCCATTTTCCGTCGCCGTGGAACTTAACGAGGACCCCTGCACAAAGGCCTGGCCGTGGGGCGGCCGTGACGATGCCGCTGATACTCTGGTAGTGCCGCACCTACTGCTCATTCCAAAACCGATGACACTGATGAGAATGCTGATGCTGAAACCGATGATACCGCCAGTATTGCTGGAAATGGATGATATTGCCAATACTGCCACGATTGATACCGAAGATGCTGCTGATACTGCTGATGGCGAGACTGATGATGATGATGCTGCTGCTGATTCTGAGGCCACCGAAAACTGCTGTTGCAGATATACCGACGATGCCGGGGGATATTCCTGGTGCGCATATCGATGATGCTGCCAGTACGGCCGCCACTGAATCTGGTGATGCTTATAACACCCGCTGATGGTGCCGCTGGTGAGTGCGGTGCTGATAATGACGTTGCCTATGATGACGATAGTGCTGCTGCTGCTGATGATGAGGATGATGAGGATGATGAAGTGTATCGCCGTGTGAAACACGGGCGAGTCTGTGACGGTCTGTGAGGGTTTGTCACTGTGTCGCGTCTGTGAGAGTCAGTGCCAGAGTCTGCGTGTGTGGGGGAGTCACCACTGTCCCAGACGTCCCCGTCTGCGTTACACTTTTTGTGCATTTAGTTTGGTTGTCCTTCCCCCGCATGCCTCCAATGAGCACAGCTGGCTACGTACGATGCGTAAGATGTTCAACGTACACACGCTGTTTTATTCGGTGTCCCGAGGTTGATTCTCGGCCACAGCTAACATCAGGGGCAAGTGATATCTGAACCAGTCCTGCGTAACCCCATTCACTCACATATATTGACCAGCGTGGTGAAGTATCGTCAAAAACAACCCCAATGGCTGACGTGGCCTGGGGAGGCCTTTATCCAGCTGTGTGGTAAATTAATATTGTTATTAATGTGATCTTTATGACTATGTAATGAACGTAGATTGATTGAGACGTTGGTTGTTTGATTAAGTACCAAAAATATATATAACTGAAAAGAAGCAGTATATAAAAATAAATCCCTGACTGACTCAACGTTTAAACTGCAATGTCAAAACACAGCGGGTGTTAAGCTAAGATTAGCGCAAAGCTAATTTTGAAGACGTTAATATCTAAAAAGCATTTTGCTTCCCCTAATGTGAGGTATTGCGGTGAAGATAAAATGATGAATGGGTACTTTCCCACCCAATTGCCAGGCTTTAATCTTAATATCAGGTTGGACATTTTGCAGGCCCCTGTGAAAAAATGCTAATGCGGCAGCCGGCTTGAGATTCGCCTTCAAAAACAAGCGAGATCCAAGCTGCGCATGGGCCAGGCCTGCATCTGTCATGTCTACTCTTCAACAGATGTTTCAGTGACGGCCCTGTGGAGTCGATTCATGTTTTTATCTGTTTGGACGTGGTGTTCACGGTTAGGGCAGTAAGCACATTGGACTTGTAATTTAGAGATCGCCGGTTCGATTCGTGGGTTGAAACTATTTGAAATCCCGCCACCTCTGTCCACCCAGAATGTGTAAATGAGCACACAGCGATGAGTCGACCGTCAGGTCCGCGCGTGGTGGTGGTGGTGGGAGTAAAGTGTGGGGTGGCTCCCACCTCTTCTAAGACGCAGAGCCAGCGTGGAAAGGGAGACCAAAGTAAAATGTCGAGATGCTCGTGGAGGCCCTTCTATCAGCAATAATAGAGGCAAATAATTGCACTGCTGCGCCTTTACCAGAACATGTATTCACAAGGAGGGTATAGATTTAGCTTTTTAGTGTTATTCGTGGTGCGCTATGGAACAACCTTATTTTTTAAAAGGGCTTTCTTGATTACCCGTTATTTAATGCCTTAATCTGACCATGATTCACCTGGCCAAAATGTTAAATTTACTCTTTTTTTATTCCAATCATCAGAACGTGTGTTAACCGGTAAGATGTGTAACCACTTCCGTCCGGGCCTGAACATACATTCACTATTTGAACTATTTTTTTATCTTACCAGGTAAGGCCCACTGAGCTATTTAGCTCTTTTTCAGAAGCGACCCGGTCAGATATAGCTCAACGAAGTGGCTTATCATGTGGAAAATCATAGCAGCCAAACACTCTAAACGCGTGTTTCTAAATGTGGAGGGAAAAACCAGAGGACCCGGAGAAAAATCCACGTGACCACGGGCGTCAGGGTCGGGATAGAACCCACGACCTCCTGCATACAAGGCGTTGTAGTTAACATCTCGCCACGTATGTGAGCTTAAGCTCACTTTCATTCCCGGCTATGGTCAATGGCGGAGCCAAGATATTCAGGTAGAGGGGGTAACCTCTCCAGCAATGAAAATGATAGAGGAGTTGTTAGTAAGTAAGGAGTTGTTAGTAAGTAAAGAGCTGTTAGTAAGTAAGGACTTGTCCCTTGCTTTTTATTCGACGCGTGTGCGGCGATGGCACAGCCATCGATCGAGGGTCGAATTCGAACCGCGTTGTGTGATCGGCATCGCGCTCGCTGAAGGTGTCGATGCCTTCAGGGAAGTCGTCTACTGTATACGCAACTGCCCACAATTCTGTGAGTCACTTATAACTGCTGTGCCGTTACTTATTGCCAATTATGGACTCAGACTATGGTCCTATCATCTCATAGAGTCCCTGGCACAGAATAATATGCTACACAGTGGCAGTGGGGGTCGCAAAATGCCGATTTATTACTAATAAACCCCAATGATCCGATCGAAATTAGGGGGCACGTGCCACCCCCCCTCCACAACTGACTCCGCCAGTGGCTATGGTCCTTGCCTTTTGATAGCCGTAATCCAAATTTACCAAATATTTTTTTTGTTTCCGTAAAAAAATAACTCTAAAATTACTCAATTGGGATTACACGTCACAATCATTGCCCCCCAGTGCTGCGAGTCACCTTGGGCTGCACAGGGACAAGCTACCATTAAGAGGTCGCTAGACTAAGCAATACACATTACGGGGTTTTTTTTGTTTTAATATAAACACTCCGAGACCTTTAATTACGTTGCGGGCACAATATAAATGTAAGAAGTATGATTATATTAGTATAATATTACGCATCACTGACCAACAGATACATGCTCCACAATGTTGGAAGGGGAATTCCTGCAGCTATGCTGCTCTTAACACTTGCATGTTTTCACTGGAATTTTTGATTCACGTGTATTGATGTCGCTGTTAAAACTTACACGTAGAGCTTACTTTCACCCGTACCTAACGTTTTCTGGCCACTCTCGCTGTCATTTTATATTTGCGTTGTGTTTTTGGGGGGGGTATTCACGCGTGTTTAGTTTATGACCATCAACTACCTTGTTTGTTCGTTGTGTAATATGCCTTTCGGACACTGTACTCATTCTCTGCCATATGATGATGATCATGATTTGTCTTTTGTTTTTGTTGTTGCTGTGCCCTGGCACCACGGATCCCCCTTGTAAAATATCCAGGCAAATAAGAAATCAAATAACCTCATACTCAAAACTCAATAAGGCATTATTAGTGCTAAACGTTTAATGTACGTATGTTAAACTTCTTTCGCACCGTGCGTAGCAAGCCATGCGAATCGGAGGTGTGGGGGAAGGACAACAAACTAAACACAAAAAGTAGTTGTAAAGGAATTCATTTTCGATGTTGATTTTAAAGTGCATCGCTCCAGTTGCTTCGTAATATCAAAAGGAAGAGCGTTCCAGACGGCCGCGGAAGCGCATGTCGAAGCGCGCGATGCGGTGGAAAGTACTTAAGTCAGGCTCCAAGAGGCTCGTGCGTGCAATAACACCGAACACTGAGAAGCTGGCACTGTTTACTAATGAATAATTTGGTGTGTGTGCTGCGTCGAGATGTACTGTATGTGCTGTGACTGATCACATCGGTGTCCTGGTTTAAGTAATGAATCTAAATATGCAACGGTGAAAATGAAAGCGTCATTATTGGTGGAGTCGCGTGAGGTGTGATGTCACAACATCCCACGTGCTCTTGCAGTTGTGACAATAGATGCTCCTTATTATAATGGATGTTGCAATTAAGAACACGGGGAATCTGCGAAGACCAATGTAATTGCCTTCAATTGTAGAAGGTAACAGGTGTAGCTTCTGTAACTGCTTGCTCACGCGCCTACTGGCAAAAGGGCCTCCACTAAATGGAAGTTCTATAGAGTCCCTCTCAAGGGTATTTGGTCTACTCTTCCAAGCGACATTCAAATGCATATATGTTAATTGCCCTAGACAGAGCCGATTTAATTTTGCAAGTCAAAAAAATGGTTTTCAGAAGAAAAACACCAAAAGCGGACGTTGCATAAACGTCACTTTTTCTGGGTCTCATAAGCGTCAAAGATTGTAAGGTCAAGCGTGACCGTCAAAGGCAGCTCAGTGCATATTGGGGCCGAAGAATCAGCTCTCTTCCCTGCCACAGGGAAGAGAGCCAACCTGTGCATCAACCAATGTGCACGTGCATGCACGGCCGGGTTTTCAATCCACTGCTGGATGAGGGCCTTCCCCCCACGCCGTGCAGGGCGTGAAGGTACTTTGCTAAAACTTCACCACGCTGGTCAATGCGGGTCGGTGAAGGCGTTGAGAGTGCCGGATAGCAATGGATTTTGCTTCGCTGCACTCTGCCGCCCACAGCACCTATTACACCTGCCTTTGTGCACGGCGGTCACACAACTAAGCACTATCCGGGCACTGTCCGGCCTCAACTGTCCAGATTTGATGAGATTGGGCAGATTCCCGGAGGTTTGGTCGATGGCTCACCAACCGTTAAATGAATGAAATAATAAATAGACAATGAAACGTTGTCTGTTTTACTAAAAACTATAAAAGATTAAATAACGTTTTGTTCCAAACGGCCTGTGTGGCCTTCTTGGCCAATATTTTTTTTTTCCAGCAGAGATTTCAATTAAGCAAGGAAACTCTGCATTGGTTTTCACTTTTTATATTCATCAGCAGACTGTGTCCTGTTAAATGCCACTACTAGATCTCGCGGCGTTTTAGATCAAAGTAGAGTGAAGACTATTCGTCAGTTGCGTCGATTAATCGGCTGAAAATTGTAATCGGCCACTGTTATTTTGCGGTCATTACTTGAGCCCTTTTACGTAGGGGGTTTACTGCCTCCTACAAGCCACGCCCAGGTCAACGTGAATGATGACGTCCATGACATCACCACGGCCCGCCCATCACCTGTCCAATGACACACGTGGAAACAGCAGTTAGAGCCCCCCCCCCCATCCCCAATTCTTTCAATGCTATCTGATTAGTCGAGTAACCGGACCGATAATAATTAGTCGAGTAATTGATCAATTACATTCTTGAATAGCCCAGCTTGAGACGAGATCCTTCACAAACTGTGGAGCCATTCTTCTCAGTGCAGAAAAGTGAATGTTTTCATGCTGCCCACAATAAATCAACGATCCCGGTTTACACTTTTTTATATTTTATTTTACACCCAAAGGTATAAAATACCAACTTTTCTCACGTCTTCTGGACACGACCATGATGAACCGTTTGTTGAGGAACTTATTTTTGGTGGATCACAATGGCCAAAACAGCATTTTATGTGTTTTTTTTTTTGTTGCAATATTTCACACCATTGGAATTGTTTGTGCCCACTTGATCGGTTTGTTCCAACAAAGTCCGCGCTCAGATCAGAGCACAGAGCCGAAGCCGACCACGCGGAGATCCTGGCTTGGAGTCTTGAGTTTCAGTGACTATCAAGTTAACCGGGGTTTTCGAGTGTACTAAATTGATGGTCTCAGCCCTCTCACCGATGATCAGCATGGGCTTAAGCTCATATATGTGGGGCCTTGTATACAGGAGGATCGTTGGTTCGATCCCGACCCCTGTATATTTCGAGTTTGCATGCTATTCCCCCTTGTGGTTGTGTGGATTATTCTCTGGGTGCTCCGGCTGCTATAGATTCCCACATGATAAGCCACTTTGTTGACCTATCATATATGGCCAGGTCACTTCTGAAAAAGAGCTATATAGCTCATTGGGCCTTACCTGGTAAAATGAGAATAGTTTATAGTTTTAGTGTATAGTTTTAAATATGCTGCAACCTCCGCGTTAATAACAGGTTACTTGAAGGGACCTCAGGTTCTTTGATATCTCCTTCTGCATGCCATTCTCTTACGTGGACGAGGTCATGCTATCCTCTGAGCGAGTACTGAATTGATGAACCATCGTTTCGTGATAGCTCGGTGAAAAAAATGTGGAAAACAAAGAAAACAACAAAACAACATTTGAAAATGACACAGGAATAGATGCACTTCGTTCAGTTGAGGCGTAGCGCATGCTGGAGGAGTCACGTGCGCGGCCAATCTGCATTTTCAGGGCGACGCTGGACCAAGGGGCCTTCCCGGATTGCCAGGCACGGTGAGTTTGTCCCCCAAACTTATAAATTCCTCACGCCACCGCTCGGTGAAACTTGAATTCCGCAGCCAGTCGATTCAATGCACTCCACAGCAAAATAAATCTTACTGTGTGAGAGCAAAACTTTGCGTGCGCGCGGGATTTTTTATTTCTTTTTTTGTTAGCGCATTCAATGTAAATGTGAAATCTCCGATGTGAGAACCGCACGAGTTTTGCCGTGGCCGTTTCAAACGCGCTGTCCAAAAATTAAATGCGCTTCCGCGTCGGTGCTGAACACTGAACACTCGCAGCATTTTTTTCTGTATTGTCACGCTTCTGTGTATTCGCTCGTAGGACACTCAAACCTCTGTGGTCCAAGAACCTGGAATTCCGGTAAGTGGCGAGCAGCCCCCCCCCACCCATTCCCGAGCTTATTTGTCCGCAGGAATTGCTGAACTTCCTCCTCTCAATTGTCGACGACGCCGGGCGTCTATTAAAATGTACCGGGAGCGGCGTTCGATGTTTACTCCTCAGCGGGGAGCAAAATGAGTCGCGTGGCTCGCAAATAGGTAAATGATTGATCGTTCTCCACGAGGCCGAACATTGCATCGCCCGAGGGCGCTTTCACGTGGGCACCCGATAAATAATGAACTCTGCCGAATCATTTGAATACTCGTTGCGGGAGTAAAAAAAAAACCGAAACGGATTATTATTAGCACGTAGGCTTTCGCGACCAATAACATTCATAATAGCGGGGTTTTTTTTGGGTTAGATCGCGTAAATGTATAAATGTGTCGTTAAAACCCCCAACCACCCGACACGGCCAACTAGTAAGGGTTGTCACGTAAACAGAACGTGGGCAATTCGTCACTAGTACAGCACTAACCGGTGTGTTGGAGAGCCAAGCCACAACATTTACAATCTGAGAACCAGATTGTAAATGTTGTGGCTTGGCTGTGTCAGGTGGTGGCATGTTTCAACGACACATTTATATATTTACACAATCTAAACCACCCCCCCCCTCCCCCCAAAAAAACCCCTGTATTATGGACGTAGTATTATTGTTGTCGCAAAGCGCCTGCGATGCTTATAATCTGTTGAAAGCTCTCGTCACGCTTTGTGGAGTTGTTCAGCGGTCACTCCCTGCGAACGTGATGGCTCGCGCGCTCCTCCGAGTGATATTTTGCACCGGTGGAGGTGGTGGTGGTGGGGGGGGGGATCTCGGGGGGGGGGGAGGGGTGGGTTGAGTTCGTTCCAATGGAGCACACGCCGCCTTCGCCGTTTGGCTGCGTATCTCCCCCCCCCCCCCCACCTCGAGAAATTAATGCACTTCTTCCACACCGGCGTTTAATCTAATTTACGCAATTTGCATGTTGGTGAAGTGCACGCCATTCTCAGTTTGGAACACGGCCGTGCTATTGATTGTGCTTTGCGACACACGCGCGCGCACACACAGAGACAAAGATCCCCCACGTTCAGCCTTAACAGACTGTTGGGCGCAAGTGATGTTAGTGGGCAGCTATGAGGGGGTGGGTGGCTAGCAACACGCCCGACCGCCTTTGTCTCCCCAGTGGCGATGTTTACACACTGCGCCAGGTACTCATTTGAGGCTGGGTCGAACTCGGTGAGGCCCAGTACCGGTTCAGATAATCCTCACTGGTGGGATTTGAACTCTGGTTGTCGGGTTCGTAGCGCAGCGCGCTAACCGCTACACGACTGCTCCCCACACACTCAACCACACACAGACACACAATGCGCACACGTTCACATTCGCACAATAAATAAATGCATACACACGCACACACACTTCACCCTATGCGCTAGCGCGACTCAGCAGGTGCATGACTGCTATTAACTGTGTTTTGCAACACACGCAGCAACGCACATCACCATGCACTCTTTGATGCGTGCACACACTCACAAAGGTGCAAGTGCACGCGATTCTCCATTTGGAACATGTCTGCGGGATTATTTTTTGTATTAATTGTCTTGCACGCAACAACAACAACACACACACACACACATTTCCACTGTATGCTTGTTACATGTACACCACTCATGCACACGTCCATACGCACGGACGTGTGTGCTCACAGGGCTTGCCAGGTGAGAAAGGAGAGAAGGGGGACCGAGGCCTCCCTGGAGAAAATGTACGTAACCCCTTTTCCCGGAGCATGTGATGGGAAATGTCATACACGGCGAAAGAAATTTGGCGGTGTGGATTTCGCAGAATTGATCTGCTCTACATTGGGTTTTCCGCTGCGTCTCAATTCTATCACTGACCACACATTTCCACAGTTGTTTTTCTTGCTTAAAATGTAATCTTCTCTTTTTTTGGGGGGGGGGGGGGCGGGGGGTTTGGGTTCAACAAAAAAAACATCCAATCGGAGATGTTCCTCTTGCAACAGATGTTATGGGTTGGCCTGGGCGGTTTTTCTTTTTTTGCCCACTGCCATCGTGAAATGGAAATCATAAATAGCATTTCGTGCCCCGCTTCTATCTGAGCTTTGCATCCCGTGTCTCCCAAGTCAGGGGATGGCTTCCCAAACCTACCCGCCCCCCCTTGTCCCCTCCCCCCCTAAGTCTTCGCGATCCGTCAACTCCTCCACGTGGTGTCGTCCGTGCGCGCGCCGACAATTCCACCGCCCCCCCCCCCACCCCCGTCCATTCTAACGCAGATTAATCCATTGTGTCGCAATCGCCCCACGAAAAATGTAAAACCTTCCCAAGCGGCGGTGAGTGACACACACACACACCGCCGACGTTTGGTGAAGGCCCACGCCGGGCTCTAAATTTGAGCGTCGTGTTTATTTGCATTTAAAAAGCAGACGCTGGCCTGGCCGCTGCGCACCGGGTGCTGACGGCCCCGTTTAACCGCCGGTAAAATGCAAGTCGCGACATCCCGATTCTTTGGAAACGTCACGCGGTTGGCAGCTCATGGACGTTTCAATTTTTTTTTTTGCCAACAAGAGTTATCGCGGCCGAGAGCCCCACGTTTGATATTTTATCTGTGATTGAAACGCTGTCCTCTCCCTGTCCTTTTCATTTTGGCTGCTTTTTTTTTTCTTCCCGAGGACGCGTCCTGTTATAAGCACGCCTTGCTGCAACCCGGCCAGTACTAATGTTTTGACAGCGTGCTTATTTATTTTGGGGGGTGTGGGGGGGGCAGCTGCTGTCTTTGGTTGCGAGGTTGCTTCAGTCCACCAACAGATTGCTTGCGGTCTCGAGGCAATTAGGTCCATGGGCGTTTGATGAAGTGTTGAGATTCAGAGGCTGCTGGAATATTCGGGTGTTTGATTCTCAACAGCGAAACTAATGCACAGGGCATCCCTTTATTTTCTTTCAATAAGTTGTGAAGGGGCCCTGTTAAAGCTTGCTGAATCACTGAAAGGCTTTATTTTCGTGGAAAGATTAACTCTTATAGTGTTGATTTTTTTTTGTGTTCGGATTTAGAGGGTGTTCGTATTTTGCATAATTCTCTTCATCCTTGTAAATTCCACGTGAAAAACGGGTGAGATTTCAAAGATTTAACATGAAAAGATTGAAATATGCAATAGAGTTTAAATGTATATAGTTTCTAAATGCAATCACATTTCAAAACATTGACACTGAAGATATATCCGTATATGTTATGTCCTAACATTTTTTTATATCTGTAAATAACTTAATCTACAAATATGAAGAAACATGAAAATCTAATAAATAAAAAAACCGAATACGTTCAGTGTAGTCAAATAAAGATTAATTACGCAATACAAAAATAAGATATATAAATATTCAAATGTATCCATTTAAAGTGCAGTACAGTATCAGTGGGGTGGAATGACGGCAAAAGTGGCTCGTGGCCCTGTACCATAAATCGGTCCCAACCTTTATTTGATACCTGGGCACGGTTACCATCAGTGGTGATTGATATCTGAG
Organism: Petromyzon marinus; assembly: GCF_048934315.1. Taxonomy (NCBI): domain Eukaryota; kingdom Metazoa; phylum Chordata; class Hyperoartia; order Petromyzontiformes; family Petromyzontidae; genus Petromyzon; species Petromyzon marinus. The sequence goes on from NC_133678.1 coordinate 4,407,632, forward strand.
CTCTCGTGGACCTCCCCTTCTTCGCTAATCGGCACTGACTCAGAACGGTGAAGTATGGTCAAACAATAAAACAGGAATGACACAGCGTGGGGAAGCCTTCATCCGGCAGTATGGTTACAAAGGGCTGTAAATTACGAATCCAGACGCACCAAGGTAGATCATATTCTGTCAGCTGAGCATATAAATAGGCACCAGTGTCTTTGTCCCATTAACTCCGTGTGATAATCCACATTTTTGGAGCCTCAAAAGAAAACTACCGCATCAATTCTCCTGGGCTGTCAAAAACGTAATGTTGATTTTATATAGATATGCCTCAATATGCTTACCCTGTCACAAATTGCAACGCTGTTAAGTTTTTTTTTTAAATTGGTCCGTTACCATTTGTACAGATTTGCCTTTGCTTTATCGCCCTGTCTCTCCGTGGCGTGTTTCGTGCCACAGGGTGCGGCGGGGAAACGAGGAAACTCCGGACCTCCTGGCCCCGTGGGCCCAAAGGTGAGTGACCAGAAATCACCGAAACCATTTTCCACCGAACCGCTTGCATTGCTGCGTGGGGGGCAAATGAAGAAATCCCTGGCTTGCAGTGCCACCCAGTGGCAAGTATCACTCGCTGCAGCGGCGAAGCCTCGTGCAACGGACAGAGAGAGAGCGCACACGTACGCGACCTTGCAAGTAATAACAACGCAACTCATGTGCTTTGGGATTGCACCGCATGTGTGCAACCTGAAAACGCATTCGAGAGCTATATTAGAAAGCTATGTAAAACGAACTGAATTCGTATCGCAATACAACTGGTATCTGCATCGCGCCCCGGTGTGCGTCCTTATTGCAAGATGCTGTACAGAAAAAGTGGGCATGTTTAAACCGAGGCTGTTAGTCACAGGCAGAGGAGAGAAGATATTGAGACCGTACTTGGGAACGGGGATAGGGAGTCAACAGCACAGATGACTGTGGGAAAGGAGTTCCAGACGATGGGGGACAGCAGGGGAGAGAATGCCCCAGCCTTAAGTGGGCCGGACATCATTGGCAGAACCAGCCATGTAAACCCGCTAATGTGCACGCACGCACGCCGCAAAACGGGTTGCGGTTTAAGCTTCCATTTATTAAATAAGCGGGAGCAAGAGCAAAGTAAACACCGGGTTCACTCGCACGGGCAACAATGGGGGCGAATATAAACGTACCTTCGTTTATTTGTGAATGGCTTTTTTTTTCTTCCCCGTTCCGCAGGGTGAGAAGGGTGAAGTTGGTGGTATTGGACTTCCTGGAGACAGGGGATTTGCCGTAAGTGTTACCCAAACACTGATTCTCATAAGGTAAATGTACGGACGGGAACAGTGGAGACCCTTGCTCGTGATATTCATTTGTTCATTTGACCCTTCGCTTTTCGTTCACAGGGACCTCCGGGAGTTCCTGGCCTGGTTGGGCCCCCTGGTTCACACGGACCCATCGTAAGTTGCCCCCGGGACGCATGGGCTGCACCTTGTCTTGTTTGCCTTCTTGAGGGAGTCAAGAACGAAATATTACCGAGCTCCCCAAAGTAGTTTTTTTTTTTGGGGGGGGGGGGTTGCAATGCATTGGTCAGTTTCCCAAAGAAGCTAGCTCCCAGCACGTGGAGCGAAACGTCGGACGTCGTGCCGATCAACACGAGGCACACATCGCGAAAACAAATTGGAGACATGCACAGCACGACCGCGAGAACCCACAGAGATATATTGTGTGCTTGATGAGTTTCACGCGGGTGAACTTGTGACCTTCTTGAGGAACTTTTACTGTTGATAATTAGTTGCTCCATTTATTCTGGGCGACCTGAACCGACTTCAGTCTAGAAGTGTTCTGACCATTAGTGCAGTATGTCATTTTAAATTAGAATTCTCATGATTCGATATTCTTTTTGCAGGGGGCCATTGGACCTCTTGGCCCACAGGGCCTTGATGGGATGAAAGGTGAGAAGGTGAGTGGTGCTTTTTCTATTCAAATATATTATTTAGAAATAAATTAAGCTGGTTATGAAATGTGTAATGTCGAGCAAAAATATCACGCGGTGTGGTTGCTGACACGTTGTCATGTAAGGCAATCGTCTGAAATGCCACCAATATCATTGCATCTTGGAAACTAACCAGGCGTGTGCCTGGTTAGTATTATTGCATGGGTGACCACTCGGGCTTACGATAGGTGTTGTAAGCTTGTTATAGACACAAAACGCCAGTGCCGAGTGTCACCACTTCGCGTGAAGTAAGTTTTTTCACTGGCTATTGCAGTTTTTAGCCTAAATGCCAAACACTCAGTAGGATATTGGACGAACATCCCAGTTTAGTAAAGTGGATAAAGCTAAAAGTACAGCCCTGCCACAGCTGGCAGAATGGTCTCCACTCGTAGGAGTGCTTGAGAGACCCTCTAGAGATGTATTAGCCCTGCTCTTCCACGCAGGCCAGATGTTATTGGAATAAATGGCAGTACTTACACTTCAACCAACCAAACGTGACCTGCCGATCGACTAACTGCGATGCACCCGTTTATTTTGGTGCTGAGTGAAGAGTGGCGAGCAGATTTTAAGAAACTTGCTCCATTGTTTAAATTTCATCACCGAGATATTGAACCCGGTGACCTGTGCATTGCCAATCCAGGGTGCGGACCACTACACCACATCAGCATCCAGGTTCCAGGTTGAGTCGCCTTCTAAAAAAATGGGCCTTTGAGTCTTTCCGCGGTAAACAATTGGCATCGTTATTATTATTATGGTTCTGTATTTGTTTCTTTTCAGGGCAACGAGGGGCTGCCCGGTGCGCAGGGGATGCCAGGTCATCAGGGGCCTCCTGGCACCCCAGGGGAGGTTGGGCAGCCGGGGCTGGGCAAGACTGGCGTGACGGTGAGGGCAACCAGCCGTGGATCCCCGGGCACTCCGGGCCCTAAGCCAGGACAATGTTTAGGCCCCCTCTGACCCACGCCAGGTGGCCACAGGCCGTGCACTCAGACACCGAACACCCAAGCTGCTGGGCAATCGGCAGTGTTAACGAAGTGAGTGATGATGTTATTCGTCGACTGAGCGGTTTTTGACTCGAAGTCAGCGATGACTGTGAGCGGACAAAAATCATCGAGCGAGAGATGATGGCGATGAAGTCCCGCCAAGCATGTCTGGCTACGACGAGACGGAATTTACGAGTTTTTAGAGACCACGCTGCTCTGTGGAATGCCAAGCATGGTATTCAGCTGTGTACATATAAACAAATATTTACTGAGTTCACTGATTGGCTGACATGTTAATATTTTGGTGGAGGGGGGGAATACATGCTCACACAAACATTTAATAACAAAATTTCTACTCCTTCAGTCGACTAGACCAAGATAATGACTCGATGAAATTCACATACTGAGACTTGGCTAAAATTCCATAGTTTGTCTTTGACAAGATTAAGACGATAATTAATATAAAATGTAAAAAAATCAGACTAAACTAATGGCAGTAATCAGATATTTTGCTGACGGGGCATGCAAAGGCCCTGGGTTAATTGGGCGGAGGCTCTTAGCCATTTCCACGTGAGCCCCTTTGGAAGCCGGACGCTGCGAATTTGAAGACTTCCTCACATTTGAGCTCTCCGTTCTCATTTGTTCTGAATATTGTTGGTACGGTTTTGCTTTTGAATGTTGTGCTTTGCTTTGCAATCACTTTCTTGATATCAAATACTCATTTGTTCTGGCATCTGCAAATGTACAGCAAGGGAGGTGCAATATACAGAACTGCTTTTTGTGTTTAGTTTGTTGTCCTTCCCCTGCACCTCCGATTAGCACGGTTGGCTACAAATGGTGCGTACGTAGTTCAACATACATATTTTCATCATAAGTAATTATGTTGATGGTGATTATTATAATGATGCTTTAATGACGTAAGGCTCAACAAATTAATCACCAAATATTTTATTTAATGACATTAGCTTTTGCTAAGAACTAGTGGGACATCGATTCATCAATTGAAGTTTATTTCAAGCCCACGAAGCATGTATCGATTTGCACGTGAAACAATTGACACGTTTCAATTCACACATGTCGCATGCTCACGTCGTTTACAAGACCACTCCAGCGCAACCACAAGTGACCGCGACGGTCACCTCGGCGTAAAAATCGTTGTTTTGAACCTCCGACAATTCGTTAATTTGACGGGCTTGTGCATTATTACACCTCTGCTCATAACGCACGTGACCTCAGTGTTGATTTTGATTTCTTTATTCCCCAGGGTGACCCAGGCAGAGCAGGGCCTTCAGGACCACCAGGTCCCTCTGTAAGTCACAGACACAAAGCCACATTATTCATTTTTCCCTTACTTACGAAAAGCAATGTGTTTTTTTTTACATCCAGGGGGAAACGAGAGTACAATCTAATGTTTTCTCCACAGATGCGAGCTTAGGGTCGCAAGGAATTGCACGTGCAGGACTGAGTAAAAACATATCGATATCAAAATATCTGAGTCTGGGTCCTGTCTGTTGGGTTGAGGGCATTTTGGGTACAGGAAAATGTTATGAGACTTCTAGAGCATTAATGGCCTGGTCCCTCTTTTTCCGTTTTTTCATTGAGGTCTCACAACTAATAAATTGTCATTATGTTAAGTGGACACCCAAAATCCCAAATGTATACCCTGCCACGGTAATTCCACCAGGTCTCCACTGCCCCTTCCAATAATGTTCACGATCAATGTCTGAGCCACCAAAACCACACGGACACCCTCCCTTGGTTCGATTTTCTGGGTTAATGGATACATTGTATTTGCATGCGTTAGCTCATTGTCTTCCTGAAACATCTCCTGGTGTTCCACCATTTCGGCGGTTCCAGCTTCTCATCGTTCCCAGATATTTGATTTGTGTGAACCCACTGTCTCTCAACCACTGCCGCCGCCGGTCAAAGGCATTGTTTATTATTTGTTTGTTTTTCCGTTCTGATTTTTACGAGACGCGCTGCACCTTCTCCTGTCGCTCGGCAGGGCGAGAGAGGCTTGGCAGGTCCCATCGGCCTCCCTGGTGAGAGAGGACTACCTGGGATAGGTGCCCCTGGACCTCCGGTGAGACACACACTCCTCTCCCCTGCCTTCCCCCGTTTCCGTCTTCGCATCAATCATCGCTCGGTGACTGCCGCTCAGCTCTCCCGAGCCTCCGGGTGGCCCACGAATGAGGCAATCACTTCGGGCGAATTCCCGTTACAATCTCCAACCTCCCCAAGCCGCATCGGAAGGGGAGGAAGAAAAAAAACAACCTCAAGGCATCCTTCATGGGGAGACGTTGGGGCGTGGTACTCGTGGTCTCGCGGCGCTCCTTGGAAGGGGCAAGCCATCATGTGTGGGCGTTACGGACAATTTTTCTCTCCGCGCCCCGTAATTTATATCCCAAAATAAGTAGAGTTTGGGGGGGGAGCTCTGTGGGGGGGGGGGGGGGGGGGCACGTCCCCGTCCAGTAGGAATGCCGTTCTGGGCTAAGCTGTTGCGTTTTGCTCCACCACCATTGCCCTGTGATGTTCGTCCTTTTTCTACTTAAACAATGTCTGACTGGCAAGGTGGGCTGGTGGCTGACTGGGCGGCTAAGAATTGAAAAGTAGTTTTGAAGTTCAAATCCTGATTTGGAGGTTGACTCAGCCTGTAAACCCGCTGGGGGGGGGATCTTTTAAATGATTCACCACTTTGTGGGAAAGTCAGCAGTGGTTTTTCTATGGCTAGACTTAGCCAGCCATAGCAATGTGGAATTTTCACCACTGGCGCATGGCTGCAAACAGCAAATAAGCACCACCTCAATGCCATTTTTGGTTCAGGAAATCATTTTTTTCTACTTTTTTAAGGGCTGCTCGGGAATCTGCCTTTCCATTTGGCTTAGAGGGGCATTACCATTAGACTCTATTCCGAGCGTTTCATCAGTACGGTGCCGCCGTGGGATGGGGGGGGGGACGTGTGGGGCATATCCGCAGGCCAACAGCTCAACCTGAGCGGACGTGGGATGTTTTTAATCGTCTCTTTCTCTCTTCGCTTTCCATGTAATTTTCCTCGATGTGTTTGTTGATGCCGACTGAAAAAGGAACGCGCATTTTCACCCTGCGAGGGCGCGTGGCAGCTGCAGAGCGTGTGGGGCGGGGGGTGGAGGTTAGGTTGGGGGGGCTGTGACCTCGCTCCGCACGCCCACTGATTGCAGAGATTGGATCTCATGCACGGTCACTCCACCCCCTGCCCCCCCCCCCTAGAATCAGATGGAGCCGCCGAACCCCCGCCAGCAGATAAACTCCGACGCGTGCCCAGCGAGGACCGCGCAAATGCGCTTCGAGGCTTAAGTCAAATGCAAAAGAGATGCTCTCGAGCCAAATGCAAAGTTAATGTAAATCGGTGAATTAGATCCACTTATGCATTAAAGAGCCATTACAGACCACATTCATCCGCATGGCCCTAATGTGCACGGCATGGGACGCCGGCTACGAAACGCACTTACGAGCATTAATGATTAAAAGTGTACATGAAGTACTAATCCGAAGCTTAATTTTTGTTTTTCAACTTTCCTCCCTTCACTGAAGATTAAAAGCTTTGCAGGCACCTGCCTCTCGCCAAGAGGACACCAGGCAGTGGCGGTGCTGGCTCCTTGGGGTGGCCCAAAGCAGAAATTAATTTTCTATGCTCCCGTCAAACCCCTGCCCCACCCCTTTCAACTTTTAAACGCCTAGCGATTTGTCGGATGTGATGTAAACAACCGCTAGAGATGTGGGGGGATGAGAGAAAAGAGCTGCGGAAGAGATGTGTTAAGTTATACGACTTGGGGCCCTCAGCTCTAGCTTAGCCATCGAACAAAGACGGTGATCACCGCATCGCGCGGTGCTTCCAGATGCGCATCTGCGGCCATCTGGAACGCTCTTCCTTCCGATATTAGGAGGCCGCTGGAACTATGCACTTTTACATCTAAATTGAAAACTCATTTCTTTAGAACCGCTTTCTGTTTCTAGTGTTGTTGTCCTTCCCCCGCACCTCCGATTAGCACGGCTGGCTATGTGCGGTGCGAGAGAAGTTCAGCGTACATACAATATGCCAACGCCACCGCTGCCCCACAGATGCCAGACAGACACCTGCATCGCACGTCTTGGCTGTCTACGATGAGTGCCCTGTGACTGCAACAGGGCATTCAGTGTGCAGGACATGACTTCCATTAGGACGGTGATGCTCGCAGTAGCCAAGCCCCAGTGCTATCTCCACAGAAACCGTGTGCTAGGTCAGTGTTTATCTCTCTGTGTTCAGCAGGTGACCTATGATGCTTTGTCTAGACAGACATTGCAATTTCAAGATTCCCAAAATTGAGCCCTGTTAAGTCTTTTTATTGGTGGAGCATCGAATTTTTAGCGCTACCCTCGAGGATTTGTCTTGCTGTCACTAATATTCTGAATGTAAAAGTTCTGGCTGCAGCCAGAATCACCCTGATTGCACAAGACAGCATCAGATCTCAGAAGATAAGCAGACTAAGTAACTAGGAGCAACCAAGTAACTAGGAGATGGCAGACCAAAATGTTTCTTTTTATGAATTTCTCTCAGTGCTGTGCTTTGAGATTTACCCCCCCCCCCCCCCCCCCCCCCCCACCGTTTGCATCAGTTTTCTCTGGGCATCGCAGTTTATTCCCACGTTAAATTAAAAAAAATACCATTATTGGATTTGGCCAAACATCCGAATTTGAGACCTTTCTCTCAATATCTTGGCACCCAGTGAGGCTTCCCTGGGTATGTACATGAGTATTATTAATGCTGTATTACTATTTTTGTGTTTGCGTATCCCTAACAGGGTCAACGTGGAGATCCCGGACATGAAGGGCGGCAGGTAAAAATATGCGTATTGTTAAGGACACGTGTAACCTATGTCTCGAAGCCAAGCGTGATCAGTGAGTGTATAGGGAGATGATCGTGGATCAGTCACTTTGACACAACTGGTGGTCGTCAATGAAACGAACTACTAACTATTTTAACAATTTTTATTTTACCAGGTAAGGCCCACTGAGCTATGTATCCTTTTTTCACAAGCGACCTGGCCGCAAATGGTAGCTCAACAAAGTGTCAACGTTGATTTTAAATGTGAAGGGAAAAACCGGAGGACCTGGAGTAAAATCCACACGACCATGGGGAGAATATGCAATCTCCAAATATACAGCAGGCGTCAGCAGGCGTCATGGTCAGGATCAAACCCACGACCTCCTGTATGCCAGACGAGGTAGTTATGATCTCGCCACCGTGGCACCACTGACTTTCGTCACGTTCAATATGACTCCTCGGTCTCTGATATTTGGCAGTTGCTCAGCGTGGGGCTACAAGAAATAATGCATTACATACGGAATTGCCGTTCAGTAGAAATGTCAAACTGAGATCCTGGCAACTTAATAAAATAACAATCCCTCCTCTCTATTCAATAAACAATGGAGGTGATGAACCTGGCCACCTTGCTAAAATTCCATTACAACTGACCCCCTTAAAATGTTCAAAGACTTAGGGCGGCCTATTCAGTTTGTGTATCGAATGCACAGATCTCATTCTAAAAAAGGGATGCATGTAGGTGAATCTCTCCAGTACATATATGTTGTCGTTCTAAATTAATTTAAACCACTCTAAACATTGCAAATGCTGAGCTCCGTGTTACCATTGGATGTGGAGCTGAATCAGTGAGCGCTGGATTTTCCTGGGAGGTTCTGTCAGCCATGTCAAATATATTTAATGTGAATTTCATGGAAAACCATAAATCTTTCAATTAGCTGTATTGGACACAGCTGTCGAGGGAATAACAGTCCCAAACGAATAATTTTGCCACACATTGTGGAGTTTAAATTAATCCCTGTAATTAATCAGTGTAATTACCGGTAATATTTTTTTTTCTAAAAAATGTTCATCATCATCAACAACAAAAAAATACGACGATCAATCTTGCGCTGGAATTCTATGATGGGTTTTTTTTCTAAAAAAAAATTCCGTTAAACTGATCGACGTCGCGCGTACGTATACCAGCTCTGTTGACCGCAATAACTGGAAAACCATTTCTGTTCCTTCAGGGACAGAGAGGCCCGCCGGGAGTTGCGGGCCCTCCAGGGATGGCAGGCCTCGACGTGAGTGGGAGGGAGGACACGATTTCTTAGCGCTAACTGGGATCCGTGCGAGGGCACAACGCCTCATCAGCGACGCACCCATGCGGAAAATGTCTCTCGGGGGGAGGGGGGGAGGGGTCACGCGTCACACCACCACCACCACGAGCCAAGCCGCCACGGTTTAAATTTAAGTTTTTTTCCGTCAGGCTGGCCTCGCCTTGTTTGTCACGACCCAGGCCATGGAGGGGGCGGAGGGGCGCTGCGTCAGGAGCCGCTGCTCCTCCCGTTGGCCCCCATTACGCTGAAATTATCACGCTGATTTTAAGGAGCGTGGGCCATTTAAACGTAGCCCTCGGCGACCCGGTCGTGACTGTAAAAAAAAAGAGGCCGATGGCCTGTCACGTTGGCATAAGCCCTCCGCGTTTCGAAGCGTCCCTGCTTGGGGTCGCAGTGACCTCGTGTAGAAATTGGCTCGCGCTCTCCGCCCGGCCAGAGTGCGATTCCGAGACCCAGCCAGAGCGCAGTTCGGCCGGGGCGCCGGGCTTCTAGCTGTCGACCAGTGGTTCTTAACCTGGGGTGCATGCGCATTCCCTGCGGGTTCGCACGATCCCTTTCTCGGGGTGCCCAGACATGGCCATATGTTTTTTTCGAAGGTGAATTATCGAAACGCAAATTAAGCACGGGCGCGTGAGCACGACTACATTGTTTCATCAAACCGATGTGTTTATTGACATAGTAAATGTTTTAACGATTAAGAACCAAAGGGGTTCAAGGCTGCCGTGACAGTTAAGAACCACTGCTGTAGGCGCTTCATTTAATGCTTGGCGATCCGAACTATTTCTTACCGCCCGATTGGTGTGGATGACCCTTCCGTTATCAGTTTCGCTGCATAACTGGGCAAACATTGTACCCTTACCGCTCGTACGAGTTCCTCAAAGTTTACGTTGGATTGACCACTCGCAACTCACCGATTTCGTGCGACTGCGTCTAATTTGCTGCGGAACGTTGTGGAGTGCGATAACGGTTAGCATGCTGGGCTTGCGATCCAGAGTTCGCCGGTTCGTCTTTAATGAATCCCCTCCACCTCTGTCCACCCTGCCGTATAAATATGCACGACCAAAGTCCTTCGGCAGATCGTGTGCGGTGGGGTCAAGTGTAGCTTTTGCCGCCCCTTCTGAGACCCCTGGCCATAGTGGGTCGATTAGGCCCCATACTCTCTCGACTTTCTATAAAACTGTCTGATTGAAGTCGTTCTAACTCGATTTGGTGCTTTCGTGACTGCAGGAATTACTCTTTGTTTTTTTTTCGGTAAAGTCACGTACGCTATTATGTAATTTTATTATTTCTTATTTCTACGTGACTTTACGGAAAAAACCAAAGAGTGAAGTCGTTCTGTTTGCAGTGGCATCAGCAATCAATCCCAGCGCTGCACCTTTACCTATACGATTGCGCATTGGGGTTATGAAGTGGCTAAATACAACTGCATCGCATGATGCTGCATCGCTATGAACAGGAATTGGAGTACAAAACTCGCAACTATGTGTAAAGACGTAAATCGGCGAAAGCCGATTATGTTATCAAAGCGTCGGCATGTTTCCGAGCATTGAAACTTTTCTTTATAGTTAAATTGTTTTAATAAGTTACCAAAAACTAAAGGAATGTTTCATAATTGATGTTTTGAGTCAGATCGCGTGAACAAAGCGTGTATCGTAAACCCTCCGTCACCCGACACAGCTAAAGTCACGTTGAACAATTCAAAAACATGAGCACGAAGCGCCGCAGGACTCAATGAAGGATTACATGAAGCAAGTATCGCCCCCTCCTGGCGAAAACGTGGCATGACCCTCCCGAAAAGGACGAGAGAGACTAGGTTGGGGCATTCCTGGCTGCACAAGCGTGATAATACAAAAAAAACACCTGTCCATTTGCAATGCATATGAATGCGAGGATGGCTAAAGTGAAACAGATCGTCTCCTTGTCGTGCTGTTGCGATGAGCACTGGCTTACGTCACAAACATTGTGTCCGTGTTTTACAGGGTCCCGCAGGAAAGGATGGCATCCCGGGCCCTCCCGGCCCACCAGGAGAAGCAGTAGGTATTCTCTTAATTTGCCAACGGAAGTGTGCCCGCCGCCCAGAACCGCGCGCGGGTTATTAATCACCGCTAGTTCAAACAGCAGAGCAGCAGAATCACCAAGGGCGCGTTGCCTACATTTAAACAAGGCGTATGTACTTTGATGGCTCGGAGATAATTCAATCTAAACAGATGAAATATTAAATCGTGTAATTTACTTTTTCCGGATTAATCTCATTAATGTGGCAGTACTTTCTGAAATGTGATTTATGGTGTGGCAGCTCGTGAGCCTTGATGAAGCAATGGCACTCACAAAATTTACTTTGTTGCTTTTCCATCCTCCCCCCCCCCCACCCTTTACTAATGGAATTACATCTCGTGTCCAGCATCCACATCCGTTGTTGTACCCGAAAGACGTCACCAACTTCCTGAAGGTAAGCCACGTGCGGGGGAAGCTGCTCTCGGAACAGACGCTTTCATTGAATCCGGCGCAAATGCAGTGCGGTTCGAGTTCACAGCGCAGTCCGAATGCGACTGCATCTCAAGCCGCTTCGCGGAAGAAGAAAAAAACCCGGCAAGTTGCGCGGCGTTATTAGATTGTGTGGAAACACGAGCCCGTTTGTTTTCGGTTAAAGTGAATTGGAAATGTTATGGAGAGGGCAAGTTGCTGCAGGTGGAATCTAAATGTTGGCACTTGCCGTCGTTTTTACAATCGCTTGACGTGATGCGCCTTAAATTTCCCCCATTTAGCACTGAAAACTACGCCGACGGAGTGGTTGTTCTTTGTTTCCGTTTAATCCGCGCACAGCTTCCCCGAGCTGCCAAGGAAACCGCTGGATAAATTGATGCAGAGTGATGTTTGCTGAGCGAGCTGCGCGGTGACATCACAAGCGACACACGTTAGGTCCTATCGTCAGATAAAAGACAATTCCAGAATCCTTTCTCAGTGTGGTTACATGTGTTCCGTGAAATGTACAGACGTAACTATATTACCTTCTTGCACGCTTTAATCGCGCTAACACGCAGGGAAGCGTTGTACCCTGCGTGTTAGCGATGCGCAGAAGCAGATATATCACAGAACCTCGTCATAGAACCTTCCAGTGCCCATTTTTAACCACACAGCAGATTCTTCTAGTGCCCATTTTTAACCACACAACAGATCCTTCTTGTGACCATTTTTAACCACACAACAGATCCTTCTTTTGACCATTTTTAACCACAGCAGATCCTTCTTTTGACCATTTTAACCACACAAGAGATCCTTCTTGTGACCATTTTTAACCACTCAACACATCCTTCTAGTGCCCATTTTTAACCACACAACAGATCCTTCCAGTGCCCATTTTTAACCACACAGCAGATCCTTCTTATGACCATTTTTAACCACTCAACAGATCCTTCCAGTGTCCATTTTTAACCACACAACAGATCCTTCTTGTGTACATTTTTACCCCGCACTGGGGCAGGGGAGGCTCATTTTCCCCCCACGCACTGATTCAAAGTATCATTTGTTGTATTGCAGTCAAAACCAATGTCTTTTTTTATCAGTGCTGTAATTTGTTTTTTTAATATGTGAATGTGATGGGTTTTTTGTACATTATTTGGTGGCAGGGCTAAGGCCATCAACTCACCAGAGTTAAGGACCAAGTTTAACCATGGGTGGCAGAAACCTTGATTCAAACCCACCGTGTCAGCAATGCTGACCGATTGCTTTGACCTCTGAGCCACCCAGCCACCTAATGAAGGATTCATTTGTGAAAACTCGACACATTCGTCAAACACACTGCCCTGAAGAGAACGAACGCATACAATAGGTGACGTGTCAGGCATTTGTCCGTCTTCGTTGCAGACGAGCCATAAGGAGGGACCGTTGCCCAATATTCCGCTTGTTGTATTGTATAACATTTCCATTTCATGGCGGAGTCCTTGACAAATGTGCTGAGTTGTTGTTATTTGTGGTTCTTCAGCACCGTCAACATAGCAATACCTCGCAACCGCGCGGCAGTAAAGTCTCCCGGACCTTCTAACTTTTCTCCGCGTCTTGCCAGGACGCGTGCACCGACTGTCCCCCGGGGCCCCCGGGCTTCCCCGGGCTGCCCGGCCTTAAGGGGGACAAAGGCCACGCGGGCACAGCAGGGCCCAGCGGCCGTGACGGCAACAAGGTACCGCCCCCGCCACCTCCGCCCCTCCCCCTCAGCTGCTCCCCTCTAACGGCACCGCCTGCCTCGATCTCGTCCCTGCACTTGTCCCCTGCCAATAGGACTCCCCCCCCCTCCTCCTCCCACAATTTAGGTTTTTTTAAATTGATATTTTTTTCTTATCATGATTCATTTATGGCCCTGTTTACAAATACTGGACGTATCACATATCAGGACCACAACCCCCTCCTTCCACCACCCCCTTAGCTCAGCCCCCCTACTAAATCCATGTAATTGTAATAGCAGTGGTGGGCTTTCTCCGTAATTTGCGAGCTTCATTCGACGTACAAACTGCCCCCAATGGTTTGCAGGCTGCCGGACAAAAATCCTCAAATGGTTACAATGAAGCGATGGGGTGTCGCAGCCTTCCCCCCGAATACATGGAATCAGAATCGGAATATTCACTCATAGCGGAGGAATCCGACGAGCTATAAAGCTCTTTTTCACAGATGTCCGAATACATGGGGATCAGAGCGAGAGCAGGATGTGCGACGGACGAACGCTGATCGTATCGGCATGCTTCTGTTCGGCGTTGAACATGTGTTTCAAGGTTGTTTAACATCGACTCTGCTGCGCGCCCTCCCGAGTTTTTCTTGGCCCCCTTTGAAACAAGGTCATGCCACAGGACTGCTTTGCATCGCGCCCGCAGCTTGCCTTGTGCATTTCCAGTGCTTCCATTTCCCGACGCAGCATATATTTTCATTCGATGTTTTAGTCCTCCGTCGATCAGAATGCTGGATGAACGCCTCCCCGCGCCATGTGCGTCCTTGGGTATATTACTACCATACTTTGCCTGTTTTTTTTTTATCGCGATTGGTGAGCGCAGGCCCAAAGACCCAAAAGCACCGAGTCGCCAGCAACAAACAGCACTATGGAATGAGTCATTGATAAGATATTCTTAGCTCTTTCGGTAAAGTCAAGTTGAAGGGAAACAATAAAATAATAATATATATAACAATAAAAATTCTCACGACGTTTCGACCATAACACAAACGGTCGTCATCAGGTGTGTCGGTTTGCATAAATGTATTTATTTTTAAACGGTGTATTTATTTATTTTATTAATTTTATTTTTTTAAATAAATAAATACTCCGTTTAAAAATACATTTATGCAAACCGACACACCTGATGACGACCGTTTGTGTTATGGTCGAAACGTCGTGAAATTTTTTTATTTTTTTATATATTTTATTATTTTATTGTTTCCCTTCAACGTGACTTTACCAAAAGAGCTAAGAATATGAATTACTGCAGTCACGAAAGCTTTAAATCATAGATAAGAGTTAACGCGTTTCTTAAAGCGAGTACGGTTCTAAGAACTTCATAATGGAGATAGTGTGGAGTACCTTTCCATAGCTCGTTTCCATGTAAGTCTGCGGTCCTTTGTCAATCCACTGCTGGATGACGGTATTGCACACCCCCAACGTTGGTCATTGAGGGTGTGTGGTCATACTTCACCGCGCTGGTCAGGCTGGTTGGTAGTAGAAGCCACCCATGTCCAGTTAAGATAACGCTCGCCAATGATGTTAGCGGTGGCTGGGATTCAAACCCAGGCGGCAAAGGTTCAAAACGCAGTGCACAGATATTCAAGTAAAACCCTTTGTTTTGTTTTTAAACGTAATCACGTAAATAATGTAGCTCATAAGTAATAAATGTCGTCATTGTCAGTTTTCGTTTGTGCGTGCAAAAAAATCTGAACCGGGTGTCAAGGCGTCGAAAATATATATTTTACGTTGATTGGTCGATCGTATCCTCGACAGCGTAAACATAATAAACGGTAGGTGGGGGGGAAATAAAACGATCTTGTAAAATATATATATGAATGATCCGGCTGAATGTAACTAATGCAAATGTACACGATAAATTCAGTCATAGCTAAACAAGTGACGCGAACACTCAAAGGGACGCGTGTGCAGTCAACGTCTACGTAGCCCGGCCTCAGTCGTTTTAGAATTACCGTCTCCAAGTCACATCCCTTGTTGAATAAGTACGTTGTTCATAAATGCCTCAAGGACACAATTGTTTCTGGCATCCATATAACTGCGTATTGGCAATGCTGTCGCACGGTTTGAGGGGTAGCGGCATAAGGCGATAAGTTCTTTTCACAAATGGAACGCTTCATGAACATCAGGGGCCTTCCGAGTTGCGTTTGCTTTTCACTGTGGGAGCGTGCGTGGATGCAACTGACGAGAGGAGCAATCAGGCGGTCATTACGAAACACATATTGGCTACAATCAGTGGCAATTGTGGTCACTTGTGCCCACCACTGCACATGGTCTCGGTTTTCTTTTTTTTGTTTACGAGAGGCCGAAAAGCACCCATCGGCTCAGCCATTGGGCTCCTAAAAGAGTCTCCACCCGAGTGTCCTCTCGCTCCGTGTTCCGCTTCGCCATGGCACGCGCTGCAAACGGCGGAGTGGAGAGCTTGCGGGCTGGCCCCATATATGAGAGTGCCTACACTTTAACTATGGATCCCCGCACTCGGTGCTCCTCTGCCGAGCCCTTCACGATCGTCACAGCCCTACGCGCTAAACTCTTGAGTGCTCCGACGGCATCATCGCTTCCACTTTGCTCCCTGCCTGAGGTGTAAGTGCCATCCATTATACATGATGGGACTTAAGAGCCGTGTGTTTGGATGCTCTAGGGTGCTGCCGGCGAGAGAGGAGACCAAGGAGCTGCTGGCCCTCCCGGTTTGCCGGTACGAACAACCGAAATGCAAGTAAAAGCGCCGGAGCAACAGAGCCCTCTCGTTCGGACACGTGGACTCTGCCTCAGTGGCCCCAGACTATGAGTGAATGAGCAAGTGACTTGAGCCTTACCGATTGACAGGCTTGCGCCTCGTGCAGGGCCTTTCCTGGTGCAGTGGCATTCATGGGTTTCAGCCCTCATCCCTTTACAACTGCTGCCTGTAAAACCCTCATCCCTTCACAACTGATGCCTGTAAAACCCTCATCCCTTCACAACTGATGCCTGTAAAACCCTCATCCCTTCACAACTGATGCCTGTAAAACCCTCATCCCTTTACAACTACTGCCTGTAAAACCCTCATCCCTTCACAACGACTGCCTGTAAAACCCTCATCCCTTCACAACGACTGCCTGTAAAACCCTCATCCCTTTACAACTGCTGCCTGTAAAACCCTCATTCCTTCACAACTACTGCCTGTAAAACCCTCATCCCTTCACAACTGCTGCCTGTAAAACCCTCATCCCTTCACAACTGATGCCTGTAAAACCCTCATCCCTTCACAACTGATGCCTGTAAAACCCTCATCCCTTTACAACTACTGCCTGTAAAACCCTCATCCCTTCACAACGACTGCCTGTAAAACCCTCATCCCTTCACAACGACTGCCTGTAAAACCCTCATCCCTTTACAACTACTGCCTGTAAAACCCTCATCCCTTCACAACTGATGCCTGTAAAACCCTCATCCCTTTACAACTACTGCCTGTAAAACCCTCATCCCTTCACAACGACTGCCTGTAAAACCCTCATCCCTTCACAACGACTGCCTGTAAAACCCTCATCCCTTTACAACTGCTGCCTGTAAAACCCTCATTCCTTCACAACTACTGCCTGTAAAACCCTCATCCCTTCACAACTGCTGCCTGTAAAACCCTCATCCCTTCACAACTGATGCCTGTAAAACCCTCATCCCTTCACAACTGATGCCTGTAAAACCCTCATCCCTTTACAACTACTGCCTGTAAAACCCTCATCCCTTCACAACGACTGCCTGTAAAACCCTCATCCCTTCACAACGACTGCCTGTAAAACCCTCATCCCTTTACAACTACTGCCTGTAAAACCCTCATCCCTTCACAACGACTGCCTGTAAAACCCTCATCCCTTCACAACGACTGCCTGTAAAACCCTCATCCCTTCACAACTGATGCCTGTAAAACCCTCATCCCTTTACAACTACTGCCTGTAAAACCCTCATCCCTTCACAACGACTGCCTGTAAAACCCTCATCCCTTCACAACGACTGCCTGTAAAACCCTCATCCCTTCACAACTGATGCCTGTAAAACCCTCATCCCTTCACAACTGATGCCTGTAAAACCCTCATCACTTCACAACTGATGCCTGTAAAACCCTCATCCCTTCACAACGACTGCCTGTAAAACCCTCATCCCTTCACAACTGCTGCCTGTAAAACCCTCATCCCTTCACAACTGATGCCTGTAAACCTCTCATCCCTTCACAACTGATGCCTGTAAAACCCTCATCCCTTTACAACTGCTGCCTGTAAAACCCTCATCCCTTCACAACTACTGCCTGTAAAACCCTCATCCCTTCACAACTGATGCCTGTAAAACCCTCATCCCTTCACAACTGATGCCTGTAAAACCCTCATCCCTTTACAACTGCTGCCTGTAAAACCCTCATCCCTTCACAACTGATGCCTGTAAAACCCTCATCCCTTCACAACGACTGCCTGTAAAACCCTCATCCCTTCACAACTGCTGCCTGTAAAACCCTCATCCCTTCACAACTGATGCCTGTAAACCTCTCATCCCTTCACAACTGATGCCTGTAAAACCCTCATCCCTTTACAACTGCTGCCTGTAAAACCCTCATCCCTTCACAACTACTGCCTGTAAAACCCTCATCCCTTCACAACTGATGCCTGTAAAACCCTCATCCCTTCACAACTGATGCCTGTAAAACCCTCATCCCTTTACAACTGCTGCCTGTAAACCTCTCATCCCTTCACAACCGCTGCCTGTAAAACCCTCATCCCTTCACAACGACTGCCTGTAAAACCCTCATCCCTTCACAACTGATGCCTGTAAAACCCTCATCCCTTCACAACTGATGCCTGTAAACCTCTCATCCCTTCACAACTGATGCCTGTAAAACCCTCATCCCTTTACAACTGCTGCCTGTAAAACCCTCATCCCTTCACAACTACTGCCTGTAAAACCCTCATCCCTTTACAACTGCTGCCTGTAAAACCCTCATCCCTTCACAACGACTGCCTGTAAAACCCTCATCCCTTCACAACGACTGCCTGTAAATCCTCATCCCTTCACAACTGCTGCCTGTAAAACCCTCATCCCTTTACAACTGCTGCCTGTAAAACCCTCATCCCTTCACAACTGCTGCCTGTAAAACCCTCATCCCTTCACAACTGATGCCTGTAAAACCCTCATCCCTTCACAACTGATGCCTGTAAAACCCTCATCCCTTTACAACTACTGCCTGTAAAACCCTCATCCCTTCACAACGACTGCCTGTAAAACCCTCATCCCTTCACAACGACTGCCTGTAAAACCCTCATCCCTTTACAACTACTGCCTGTAAAACCCTCATCCCTTCACAACGACTGCCTGTAAAACCCTCATCCCTTCACAACGACTGCCTGTAAAACCCTCATCCCTTCACAACTGATGCCTGTAAAACCCTCATCCCTTCACAACGACTGCCTGTAAAACCCTCATCCCTTCACAACGACTGCCTGTAAAACCCTCATCCCTTCACAACTGATGCCTGTAAAACCCTCATCCCTTCACAACTGATGCCTGTAAAACCCTCATCCCTTCACAACTACTGCCTGTAAAACCCTCATCCCTTCACAACTGATGCCTGTAAAACCCTCATCCCTTCACAACTGATGCCTGTAAAACCCTCATCCCTTTACAACTGCTGCCTGTAAAACCCTCATCCCTTCACAACTGATGCCTGTAAAACCCTCATCCCTTCACAACGACTGCCTGTAAAACCCTCATCCCTTCACAACTGCTGCCTGTAAAACCCTCATCCCTTCACAACTGATGCCTGTAAACCTCTCATCCCTTCACAACTGATGCCTGTAAAACCCTCATCCCTTTACAACTGCTGCCTGTAAAACCCTCATCCCTTCACAACTACTGCCTGTAAAACCCTCATCCCTTCACAACTGATGCCTGTAAAACCGTCATCCCTTCACAACTGATGCCTGTAAAACCCTCATCCCTTTACAACTGCTGCCTGTAAACCTCTCATCCCTTCACAACCGCTGCCTGTAAAACCCTCATCCCTTCACAACGACTGCCTGTAAAACCCTCATCCCTTCACAACTGATGCCTGTAAAACCCTCATCCCTTCACAACTGATGCCTGTAAACCTCTCATCCCTTCACAACTGATGCCTGTAAAACCCTCATCCCTTTACAACTGCTGCCTGTAAAACCCTCATCCCTTCACAACTACTGCCTGTAAAACCCTCATCCCTTTACAACTGCTGCCTGTAAAACCCTCATCCCTTCACAACGACTGCCTGTAAAACCCTCATCCCTTCACAACGACTGCCTGTAAAACCCTCATCCCTTCACAACTGATGCCTGTAAAACCCTCATCCCTTCACAACTGATGCCTGTAAAACCCTCATCCCTTCACAACTGATGCCTGTAAAACCCTCATCCCTTCACAACGACTGCCTGTAAAACCCTCATCCCTTCACAACTGCTGCCTGTAAAACCCTCATCCCTTCACAACTGATGCCTGTAAACCTCTCATCCCTTCACAACTGATGCCTGTAAAACCCTCATCCCTTTACAACTGCTGCCTGTAAAACCCTCATCCCTTCACAACTACTGCCTGTAAAACCCTCATCCCTTCACAACTGATGCCTGTAAAACCCTCATCCCTTCACAACTGATGCCTGTAAAACCCTCATCCCTTTACAACTGCTGCCTGTAAAACCCTCATCCCTTCACAACTGATGCCTGTAAAACCCTCATCCCTTCACAACGACTGCCTGTAAAACCCTCATCCCTTCACAACTGCTGCCTGTAAAACCCTCATCCCTTCACAACTGATGCCTGTAAACCTGTCATCCCTTCACAACTGATGCCTGTAAAACCCTCATCCCTTTACAACTGCTGCCTGTAAAACCCTCATCCCTTCACAACTACTGCCTGTAAAACCCTCATCCCTTCACAACTGATGCCTGTAAAACCCTCATCCCTTCACAACTGATGCCTGTAAAACCCTCATCCCTTTACAACTGCTGCCTGTAAACCTCTCATCCCTTCACAACCGCTGCCTGTAAAACCCTCATCCCTTCACAACGACTGCCTGTAAAACCCTCATCCCTTCACAACTGATGCCTGTAAAACCCTCATCCCTTCACAACTGATGCCTGTAAACCTCTCATCCCTTCACAACTGATGCCTGTAAAACCCTCATCCCTTTACAACTGCTGCCTGTAAAACCCTCATCCCTTCACAACTACTGCCTGTAAAACCCTCATCCCTTCACAACTACTGCCTGTAAAACCCTCATCCCTTCACAACTGATGCCTGTAAAACCCTCATCCCTTCACAACTGATGCCTGTAAAACCCTCATCCCTTTACAACTGCTGCCTGTAAACCTCTCATCCCTTCACAACCGCTGCCTGTAAAACCCTCATCCCTTCACAACGACTGCCTGTAAAACCCTCATCCCTTCACAACTGATGCCTGTAAAACCATCATCCCTTTACAACTGCTGCCTGTAAAACCCTCATCCCTTCACAACTGATGCCTGTAAAACCCTCATCCCTTTACAACTACTGCCTGTAAAACCCTCATCCCTTCACAACTGCTGCCTGTAAAACCCTCATCCCTTCACAACTGCTGCCTGTAAAACCCTCATCCCTTTACAACGACTGCCTGTAAAACCCTCATCCCTTCACAACGACTGCCTGTAAAACCCTCATCCCTTTACAACTGCTGCCTGTAAAACCCTCATCCCTTCACAACTACTGCCTGTAAAACCCTCATCCCTTCACAACTGATGCCTGTAAAACCCTCATCCCTTTACAACTGCTGCCTGTAAAACCCTCATCCCTTCACAACTACTGCCTGTAAAACCCTCATCCCTTCACAACTACTGCCTGTAAAACCCTCATCCCTTTACAACTGCTGCCTGTAAAACCCTCATCCCTTTACAACTGCTGCCTGTAAAACCCTCATCCCTTCACAACTACTGCCTGTAAAACCCTCATCCCTTCACAACTGCTGCCTGTAAAACCCTCATCCCTTTACAACGACTGCCTGTAAAACCCTCATCCCTTCACAACGACTGCCTGTAAAACCCTCATCCCTTTACAACTGCTGCCTGTAAAACCCTCATCCCTTCACAACTACTGCCTGTAAAACCCTCATCCCTTCACAACTGATGCCTGTAAAACCCTCATCCCTTTACAACTGCTGCCTGTAAAACCCTCATCCCTTCACAACTACTGCCTGTAAAACCCTCATCCCTTCACAACTACTGCCTGAAAACCCTCATCCCTTTACAACTGCTGCCTGTAAAACCCTCATCCCTTTACAACTGCTGCCTGTAAAACCCTCATCCCTTCACAACCGCTGCCTGTAAAACCCTCATCCCTTCACAACTACTGCCTGTAAAACCCTCATCCCTTCACAACTGATGCCTGTAAACCTCTCATCCCTTCACAACTGCTGCCTTTAAAACCCTTATCCCTTCACAACTGATGCCTGTAAAACCCTCATCCCTTTACAACTGATGCCTGTAAACCTCTCATTCCTTCACAACTACTGCCTGTAAAACCATCATCCCTTCACAACTGATGCCTGTAAAACCCTCATCCCTTCACAACTACTGCCTGTAAAACCCTCATCCTTTCACAACTGATGCCTGTAAACCTCTCATCCCTTCACAACTGCTGCCTTTAAAACCCTCATCCCTTCACAACTGCTGCCTGTAAAATCCTCATCCCTTCACAACTGCTGCCTGTAAAGCCCAGTCCTAAAATGCGATTTGGTACCCAATGGGGTTGCAGGTCAGAGAGGGAAACTTGGCTGGTTGATTGTGGATATTTTTTTTTGGGACCGAATTTACCTTGCAGTCTTAGTTGATGCCCCATGTTGAATAGTTTGTTACTTTAAAATAGTAATAACTTACAGCCCTTCGTTAATCGCGCTGGTCGCTGTAGATTGGTGAAGTTTTGGGGCCCAGGACTTCTTCAGATATCGGTCGCCACTCACGATAGCCGTGACTGGCAATAGAGCTCAAGTCTCTGGGTTTCATTCTGCAATGTATTAACCGCTACGGCTCCAGGCTACCCCACCTTATTGGGATGATACGCGGGATGTTCTCGTTGCTGGGGGATTCTTGAGCGATATTGTGGGCAGAGCCACGAATCGAAGGAGCCCATTATCACCGACGTCTTTTCAGAAATGGCATGGTATAGAGAGAGAGTGAGAGGGCAGTTATATCACTGAACAAAAGCAATTAATTCACAAAAGTTAAATAATGCGTGAGTGAACGAATGAGTAGATAATGAAGTCAATAAATAAGATCGTGCTTTTTGTGAGACTAATTTTTATTTGGATGAAAAAACAAAGATTTTCTAATATTAATGTAATAATTGTGATACCCCGTAGCCTTTGGCGGTTGTGCCGTGTATCTCTCCAGTGTGTTTTATCCGGTTGTACCGCGGGCGCTGTTCAGCGTCCCCGTCCTCACGTTCCACGTTTCCCTCCGCGTGCCGACTTGCACGCAACCGAGTCGAGCGGCCCCGAGGAAGAGCTCCCCCCGGCGCGCGGAGCGAAACGTCGGACGGACAACGTGGCGGGCGGACGGACGGGCGATCCTGCGGCACGACTATGAATAAAAACACAGGACGGAGAGCCGGCACGCGACTCCGCCTCGCGGCCCTCTCCATCCACCGTTTTTGTCTCACCCTCCCCCCCCCCCCGCTCTAGGGGATGAAAGGCGAACGTGGATATTCGGGAACGGCGGGCGAGAAGGGAGACATGGTAGGAGCTCCGACCACCTGCGAGCCCGCGAGCACGAACCGCACCTCGGCACCGAGTTGTTATTCTGGCGGTCGGCAAGCGCCGAGCACTTAACTGAGGGACGCGCGCTCGTATTTTTACAGGGTTCGCCGGGAGTACCGGGCTACCCAGGTCCGCCCGGCCTCTCTGGCCCGCCGGTGGGTGAACGTTTCCGTGATTTTTTTTTGTCGCCGCGGTGTTAGCGCTCGTCGCGCGCGGATTTGCCAGATCTCCGGGGCGCCCTTCGGATTTTAGATCTCGGCTGCGAACCGCCGCCTCTCCCACTGAGCAGGAAGAGCATTTGCTGCGTAGGAAAATAACCGTGGTTTTGTGATCTTTCGAGACGTGCACTTTTTTTTTGCCACGTGTCAAAGAGCGACTGACGGGGAAAGTATTTTGGGTTTGTTGTTGCAGGGATTGAAAGGAGACTCTGGGGCACCGGGACACGCCGGATTACCAGGAGAGAAGGTCGGATGTCTCGCTGTTGTTCTCGTTGTAGAATGCAGGGTGTCTATCGAGGTGGCATCCACTGTTAAAAAGTTTCAGTTTGAGACAGATTCGCACAACTGTGCAAATATCCCCCGTGTAGCCTTTAACAGGCTGCTGAGACAAGTGCTGTTAACGAGTAGCACCTATGAAGGCCGGCACGGCACACGAAGGAGGTGGGTGGCCAGCACCACGCCCGGCCGCCTTTGCCTCCCCAGTGCTGATGCTTGCACACCGCACCGGTTATTCATTTGAGGCCGAGTCGACCTAGGGGAGGCCCAGGACCGGTTCCTTATATCCCCCACTGTTATTGGTCATCGAACTCGTCTCGCCGTCTTCACCGCGCTAGCCCTCCCCGTGGCAAAACCTTACCCGCTAACGCTGGCTAGGGTGAAGATCGTACCGTGTGAATGTTTGTTGAACTTCCTTGGCCGTGGTGTGAGCGACGCGCATCGCATTGAGCCTCGAGAGACTCCCAGGGTGTCCGCCAGAATCTCGGGCTGTGCTTGTTTGAAGCCTTCTGTTGTTTGTGCACCACTGAAGGATCACTCGGATTCCCTGCACCACTGAAGGATCACTCGGATTCCCCAGATAGCGTGAACCCCAAGCGTACGCTTGCACACGTCACGAACGTTTTCAACCGCGCAGTCCAAGTCGCCGTGCGCGTTTAACGGCTTCATTGACGAATGATGATGCATTTCAGGACAACTTTTCAGCAGAAGGCGCGCGTGTTTATCCGGCAATGCGTTCGTGTAAAATCCGCAACGCTGACTTAGCCACGACCACATCAGAGTGTGTTCGTCTGTTGGCATTCGTTGGTCTAGCACTGGTGACACAAAGCCATTAAAGAGGCTGTTTCTGGTGGAGGCAGATCAGTTTCAAGGACAATGCTTACACGATTTAAAGCTTTCGTGCCTGCAAGGATTCATCTTCTTTGGTTCTTTCGGTAAAGTCACGTAGAATGAGAATAAAATAATAAATTGAGCAAATAAAATAACACAATAAAATTCTCACGACGTTTCGGCCACAACACAAGCGGCCTTCATCAGGTGAAGGGACGAGACTGTCTGGAGGACAGCGCTGGAGCAAACTCTCATTCTACGTGACTTTACCGAAATAACCAAAGAAAATGCTTACACGATCAAATCATATTTGTGTGTACGTTTTACCACAAGTATGTGTTGTCCTTCCCGACACCTCCGACTTGCAAAGTTGGCTACGTACTGTGCGAAAGAAATTCAACAAATACATCAATGCAGACTTAATGCCTTGTAATAGGTTTGAACATCTTAACACCTTCATAATAAAGGTTCTTGGGTTAGATCGCGTTTATTTATAAATGTGTCGTAACCCTCCACCACCCGACACGGCCAATCAGCAAAAAAGTGTCACGTTGACAAAGACAAATAATTCACTACTTCAGCCCACCGGTGTGTTGAAGAGTTAATCCACATTTACAGTTTGAGTACGACGTTTCGCTGGTAAATACTTCCAGCATCATCAAACAATTCGCCAGAATGGTAAAGCCCTCGCTTGCTCCCGGTTTTATATAGGGCAGCAGGGTGACGTCATCACTTAACTCATCAGGTGCAGTGATTAGAGGCGGAGGGGGGGGTGTAATGTAATTATATAATCGATTAGTAATCAGTCATTGGTTATGATTAGTAATGAGTTGTAGATTAGTAATTCTTTAAATCAAAATAATACACATTACATTTTGATTTAAAGAATTACTAATCTACAACTCATTACTAATCATAACCAATGACTGATTACTAATCGATTATATAATTACATTACACCCCCCCCTCCGCCTCTAATCACTGCACCTGATGAGTTAAGTGATGACGTCACCCTGCTGCCCTATATAAAACCGGGAGCAAGCGAGGGCTTTACCATTCTGGCGAATTGCCCGATGATGCTGGAAGTATTTACCAGCGAAACGTCGTACTCAAACTGTAAATGTGGATTAACTCTTCAACACACCGGTGGGCTGAAGTAGTGAATTATTTGTCTTTGTCAACGTGACACTTTTTTGCTGATTGGCCGTGTCGGGTGGTGGAGGGTTACGACACATTTATAAATAAACGCGATCTAACCCAAGAACCTTTATTATGAATAATATTGGTCGCGAAAGCCTACGTGTTAAACTGATCTTAACACCTGTATTATTGCCAGAAAGGGCAAATATGAAGCCTTTTCTTTTCCCATCACGTGTTAATCTGTTTGAACTATTTAACATCAACGGAAGCGTGCATGAATATCCGTGTAGCTCTATTTATTCAAAATTCACCTGCATGAAATGGCTGTTTACAACACTCGTGTAACACACGTAGGTAATTAATTCGTCTGCTATTTCTTCTTAATCCCCTCCCCTCCCCCCAAGGGAAAGGACGGTTCCCCTGGAATGATGGGGTCTCAAGGTCTTCCCGGCATCCCTGTAAGATAATCTCAGCTCTTAGTTACATTCACAGCGGACGTCGCCAAATTAGGAGCGCGTCTGACATTTGCTTCAGCGCCGCGCGCCCACGTGAGCGATGTCGCTCACTCGATAAGACGGGCGAGCACGCGCAATTGCGTTGCCGTGGGGTGACATTCACTTGCTCCGGCCCGATGGGTACATTAATTGCACATTCAACACAATGACGACAACAAAAACCTCACAAATGAATGAATAATTCGGTAACTCTAGAAATAACAAATGAAAAGATAAGTCGGATGTCAATGTCAGGGACTGGAGGTCTCCCCCTCTGGCTGCTGCGGTCATCAATTTTTCACACTTTGCTGCGAATGTTCGACCGCTGGAAGCTTCGGAAAATTTGCCGCGCGGGTGCGGATTTGGGGCAAAGTAGGTGAGTGCCCGGCGTCTCGGCTTGGAGAGTGGGGACTCGTTGTCCGCCCCGTACACGTGTGCGTGTGTTGTGTTGTGTGGTGTGGCTGCTGGTAGGGCCCGCCCGGGCTGGAGGGAGAGAACGGCAGGAACGGAGCTCCGGGCGAAGCGGCAAGTTTGATCTCGTTGTTTTTTGGTATCCCCTTTGCGGTGTTAGCGGTTTGCTGCCGTGGCGTAATAGTTCGCATGCTGAACTCGCAATCCGGAGGTCCGCCGGTTTGATTTGATTTGTTACCTACCTCGCCTGGTATGCAGGAGGTCGTGGGTTCCATCCTGACCCTGATGCGTGCTGCTGGATTTTTCTCCGGGTCCCCTGATTTTTCCCTCCACATTTAGAACCACATGCGTTTATAGTCTTTGGCTGCTATACATTTCCACGCGATAAGCCACTTCGTTGAGCTAGCATTTGTGGCCAGGTCGCTTGTGAAAAGAGCTTTTTAGTAAAGTCACGTAGAATGAGAATAAAATAATAAATTGATAAAATAAAAAAACACAATAATATTCTCACGACGTTTCGGCCACAACACAAGCGGCCTTCATCAGGTGAAGGGACGAGACTGTCTGGTAGGACAGCGCTGGAGTGCTTTCTAGCTCAGTGGGCCTTACCTGGTAAAATAAAAAAAAATAGTTTATAATTCCATCGTTGAATTGCTTGTTCACGACACTGCTGAAGAAATCGCCTCCAGTAGAGAGAGCTATAGATGGTCCCTACAAAAGGGTCATTGACCCACTCTTCCACACTGGTCAGGCATCGTGAGAGAGGTGGGCGTACCCACACTTTACCCCACCACATGCGACCTGTTGATACATTCAGAATCTGAATATTTCATTATACTGGAGGAATCCGATGAGCTATAAAGCTCTTTTTCACAGATGTCCAGGAGGGGCAGGTCAGAACGTTACAACAACAAATAATATAAAAACGCGATAGGATTGCAAAGGAAATGTAAACAAATTACTTTAATCAATACTACTGAAAGCGACCAGATTGTTAAAACAATAAAAATTCCATATATCTCAGGAGTAACTGACAAATTAGCCCGCGTTTTGCAAAAGCAAAACATTACAGTAAGATTTGGTACAGTACACAAAATTCAAAAACTAGTATCTTGCACTAAAGACACATTACCTAAACTATCAACAGAAGGTTATATCGGATTAATTGTTCATGTGGCAGCTGCTACATTGGGCAGACGGGACGTAACATCAGCGTAAGACTAAAAGAACATCAGAGAAATATTAAATTATCTCAAACACAACTGTCGGCAGTGGCAGAACATGCTTGTCAACAAGGACACTCAATTGATTTTGACAATGTTGCAGTGGTGTGTAAAACTAATTATTACTGGCAAAGACTAATTAGAGAATCCATTGAAATTGAGAGGAACAAGAATAACTTTAATCGCTCTGACAGCTACCGGCTCAGTGCGGCCTGGAAGCGTATTATTAAATAATACACATTACATTTTGATTTAAAGAATTACTAATCTACAACTCATTACTAATCATAACCAATGACTGATTACTAATCGATTATATAATTACATTACCCCCCCCCCCCCCCCCCGCCTCTAATCACTGCACCTGATGAGTTAAGTGATGACGTCACCCTGCTGCTCTATATAAAACCGGGAGCAAGCGAGGGCTTTACCATTCTGGCGAATTGCCCGATGATGCTGGAAGTATTTACCAGCGAAACGTCGTACTCAAACTGTAAATGTGGATTAACTCTTCAACACACCGGTGGGCTGAAGTAGTGAATTATTTGTCTTTTGTCAACGTGACACTTTTCTTTGCTGATTGGCCGTGTCGGGTGGTGGAGGGTTACGACACATTTATAAATAAAAGCGATATAACCCAAAAACCTTTATTATGAATAATATTGGTCGCGAAAGCCTACGTGTTAAACCAAATCACTTTAATATATACAAATACAATTTGTACTATTTTATCTTACCAGGTAAAGCCCACTGAGCTATTAGCTTATTTTTCAGAAGCTGTTTCACCCATTCATGCTGCTGGGTAGATGAACAAAAATTGTTTGAACCGTCTGGCCCGAGAGATCGCATCGGTGACCCCTGGATGACTCGTCCAGCCTGCAAAACCCATTCACACGGTCATCCCGGACCTACCTGCCCAGAGGCAACAAAAAAAAATCCGTGGCTGTGAGAAAATTTGCTGCAACTGGGGATTCGGTGAAGTGTCACACTCTCACAGAGTAACGGTGGTCATGTAAAAAAATGCCTCCACCGACTTAATGAAGGCCATTTGCAAAGGAGTGCTACTTCACTGTAAATTGGGATGCCTATTGGGAACCATTAGCGTCATTAAAATAATAACTCGAGAAAGTTTAATAACGCTGGCGAGTGGCTGCCATTCCACGTAATTGTGTTGTGTGCCTGATTGTGATTACACTAATTTTCAAAACGGTTGCTTTTATTGGCACAAATTTTAGGGCAGCCCAGGAGAACCGGGAACCGCCGGGAAGCCAGGAGCACGTGGGTTTCCGGTGAGTCGCTTGCCATTTCTATTTCGTCTTTGTTGCCTTTCAATAGATGACCTTCATATTTGCGCACGTGTTTTATACGGCAATTACGGGAACTTCAGAGGTTCATAAACATGCATAAACAGCTTTTTTGCTCCTCAAGCCTGGAAAAGCTGCTTAATCACCTCTCTGCACACATAGTCTGAGAAATAAACTTTGAAATGTGTGCGTGGTACGGATTATGTGATATAGTTTTTCACGATCCAGTATCATATTTCACGATGTGACAATTTTCACGATGTCAGTTTCACCTAACTTTGTAATTGTACCTCAACATTTTTTCGTCTTGTTTTTGTACTCTTTTCATATTTTAACCTGCGCTTAAAATATGAATAAGGATTGGTTAATAGTTATTCAACTGCAGCACTCAATGTAAGGCTGCCATTACTCTTCTCATTATTGTAACTTTACAATCAATGTTGCTCATAACGCACACGCTGTCAGAAAACCATTGTGTCATTGAGTCAACATTCCACCATTGTAGATTTAAAGCTTTCGTGACTGCAAGGATCCATACTCTTTGGTTCTATTCGGTAAAGTCACGTAGGTAAAAAATAAAACAACAAAAAATCACGACGTTTCGGCCACCATTGCTCAAGAAAATTATTTACACACTCCACTAATGCAATGTGTGATAGGTATTATTGTCTCCACTAAACTTTTCATTATTTTTGTAAGTGTTTATTATTATTGTTACTGTATTTTGTAAAAAAAAAAACAATCAGAAGTTTAAAAAATGTAGGAGAAATTCATTGAGCTACGATAATTAATTGACACCGATATTTCACCAAATTGACAATACGATTGCCGTGGTTCTTGTGTCGTACAATGTACGATACCTCTCCGCGGTTGTGGTAATGAGCCGCAGTTTATTCACACACGCATTGCGTTGCAGCCTTGCGCTCTCTTGCAACGTTTGCATCTTTAACCTTGGGGCAACGCTCTTTCATCCTGAGGATCAAAACGCCAGATTCCAATTTTATACGATATATTATTTTTTATTTATTCAGTCAGTGTCATTCGGCGCAGTGCAACACAGCATGAAGTAATATCAATGACGTACCCTGGAGCTCATTTGTGTGTCTGTGTGTCTGCGTGTGTGTGTGTACATGTGTGTGTGTGCGCGTGTGCGTCTGTGTGTGTGTGAATCACAGGGCTTCAAAGGTCACAAGGGCCTAGTCGGGCCACCCGGCCTGCGCGTGAGTCATTATTTATTTTCCCTTCCGATGGAACATTGTGGCGTTCGTGGTGTGTCCTCATTTGCTCAGAGATTCGCTCGATGGTTAATGCGTGAAGTTTTTTTTTTAGGTTGTGCTATTGCTTGGACATTCCTTTTTTTATCATTATTATTATTACTGCGTATAAAGAGTCAGAGGCCTCCTTGCTCAACGAGAAATGAGGCAGCGCTTGTTTCCATCGGATGCGATGGGAATTCCACATTCCTACTATGGGGGGGGGTGATGTTTTTTGTTGTTAGGGTTGTGCCGATGCGAAGACGCATGCCCCCCCCCGCCCCCCCCCCCCAAGTGGCTGGGAGCTTCTTGAAGAACCGAAATTGGCAGCTCGCTTTCGTTGCACCATCACGCCAAACAACGTTCCATTTGATGTCGGGTCTTTTTTTTTTCAAAATAATTCGCCGTGAAGTGCAACGCTTCCCCGGCGCCGATGACGAGTGTCGTGTTTTGCTGCAGGGCGAACAGGGCATGAGTGGACAGCCCGGACGAGAGGGCCCCAATGGAGCGCCGGTAAAACCCGCATCACCAGCCCAGTAACCGCATTGCCATGCCTTCAATCCCAGGAGACACTGTCCATCTATTTCGTCAGGTTACCGGCTGTTTTTCCCAATTCCAGATTTTGACACACTTGCTCAAATAGTATGCTGCCGCGGTCTTAATGGTTTGTGCGCTGGACTTGCAGTCCAGAGGTCGCCGGTTCGATCTCCTGGCGGGGCATTAGGAACGATGGGTAAACTCTTATTCATTTGTTATTTTTCATGACGGTATACGATTCATCCCTAGCCCAGCCGTGGATCGACGAGCAGGCTGTGCATGAGTAGTAAGTTATTATCATTAATATTGCAGCAACTTAGGGGGGGGGGAAACATATGGGAGGATGTTCCACAGAGATGTAACATAACACACACGCACTCAACGTGTGTAGACTCAACTGATGCTAGTGTGTTTATTACACTCTCATTCACCTATTCCTTTTTTAAACGACGATTAACGACTTACGCCTGCTCCGGCCGAGGATCGACAAGGAGGCTGCGCGCGTGCGCACAGTTCTGCTTCGAGACAGCGTAAAGCAGCGTTTGACTCCCATACGGCTTGCGCGTCCCCGGAACAAAACGCCGGCTGCTCCTGCCGTGTTGCTCGCGGCGCGGTTGGGAGACGTCAGCGCCGGCGCGGTGGAGCGCGGCGCGGTGCGCGAGTCGGTGGGGCGCGCGTGGCGCCCTCGGTTACGGGGAAGATTTACGATGCCCATTTCTCTCCCCGACTCCCCACTGGTGACAGGGTGACCCGGGTCCCCCGGGGCCGCAGGGCCCTCCAGGCCTCCGCGGAGAGCCGGTAAGATGTTTTTTATTATTATTATTATTTGAACACGGTTGCTGAGCACAGGGCCCAAAGGTCCCGAAACGTCAAGCAGCCCGCAACAAACGGCGCTTTCGAAATTGTGGATGGATTGAGAGCGTGTGATGCAGTGCCGGATTAAGCTAGTGCGGGGCCTGTAGCACATGTAGCACATGTTATAAAGTGGCCCATTAATATTAAAACACACATTTTTTTACTTGTGTAGTAAATTGCATTTTTTATGTGCTACACAACCAGATAATACGACAAATCGCTAACCTTAAACACCCAGTCGTTCATAAAGCTGAAGGCAGAATAGTACTATATTAATAGAGCAAGTACAGAATCACTGAACCGGAATTGATAGCTTGAAAGCATTTAGCGCGGGGCCCTTGAAAGTGCGGGGCCCGTAGCTACTACACATGTAGCTACTACATGTTTAGCTACTACATGTTTAGCTACTACATATGCAGCTACTTTTGCGACTAGGATAATCTGGCACTGGTCACGTGATGCGCTTGTTGCGTTGAGGGAGGCAACACGAGCTTGGGAAAATGTACGATGGGAGGGAATTCCGGTGTGGAGCGGTGAGAGAGGAGAATCAGAAAGCGAATAGCAGCAGCGTGGTTGGTGATGGTCAAACACGGGCTGGTGGTATATATTTTGTGGTTGTTGAACACGAAGTGGTGGTGGTGATTGAACACGGTGGTGGTGGTGGTGGTGGTCGTTGAACATGGTGTGGTGTTCGTGGTTGTGGCAGTTGAACACAGTGTTGTCGTGGTTGAACACGAAGTGGTGGTGGTGATTGAACTCGGTGGTGGTGGTGGTTGTGGTTGAACACTGTGTTGTGGGTGAGACAAAACAGTCAGCCTCGTAGACCGAGCCCTCAACATGGGCGGAGGAAGCAATGCGTGAAGTTCACATGAACAGGACACCACCAGTGTAGTAGCAATGGAAGGGTGACACGGAGGCGACTGACCGCTGGTGATCGAGTGAGTAGACTGAATTAGTGAGTGCTGGATCGTCACTCAGACCGGACTGCTTTATGATTAATCCTATACAGATGATGGGGGCAGGGAGGCAGCACCGTTGGGCTTCCACTTCACCGCTTTGCCTCTTGCGTAATATTACAGCTAACTCCCGATTACCTGTGGGTGGGATTGCAGTTTAACCGTGGCTTTTTCAAATGCAGTACATATATTTACACACTTTATTATTAATATATATGGCTGGCCCATGTGTTTTCCGGTTGTACCACGTGTTTTTCAGCGTGACTTCTGGTAGTTTTGTTCCAAGTGCTCAGTGTTTCTCCTGCAGGAACAGTCCAGTTCCTGGACAGTAATACTCAATCCCTCCCTTCTGCCAGCTTGCCAAAAAGCCACGCACCCTTTTTCGCGGTACTGACAACTGCTTGCTTTTTTGCTTACGCAAGATCGCATTGCATGGGTGGCTTCAGAGATACGGCATCATTGTGCCACCAGCATTGCAGTTTGTTTTTATACGTGAAAATGAAAACGCACGTCGCTTGAGCCGTGAGCTGCTGTGCTGCCCAGGGGTTATAGCTGCCACGGCGAATGCCAGTGTGGTGGCCACCAAGCGAGTTGATAGCAACAATCTGCGTGAGTAAATACATCATTCCCACGGCGGTGATTCAGCATCTCCCAAAAAACCAAACTGCACGTAACGCTGAGCAGGTTGAGCCTGGATAGTGCTTGGATGGGTGAACAATTGACTTCGAACGGGTCTTATAGGCCGCTGCGGAGTTACACTGTCAGCACAGGGCAGTGTAAAAATATCCATTGTTGTACTGTACTATGCCCTCAAAATTTCCATGCTCCCTGCCTCCACCAACCCGCACTGACCAGCGTGGAAAGAAGCCCTCATCGAGCGGTGGATTGCGTGTGCAAGCCGACATGCTTGCACGTCGCCTGCAGCACGTTAAGCGATAGAGAGACACCGCACCTCCGAATAGCATGGTTGGCTACGTACGGTGCGAAGGAAGTTCAACACACATGCAACAACAGGGCTGTACGTGTGCACGACTTAGCAACTGTGCCGAAAGTCTATTGCGGTCAGCATCTAAGCCCGTTAACGATTGCCCAGCTAGCACCTTCGCCGTTACACAAATCCCGCATGTCCCGTGACGTTGATTGCGATCGTGCTTGTGTGTTTTTCGCACTAACAGGGCAAGACGGGCGCCACTGGGCCTCTCGGGTCCAAGGGAGTCCAGGGAGAACCCGTGAGTGTCGCAAATTAAATCAGACACACCTTGAGGGGGCACGGTGTCATTGTGATCCGAGTTTGTTTTGCCATCAGCCGCTTCTGTGCCGCAAGTGAGAGCGGCTCTGGTCGCAGCATCAATATGCCTCTTTTGCTTTGCCACCACTCCTCACCGAAAGAAAGTGCTGCCTTGCCACTGCCCACTTGGTGACAGCGCTCTTACCGAGCGGCGCAGCGGTGGTGCAGGGGTTAGCGCGCTGCGCTTCGAATCTGGCGAGCCGAGTTTCAATTCTCCTCCCACGGCCGATGTCGGTGACGAATATCTGAGCCGGCCATGGGTCCTCCCCTAGGTCGGCTCGCTTCTTAAGTGAGTCACTTGTGGTGATGCGTGAACATCGGCGCTGTGGAGACAAAGGCGGCCCGGGAGTGGTGCTGACCACACGCCAGCCTTGGTGAAGTGCCCGCAAGCAGCACTTTCCCCAACAGTTTGTACAGCTCTTGGGTGGCATATTTGTCCTTGTCACTAAATGCCATGCAATAGTGCTTATTGTGATTATTGAGAGGTTTTTAGGCCATCCCTGAAATGTGACGATTTAATGTGAGGGTCGGATTTGTGATTAACGTTTCATAATGAAGATGAATTCATGTTCACAGCGCTTGGTTTGCTGCTGACATGGAGATACGGCAGCAACATTGAGTTTTGTTTGGTTAGATTGTTGGTCAAATTGTTCCCGGTCAACGTTGGTTAAATTGCTCCCGGTCAACGTTGGTTAAATTGTTTCCCGTCGACTTTGGTTAAATTGTTCCTGGTCAACGTTGATTAAATTGTTCCTGGTCAACGTTGGTTAAATTGTTTCCCGTCGACTTTGGTTAAATTGTTCCTGGTCAACGTTGGTTAAATTGTTCCCCGTCAACGTTGGTTAAATTGTTCCCCGTCAACGTTGTTGGCCTGCGACGTTTGGAGACCACACAGATGTACGTTACTTTGGGATGGATTTAAGAATCTCTGCCATGTGGCATTGCACAGCAGAAAAGAACGCCCACTTCCTCCCCTCCCCTCTCTTTACTCAACAACAACAACCGACATTTTCCACCAAGTGGCAGTAACGTCACCACGGCACTTGTGCCAGGCTAGGTGCGCTCTGAGGCCACATGAAGTGTCGAAGGCTCGCTGGCAGGTGGTCACGGGACAGACCCAGACGCCATGGGTTGCTGTGCTTTAGCCACTCGGCGCTCCACTCGTTGTTGTGAGTGTCGCTCCTCTGCCCTCTGCTGTTGTTGGAGGGCACCTGCCTCCAGCTGCCCAGTAGCGTCCTTCACGAGCCTCCTCCACTCACACACACATACAGACACCAGCACAATACGAATGGGTTAATCAATTCACATCAGATGAAGGGTGAAAAGTGGACGATGGAATTGAAACCTAATGAAACGGAAATTAATAAAGGTATTGTTATTTATATTGTTCATATTAAATTGCTCATGGTAATGGCCACGATGGTGTAACGGTGAGCAATCCAGAAGTCGGTGGTTGGATCTCCCTGTGCGGTAGTTGAAGCCAACGATGCGGCTTTCTTTGATCTCCCCGGCTCTGTCCATCCAGCAGCATGAACGGGTACCATTTGGTCGATCGGCAGATCGAGTGCGGTGGGAAAAAGTACGTGCCCTCCCAACCCTTAAGACATTTTCCCAGGCCAAGTACCCTCTAGAGGGCCTCTCGAGAGCTCCCTCTAGCGGAGGGCCCTTTCCGCCAGCAGTGACGTGAGCATGCGGTTGCAGGGCTCCACCCTTACCTACATCTTAAATGATCACATGACTAAATCGCCCTACTTTTCTTAATGCACAGTGTAGTGTATTTTATTTTTTCGTGGGGCCTCCCTGGAGTTTTGAACTGTGACAAAAAGCCCCATTTTCACCCGCCCCCCCCCCCCCCCCACATAAATCCAGTGCTGTCACCTCTATTGAGTTTACAGCCAGCGGAGGATTAACAGGCGTCGGGAGCCGGCGGCGTGATGCCGCATGCTGTGTGTGTTTGTGTGACGTCCACAGGGATCCAAGGGTGACAAGGGACACGTGGGAGAGATCGGCTTTCCTGGGCCGAGAGGGCTTCCTGGTCCAGCGGTCGGTGATGCGTTGCGCATTTAATTTCTCGTCCATGGTGTGACCAAAAGTTTCCGATAAATCCCCCTGTATTCTTACTTATTTTGGGCCACCAAGACATTTCAGGCCATCGCTGAAGTGCGGTGCACAACTCAGCTAAACTACCTATAAGGAGGCGGTGAACACACATTAACTGTTTTTAACTTTTTTTTTATTTTACCAGGTAAGGCCCACTGAGCTAATTACCTTTTTTTCAGGAGCGATCTGGCCACAAATGATAGCTCAACAAAGTGGCTTATCGAGTGAAAATGTATAGCAGCCAAATACTCTGGAGGGAAAAACCTCAGAGAAAAATCCACGCGACCACAGGAAGAGAGACA
This sequence comes from Petromyzon marinus, assembly GCF_048934315.1. Lineage (NCBI taxonomy): Eukaryota > Metazoa > Chordata > Hyperoartia > Petromyzontiformes > Petromyzontidae > Petromyzon > Petromyzon marinus. Next base: position 4,443,933 of record NC_133678.1, read on the forward strand.
TGGAAACTCCAAACATTCAGCAGGTGGCAGGGTCGGGGTGGAACCCACAACCTCCTGCATACCAGGCGAGGTAGTAAACATCTCGCCACAATCTAGAGCTCTCTGATTCAGTATGGTGATGCGGATAATTATTACCCCCGCCAATGAACGGGCTTCGCAGGCATTTACTTTTACGCAAACCTTTTATACCAGGCGAGGTAGTTGTCATCCCCCAGGGCTATGATCCGGCACTTTGGAGGCAAGAGTTAGCTTGATTGTGTAGATTTTTTGGTGAAAAACTCCCAAAAACCCTCTTATCTTTCAGGCGGCTGGGAAGTGACAGTGTAACACAGTGCAACAAGTTGGTTCTTAAACAATCTGTGCAGACCTTAGCTTGTAATCCCATCGCATGCATAGCTTCTCTCTAGGTTTCTCCAGTTCCCTCCATCATACAAAAAAAACGCACTGAACGAAATTGACTCGCCCCTTCTGATGCAGACATTTTTTTTTTCTGAACGAAAAGAGTTGACGTACTTGTTACCGCAAGGTTGTAGGAGGCACATTGCCAGCCTTTTTATTGAACAAGTGAGACATTTTTGCCCTCCAGCAAGAAGATTGCAGTCGTCATTAGTCTGAAATCCCCCACCATGGTGATGTACTTAATTAAACATAATGGGCATTACCGGGGGAGAGCGCTGGCTCAATGGTTAGCAGACTTCACTATGAATCCTACATTTTATTCTGGCCATGAGGATAGCATCGGTGGTGATATCTGAACTGGCCGTGGGCTCACGATTTGCCAACCCCGCACCAACCAGCATGGTGAAGTATGGTCAATCAACCCCTGTGACAGACAAGCTGTAGGTGAGCCCGTCGTCTATCAGTGGATGGTTGAAGTTACTGAAAATGATCATTATTAACAATGAGAGTTTGGCAGACATATGTGTGTGTGTGTGTTTATAGACCCCTGTGTGTTGATTCACAATGTCTGTTTTGCAGGGTGAGCAAGGCATGGCAGGCCCCGTTGGAAAAGAAGTGAGCGCCGTTATTTCTTCAGTTGCTGCGCAGAAAAGTCCCAGCACAATAACCCCGCGATTTTTGCACACCGCAGTAAAAACGCACACAATGCAATTACCCCACGTGTGCAATATCCACGCTCGTAATGTATTCCATTCGGTTATGCGTGAACTCGTGAAATGTTTTTTGTGATTGTGCATAATAGATTTTTGCAATAACCCAGTCCCGAATGCATTTCCACATTTGAAAGTTTAATTTTTGTTTTCCCCCTTTTAAATTTGTCTTCATTAAATAAAGGGCGATGCTGGCCGAGCCGGAGACCGGGGCCCCAAAGGAGAGAGGGTAAATTTATTGCCCTCCATCGCACACAATCAACAGCAGATGCGCATCCTTCCCAAGCAATCATCGTTCAGCGCCCTTGGAGCAACGAGCCAGACCAAGTGTATTAAAGGATAATCCCATTTCAATCATTGTCCTTTATTTAAGTAGGAGCGGGGCCGACTGACATCCAATTACAGGCCCTGCTTTTCAAGAGCGACGCATGCAACCGAGCCCTTAAGTGGAGACGGATATTTGTTTTACAATTAAGCGGTGTGAAATGGTGTCCGATTTAGGTTTTAAACTAGCCAGTGACCTCCTACACGCGTGCAATACCCGGGTTTCTAATTCGCCTTTTTATTTATTTTGGATAAGGGCAATTGACGGGACGGATAAAGATTTCTATGTCCGTCCAAAAACATCCCACTCCCACAGAGCATAGCAATGAATGCCTCATATTTTCTAACTTAATGCCTGTAAGATGCGTTATTATGAACACCATCCAATTAAACAATTAAACGTTATCATAAAACATAACACGTATAAAGATACTTAATTCAAAACACTTTAGTAACTCTTACAAAAACAAAACAACTAAAATCTGAGTTCAGAAAACTTACACAAATGAGTTTTTACAACAAACAAGTTGAGTTACAATTAACAGATGTGCAGGTCACATGCAGTGAGGCAAAGTGTGCCTACTCCCACCTCTTCCAAGATGTTTGGCCAGCATGGAGGCCCTTCTCAGAATCAGAATATTTATTTATACTGGAGGAATCCTATGAGCTATGAAGCTCTTCTTCACAGATGTCCAGTAGACCAGTAGTGGCATGATCAAGTAATTACACGGCTGCATCATTACCTTTAAGCTCAGTTTTTTTTCCACTACTGCCTAATGGAAACCCAGTGAATGAAGCACTATTGTTTTTAAATTTCCCTCTCCAGTAAACTGCACATTTGGGTCACGATCAGTCGATGATCGATCTCCATGAAAATTGGCTCCGTGGCAATCACGCTTACTGCCAAAACCACCAAGGCCACATCGATCGCCATCCACGGTGATTTGCCCATCACTGCCTCCCATTGTCAGTGCAACGATTGCTGCGATTAGCAAATGGCCACAGTGCCTCGTGGGATACAAGAGCCACAACAATCATCGCATTGTCTACTTTTCGAGATATCGCCATATCGCGATTATTATTACTCGCCTTATTTTACGTGACTATTTTATTGAACAGTTGTAAACAAAGAGCTATTTATCCATAACATGAGTGCTTTGCAAAGGGTTTTTTTTTCTGCACGCAGCAATTGACGCCGTGGTATTTATATGAAGTCATAATTTTTAGATTTCATTGAAATGTTTAATTATTGTATGAATTTTTACTAATCAAAGTACTCATGGCAGGCTTATATTGAATTAGCTGTAGTCGAATAACTCTCACACGATCAGTATTTGTACTTGAAGTACAGCAAAACACAAATACTATAAAAAAAAAATTCGAAGTACGGTTACCAAGTTGTGGGATACTAGAATAGCTTCCACAAGAGTGCAATTATTTTTCAAAATAGCAGAAGACTAAAGGACGTGCACTTTTCACCAGAGTCGGAGCACCTGCAGCCAATTTGTTCGGAGCTCCCTCTGTTCACGAAGCCGGCACGACAGGCAACTTCCACGTTACCCCGCAGCCTCCCACCCAAAGCGTTCCCGATGCGTTCGGGCTTCTCCAACATCGGACTTGGGGGGCCCTCATGCCAGGGGAGAGCTACGACGGCGAGGGGACACCCCGACCGTAGCTACACTCGAAACGGCCCGGATCGAGCACTGGCCGGCAACCTCGACCTGATATCCCAACGGGAACGGTGCCCCCACGGTACGAGGTGGCGGCGTCCCCCCCCCGGGCGATGTTAAAAGACGCCTGCCGCTCATCGGCACAACCACGCACGCCGAGCGGCGTCGTGTGACGCAGGCGGCATTGCTCTGCCCGCAGGGCGACCCGGGCGTGCAAGGTCTGAAGGGCCCTGCCGGAGACAAGGGACGCGACGGGGAGCCCGGGACACCGGGCCACAAGGGATTCACGGGTCCCATGGGTCCGGCTGGGCCACCGGGCGAGCGAGGCTTTCCTGGGGCACCGGGCTCCTCGGGGCAACCAGGCCAACCAGGCCTTCAGGTAGATCCGTGCGGCCGCGACGGTACAATTTGCAATCATCGGCAGTGATCAATCCACTGCTGGATGTAGGCCGCACCCTTATGTGTGGTGCTTACATTGTGGTTTTTAAGCCACGCCAAGTGACAAGCGCCTTCTCCTAGCCATGCATTCAGAGGGGTTTGGCTCCTGACGAAGTTCAGATAAGCCTGTGTGTGGCCCCTATCCGAAACGTGTAGAGCAACTTTCACCATCTTTTCTCGCTTCTGGCCGGCGTTTCCCAATGCAGCGGAGTCTTGCAGTGCTACATTCATGAACATGTGGGCAGGCCACTCGCCCAGGAGTGGAATGACAACAAAGGCCTGCGCATGTACCCGTACAGCATTGGGAGGCCCTCATCCAGCGGTGGACTGACAACAAAAATGCTGTGCAGCGATGTCTCGGTGAACTGTCTTCTGTGCCACGTTGCGTCAGCGATCTTTGCGACGCTGGGCCAAAGCGACTTGCTCGACCAGGTGCGGCGTTGGTTGGCGGTGGATGGATGCGGAGCGAAACCAAAAGTGGCGTCGCTCACCGCGCGTGGAAATGTCCCGCTAAGGACGTTGCGTGGGAGTACGCGTGGCAGGGCAGGGCAGCGCGGTGTGTAACCGCACGTGCGATTTAATGCCGGCACTTGATTTATTCGGACATCTCTTGAAGTGTTCAGCCAGTAAAATTATCCTTTTTTTCTCTTTCCTTGCAACAGTGTCTGCACTTGATGTAAATCCGTGCCCTTTGGATAGGGGAGGTCAATAGATTATTTGGCAGCCCTTGACTAAAATATCATTCGATGCTTGCGAGATGCCGCCGCGCTGTCGTGTGTTAGCGTGCTGGACTTGCAATCCAGAGGTCACCGGTTTTATTCAACCTACCGGCACGGTAGTTGAAACAACGGGGCAAGCGTCTTAAATGTCCCTGCCCCTGTCCACCCAGCAGTACAAATAGGTACACCACAGTTAGTCGATAGGCAGGTCGTGTGTGATTGGGTAACGTGTGGTGACGACGACCACCTCTTCCGAGTCGTCTGGCCAGCATGAAAGAGTAGGCCAAATGGCCTCTTGAGCCGACTCTAGGGGTGGCCCTTCTGCCAGGAGTGGCATGAGCATGAACTTGTAGGGCTGCACCTTTACCTAGAATGCATCCAAGAGTCCTGGCCAGATGATAAAATATATGTATAAAAATGTGTTGAAAACTAATTAATTCTCAGCAATTACCTGTTGTCATAACTGTCAGCCATTATATACGCACTCCAGGATGAAGGACTTTCCAATCCATAGCAATGTCTCAGAGTCTTCAAAAACATCACGGTTCATGGGCAGACAACACGTAGGAGTCCACTGCACATTTATATTTTATTTTATTTACACCTTCTGTTTGTTTTATTGGTTGTTTTTTTCTGTAGGGGAAATCTGTGTCCTTTGATGAGCTAAAGAGATTCATAAGGGAGGAAGTATCAAGACAGCTGGACGGTACGTCAGAACCACAACGCTTGCATCGCAGTGTTCAGCCCAGAGGATATCGGTGTAGCACTGGAAGCTGACATTTTCATTCTGCTTTAAGATCAAATGGAACCAATTGCCCTCCATTTAATATAAGTCACGAAAGCCCCATCACCCTTGCATTTCGGCATTTAGGATTAAAAATTTCCATTTACAGGGCACTCAAATGCCTCGGCAAATGAAAGCTCCTCACTTCACATTTCATCTCACTCTCTCCTATGGCACTCGAGCCAAGGGGACCCCCAGTGGCAGCTGTCCCTGTGTAGCACCAGGTGTATGCGGCACCAGCCTGCACACGGGCATGGTTGTGCAAGTAGCGAGCTATGTTGCTTCGTGTTTTTTTCCTTTTTCTAATTAAATAATTTGTGGGTAATTTATGACATTTCGCAAAATTCTGTTTTCCATAGAAAGCATGGCGCGGATCATCGGCCAAGTCCAGCCGGCAGCCATAATGGCTTCGCCTGGCAAACCAGGCCCCGCCGGTAACCCAGGCAAGGACGGGTTGCCTGGGCGACCGGGCGCGGCCGGGGAGCCTGGGCCTGCGGGGCAGATGGGTCGCGAAGGCCCCCAGGGCTTGCCTGGGTTCAAGGGTGAGTTTCAACTCAACGTCGGGCCCCACATCGCACTCATCGCACTCGACTCCTTCGGGGGTGTGTCGATGTTCACCGCCGTGCGGTTATTCTTTAACCGTTCTGGGCATCGGCCCGAGGTGCGCATCAGCCGTGGTAAATGGGGACATTGGGCCAACTGCGCCATCCCCCACCCACCCATGTGATCGTCAATGCAAAAAGGTCTCACCGACGTTCTCGTTGGGTAGAAGGTCAAACTGTTTCCCTTTCATTACGGCTGTATGGCTATAGCACACACACACACACACAGAGCTCTGTTGTATTTCGCTGACAAAAGTGCAGTGAAGAATGGGCAGGAAATAATGAAGTAAATGCATTTTCTCCAATTTTCCAAACTCCTTTTGTAATACGTACCAGTTGAAAAGCAAAAAAAAAAAAATCTGAATATTGCTTTTGAAAGGTCAACTGATTTAGTGCTTGTAAAATAATCCTTTGATTTCCCCCGCAATTTCACTGCACGCCAGTCTGACCTTCTGACGCCTGTTGGTCATATGAATTTAAAACAACCAGCCACTTCCACGCTTGCCGACTCAAACATCTGCGTTGCACCTTACTTCAATCATTTATGCCGCGTTATCAGCCTTTGCCGCAATGTGTTTTAATAATTACAGTATTATAAAATAACGTTCATATTTTAAATCCATTTGTCAATCCTCTGCCACCAGATGAAGGTCTCTCTCCCCCCCCCCCCCAGATTGTTTAACCATACTTCACCACATTACATCAGTACATTTTAAATATATAGAGAGAGCCAGAGAATGTGCAGCTAAGATTCAGAAATCTTGTGTGCGGTTGCACTACATTGTGCAATTACGATGTCACTCTCAGCCATCACAAGAGAGTGATCGCAAGACAAAGGCAATTACTTCAAGCAAGATAATTTTGTAAAACTATAACCAGTGGCATAGCGAGGTTGCCATTGACCACGTTGACAAGGAATAAGATTTGGTCCCCCGCTGTCCAACTTCCCTCCATCTCTCTTCGTACACCGGCGCCTGGGCTCCTGCAGTTGCACCGCCTGCACACTCGATAGCTATTGGCGCGAACGCTGGGGCGGGGACAGTCACGACTGCGATGTCCTCATTCTCTTAGGCGAACGGGGACCCAAGGGGGAGAGAGGAATGCCCGGGGTCGGCGTGCGAGGTGACATGGGGCCGCAGGGCCCGCCAGGTGAGGCTTCTCGCTGTTTGTAAACTCGCTCTCGCACGCAACGCACTCGACAACAACAACAATAATGATTGCAATAATCATGACAAAGTCAAACGCTGTTATTTTGTACATACATGCCGACAGTTCTTTGTCTGATCCTGGTTACGTTCTTCATGAGGGAGAAGATACAATTTAAGGTCACACCACTGTACAGGTAGTGGCAGTTTCAGGTCGTTGCCAAGCGCCATTCGGCACGATGTCCAAGCTTCTCTGGGAACTTGGTTCAATTTTTTTTAACGAAGCTCCCAGCTCATCGGGCATCACGAAGGGCAATGCGCGACGCAACTCAGCGACGCCTGGTTAAAAAAAAAAAATCTAATTAAAATTGAATTTTCAGTGAACCTGCCACGAACGTGCGCGGGCGATATCGCCGCCTTGCGGCTCCCGCTGCAAGGCGGCCGTGACGATTCAACGGGGCCTCGGCAAGCACCGGCAAGATTAAAAAAAAAACAGTATTTTCAGAGCGGAAAGCAGACCTTCGTAATCACCACATTTTAAAGCGAGCTCAATTTGGGGTTTTATTAGTTCAGCCACCTGGCGGCACGTCACTGGAACGCATAAAAGGGCCCGTTTAATTGCCACGTCTGATATTCCCGCGTCGCTGACGTAATCCGGTTATCTTGGCATCGCACATTCTCACAATGAGATTTAAATGTTGAACTCTCGTGTGAGGTGACCGGGTAGCTCAGGGCTCAGAGCATTGAGATGGTACTGCTGAGATCCTGGAATCGGAATCTGGGATTCAGTTTTCAAATTTCCAGCTGTGAGGGTTACAAATATCGCGTCTATCACCATCCGACAAACATCTCTACGACAGGGCATGTGGGAAAGTGCAGTACCCCTAGTTTGGATTAAAGAGTCACTTGACGGAATCTCAAAAGTAGTTCTGTGAAATCTCATTCAGCAAAACCTGCGAGAGAGTTTTTAAATACCACGGTTTTTTTTATCGTGATAATTGACGAGAGAATAGACAAAGCTCATACAGCAAATAAATCCACCCGTGTTCCTTTCCCAGCCGCTACAGATCATCTGATAATACAAAAGATACATAGGATTCCTGGGTCAGAGTATGGTGTGTTGTCTGGGGTTAAGTAAATGAGCATTCTACACGTCCCTGACCCATGTACACCTCATGATGCCGTGTGATGGACGGGTGAACACTGAAGGGCCAGCGTGGGATGCGATGGGTCAGTGTCAGATCTGTTATTATTGTTTTACATGTTTTTTAAGCACAGGCCCAACACATCAACGGATCAGCAACAACCAGGACTGCCGTAGTTGTAATATATCAGAGTTTGGACACATTTCTTGAATTTAGAAAAAATATCGTCGGAGCTTGGGTAAAGTAATAACGAGATGGAAATTCAACGTTAAGCAGCGCAGAGGGAAAACGCAGAAAGAGAGGTGTTTGTGACCTGCGCCGTGGTGGTGGATAAGAAGAAACGGCAAGCCTGGTAGACCGGGTCCTTAACGCGGTCCAGCGTCGTGTGATCACCAGCGTGAGGTGTCCGGCGGTGGTACGCACGGTGAGAGGGGGAGCGGGGAGCTGTCCGCGTTTGTTTGCCCTGCGATGCCTCACCTGGTATGTGACCATTCCGCCCCCGCCCCCCGCACCTATTGCGTGTGGCAATCCAGGTCAGTCTGGAATCCCCGGCTTCGGCAAGGACGGTTCGCCCGGCCCTCAGGGCCAGCCGGGGGAACCCGGCGTCCCCGGGCAGTCGGGGCCGCAGGGCCCGCCCGGACGGACGGGTCAATGCGACCCGTCCACGTGCTACTTTGCCGCCTCCTTCGCACGTCCGGCTCAGAACGTCAAGGGGCCGTGAGCGCGAGTCCATCGCCGCTCATCCTCCCCCTGCAGCTCCACCTGCGCCGCCACCTCTTCCTCCGCTTCGATTTGCATTTAAACAACGTTTGTGTTTGGACGCGGCCACCCTCAACGGTTCACCGACAGCTTGTCAGAGTTATTAAAATAAGAGCAAATATATTTTTTAAAAAGGGCAAAGTGGTGTGCCCGCGTAGGATTGTCAACATCGCTATTTAAAAAAAAAGCAAGAGCCAGTTACCAGTTGAACCCTGGCATTCGATCAGGAATTGATTGCTGCTGGTTAGAAAAATGGGATTTTTTTATTCCTTTCAGGGAACGCTTGTTCCTACGGTACGAGATTCCCACACGCGTGTGAGAGTAGCACTTGAAAGCACAGCTAAGAGGACACCTGGAAATAGCCATATTAGTGGGATCCGTTTGTTGACAGATCAGCCAATCACAGCCAAGAGAATCCTTTGCTCATGTTCTTCTAAGCCCACAGTCCCAGCAGTGGATTTAGTTGGATTATCTTTCTTGGTCCAATTCTTACCTGCGCTTTTACTCTAGCCACATCCACTCGCCTTGAATAGAGATCCATAGACTTACATCGAGACCCATAGACGTACATACACTTACATGATCCATAGACTTACATTGACCCCCATAGACTTACATTGAGACCCATAGACTTACATACACTTACATGATCCATAGACTTACATTGAGACCCATAGACTTACATACACTTACATGATCCATAGACTTACATTGAGACTCATAGACTTACATACACTTACATGATCCATAGACTTACATTGAGACCCATAGACTGGCATACACTTACATGACCCATAGACTTACATCAAGACGCATAGACTGGCATACACTTACATGATCCATAGACTTACATTGAGACCCACAGACTGACATACACTTACATGACTCATAGACTTACATTGAGACCCATAGACTTACATACACTTACATGATCCATAGACTTACATTGAGACCCATAGAACACCAAAGAAATATTAAATCATCTCAAACACAACTGTCGGCAGTGGCAGAACATGCTTGTCAACAAGGACACTCAATTGATTTTGATAACGTTGAAGTGTTGTGTAAAACTAATTATTACTGGCAAAGACTAATTATAGAATCCATTGAAATTGAGAGAAACAGAAATAACTTTAATTGTTCTGATAGCTATAGGCTTAGTGTGGCTTGGAAGCATATTATTAAATAATACATATTACAATTCCTTATAGGGGAAACACATATTAATTAACGAATTACTAATGTAGCATATAATCACAATAACACACATTACAACTAATTACTAATCTACAACTCATTACTAATCATAACCATTGACTGATTACCAATCGATTATATAATTACAATACCCCCCCCCCCCCGCCTCAAATCACTGCACCTGATATGAGTTTAGTGATGATGTCACCCTACTGCTCTATTTAAGACCGGGAGCAAGTGAGGGCTTTACCATTCTGGCAAATTGCCCGATGATGCTGGATGTAATTACCAGCGAAACGTCGTATTCAAACTGTAAATGTTGTGGATTCACTCTTCAACACACCGGTGGGCTAGAGTAGTGAACTATTTGTCTTTTGCAAACGTGACACTTTTTTTGCTGATTGGCCGTGTCGGGTGGTGGAGGGTTACGACACATTTATAAATAATGCGATCTAACCCAAAAACCTTTATTATGAATGACCCATAGACTTACATTGAGACCCATAGACTTACATACACTTACATGATCCATAGACTTACATTGACCCCCATAGACTTACATACACTTACATGATCCATAGACTTACATTGAGACCCATAGACTTACATACACTTACATGACCCATAGACTTACATTGAGACCCACAGACTGACGTACACTTACATGATCCATAGACTTACATTGAGACCCATAGACTTACATACACTTACATGATCCATAGACTTACATACACTTACATGATCCATAGACTTACATTGAGACCCATAGACTGGCATACACTTACATGATCCATAGACTTACATTGAGACCCACAGACTTACATACACTTACATGACCCATAGACTTACATTGAGACCCATAGACTTACATACACTTACATGATCCATAGACTTACATTGAGACCCACAGACTGACATACACTTACATGATCCATAGACTTACATTGAGACCCATAGACTTACATACACTTACATGACCCATAGACTTACATTGCGACCCATAGACTTACATAGACTTACATGATCCATAGACTTACATTGAGACCCATAGACTTACATACACTTACATGATCCATAGCCTTACATTGAGACCCATAGAATGACATACACTTACATGATCCATAGACTTGCATTGAGACCCATAGGCTTACATACACTTACATGACCCATAGACTTACATTGAGACCCATAGACTTACATACACTTACATGATCCATAGACTTACATTGAGACGCATAGACTTACATACACTTACATGATCCATAGACTTACATTGAGACCCATAGACTTACATTGAGACCCATAGACTTACATACACTTACATGATCCATAGACTTACATTGGGACCCATAGACTGGCATACACTTACATGATCCATAGACTTACATTGAGACTCATAGACTTACATTGAGACCCATAGACTTACATACACTTACATGATCCATAGACTTACATTGACCCCCATAGACTTACATACACTTACATGATCCATAGACTTACATTGAGACCCATAGACTTACATACACTTACATGACCCATAGACTTACATTGTGACCCACAGACTGACGTACACTTACATGATCCATAGACTTACATTGAGACCCATAGACTTACATACACTTACATGATCCATAGACTTACATACACTTACATGATCCATAGACTTACATTGAGACCCATAGACTGGCATACACTTACATGATCCATAGACTTACATTGAGACCCACAGACTTACATACACTTACATGACCCATAGACTTACATTGAGACCCATAGACTTACATACACTTACATGATCCACAGACTTACATTGAGACCTACAGACTGACATACACTTACATGATCCATAGACTTACATTGAGACCCATAGACTTACATACACTTACATGACCCATAGACTTACATTGAGACCCATAGACTTACATAGACTTACATGATCCATAGACTTACATTGAGACCCATAGACTTACATACACTTACATGATCCATAGACTTACATTGAGACCCATAGACTTACATTGAGACCCATAGACTTACATACACTTACATGATCCATAGACTTACATTGAGACGCATAGACTTACATACACTTACATGATCCATAGACTTACATTGAGACCCATAGACTTACATTGAGACCCATAGACTTACATACACTTACATGATCCATAGACTTACATTGGGACCCATAGACTGGCATACACTTACATGATCCATAGACTTACATTGAGACTCATAGACTTACATTGAGACCCATAGACTTACATACACTTACATGATCCATAGACTTACATCGAGACCCATAGACTGGCATACACTTACATGATCCATAGACTTACATTGGGACCCATAGACTGGCATACACTTACATGATCCATAGACTTACATTGAGACTCATAGACTTACATTGAGACCCATAGACTTACATACACTTACATGATCCATACACTTACATTGACACCCATAGACTTACATACACTTACATGATCCATAGACTTACATTGACCCCCATAGACTTACATACACTTACATGATCCATAGACTTACATTGAGACCCATAGACTTACATACACTTACATGACCCATAGACTTACATTGAGACCCACAGACTGACGTACACTTACATGATCCATAGACTTACATTGAGACCCATAGACTTACATACACTTACATGATCCATAGACTTACATACACTTACATGATCCATAGACTTACATTGAGACCCATAGACTGGCATACACTTACATGATCCATAGACTTACATTGAGACCCACAGACTTACATACACTTACATGACCCATAGACTTACATTGAGACCCATAGACTTACATACACTTACATGATCCACAGACTTACATTGAGACCCACAGACTGACATACACTTACATGATCCATAGACTTACATTGAGACCCATAGACTTACATACACTTACATGACCCATAGACTTACATTGAGACCCATAGACTTACATAGACTTACATGGTCCATAGACTTACATTGAGACCCATAGACTTACATAAACTTACATGATCCATAGACTTACATTGAGACCCATAGACTTACATACACTTACATGATCCATAGACTTGCATTGAGACCCATAGGCTTACATACACTTACATGACCCATAGACTTACATTGAGACCCATAGACTTACATACACTTACATGATCCATAGACTTACATTGAGACGCATAGACTTACATACACTTACATGATCCATAGACTTACATTGAGACCCATAGACTTACATTGAGACCCATAGACTTACATACACTTACATGATCCATAGACTTACATTGGGACCCATAGACTGGCATACACTTACATGATCCATAGACTTACATTGAGACTCATAGACTTACATTGAGACCCATAGACTTACATACACTTACATGATCCATAGACTTACATTGAGACCCATAGACTGGCATACACTTACATGATCCATAGACTTACATTGGGACCCATAGACTGGCATACACTTACATGATCCATAGACTTACATGGTCCATAGACTTACATTGAGACCCATAGACTTACATAAACTTACATGATCCATAGACTTACATTGAGACCCATAGACTTACATACACTTACATGATCCATAGACTTGCATTGAGACCCATAGGCTTACATACACTTATATGACCCATAGACTTACATTGAGACCCATAGACTTACATACACTTACATGATCCATAGACTTACATTGAGACGCATAGACTTACATACACTTACATGATCCATAGACTTACATTGAGACCCATAGACTTACATTGAGACCCATAGACTTACATACACTTACATGATCCATAGACTTACATTGGGACCCATAGACTGGCATACACTTACATGATCCATAGACTTACATTGAGACTCATAGACTTACATTGAGACCCATAGACTTACATACACTTACATGATCCATAGACTTACATTGAGACCCATAGACTGGCATACACTTACATGATCCATAGACTTACATTGGGACCCATAGACTGGCATACACTTACATGATCCATAGACTTACATTGAGACTCATAGACTTACATTGAGACCCATAGACTTACATACACTTACATGATCCATAGACTTACATTGACACCCATAGACTTACATACACTTACATGATCCATAGACTTACATTGAGACCCACATATGAATACATACATATATTCATGAGAGACCATATATATTTACATTGAAACCTCGACGCTTACATAAACCTACATCGAGCCTCTTAGACGTGGCTTCTTCCAAGCCAGAAGACCAATTATTGGCATCGGGTCGGCTGCTCGGATTTTCTTTCTCCGTCCAGCTACTGCAGTTGCATTCACTGTTCTCTTATCTCACTCCACCACGTCCTCCCATCGTCTCGCCCTTGGTCTCCCTCTGCTCCTCCTGCCCTGGACGGTGGCATCCCCACGGTGGCGAGATGTTAACTGCCTCGCCCGATACACAGGAGGTCACGGATGCGATCCCGACCCTGACGCCTGCTGTATATTTGGAGTTTGCGTGTCCTCTCCCCTTGGTGGCGTGGATTTTTGTTTCCGAGTCCTCCGATTTTTTTTCCTCCATATTTAGAATCAACATGTGTTTAGAGTATTTGGCTGCTATAAATATCCACGTGATAAGCCACTGTGTTGAGCTACCGTTTGTCGTCAGGTCGCTTCTGAAATATAGCAACACAGCTCAGTGGGTCTTACCTGGTTAAATAAAAAAAAATCAAATCTCCGTAGCCCTTCTCGTTGAATCTTCTTTTGTTTATTCTCAACACGTGCCGAGACCAACTAAGCCTCGTCTCCCTTTTAAAACAGAAAATGTCACATCACTCGCAATGCCGGTGTTACTGGAGCATTGCTACATCTTTGGCATTTTCTATTTGCATGACTTAGAAAATTTTTGTTTGTTGTAAAGTTGTCTCTATTTTTGCATTGCAGTGTGACTTTCTTGCACATTACATTATTGTTTTATCCTCCAGGTGCGTTTACCATGGTGTAGAAAATTATATCCGTGCTTAGTTATTATATACACAGCGTTATATGTATACACAATAAACACGATAAACACACCTTAAGTAATTAAGTATGCAGGTCTTAGTAACGATGCATACGAGCGAAGCATTGACCGGTCACGTATATCTTTTTTTTTAAGATATAGAAAAAACTACTTTATTAACGCAGCGGCATAAGAAAACTGTATATGACAATCATTGTAACAAAGTGCTTTTATACTGTGTGCAACGTTTCACGCAACATTTGACCTTTAACCGAGACGGACCTGCCCTTCGTCTCCGATGCTAAATCCGCTCGCTCCGGCCCGAAAACCGATGTCATTGACGAGCGCTCGTTGTTAGCGCGACTCGCTTGCACCAGACGCGCTCGGGAGCCACCCCCCGCGCTCACGCGCCGTTCGCGTGTCGACGCCCCGCCACCGGCGGGGCGTGCCGTGCCGTGCGGTGCCGCTCTCGACGTCGACAAGCGGGGCCGGTCGACCCTCCCGCAGTCGATCTTCCATTCGGTGTCCTCTATTTAACGGTGAAGAGCGGCGGTGGCGACGATGACGAGGCCGTTAGCTGGCAGTGCCCTCGTGGGTCATTGAAACCGTTTTCGCGTTCCGAGACGGTCTGCAGGTTGCAGGGCGCGGGTCCCCCGGTAGTGGCTCGGCGTTAATGTTATTCAGATAGGCGTAGGCGTCGTTGTTTTGAAGGACGTTGTTACTCACCGCAGAGCGCCGTAGCGACACCACTCGCGCTCCATGATCGCTGGCGCCAAACCGTGCCACGCGCCGTCCCGCGTGGCCTTGTGGGGAGCCTTGCTGCGTCTTCCGACCTGAAGACGTACCGCTATAGATATTGTATTTTAGTTAAACCGATGACGTATGCGTACGCCAACGGAATGGGAAAGGCTTAAATAAACGTATCTACTCCGCCGTAGCCAACAGCGCTTTTCAGAATGACCGTCGTCATCGTCGTCATCATCATCATCTTCGTCGTCGTCATTGTCAGTCGTAATCTATTATCCACTGCTGGATGAACGCCTCCCCAAGCCACTGTCATCTTGTCGCGTACAAAGCAATAAGCTCTCCAGTCCCTGTGCCTAAGCTTTTTGTGATTGCTCCATCTCCGTGTCAGACGTCACCTCGCGCGTGTTCCCCCACCCCTTCGGCTGCCACTCCGTCATTGGCCTCGACCTCCGGCCATCGTCCCTTGCGAGCGACGTGTCCCTGGCCAAGCCCCTCGACCTTCTTCCTCAACGATCGAGCAATATTCACATTAGCCACAAATCTCCGCCGCTCGTAGCGTGCGTTGCATTGTGAGCGGAGGAAGCGGGTGTAGGAATAACCTCGGGTCTCTTTGGCCTCAATGACGAGTCGATCTTGCGACAGGCACTGTTTGTTCGCACCGGAGGCTGGGCCATGTAGCGAGCCTCCGGGCGCTGGAGGGACGCACGTGCCGTGGAAAGGGATTTGAAAAATTCCCAGTGCCAGGTGTAGGGGGCAATGATGCCAATCTGAATATAGATGAATCGCCGCGCTCTTCAAATAGTGCCGCTGGGCACCGGTGACTTGGGAAATCTGCAAACGATCAGCTTTTCTCCTCCACGACTCTTGGGTGCGAACTTGCCCGACGCTGCTACGGACCTCGGATTAAATGGCTCAAGTGGTGTCGCATTCTTTTCACTCGTTCAACCGTGGTTTCATTGTCAATATCGGTTTTCGTTTTTGAATTTCATCCCGATGTTTATTAATCCCTTGTCGACAGCTGGTGTGTTGTTGTTATTGTTGTTGTTTTTTGTTTGTTAATTCTGGCCGGCTCCTCTCGCCATTACACAAAGCGGTTTTTCGCTCACACTTCTTAAAATATATCCCGTGGTACCCAACTGGTACCCAACTGTCGTTACCCACAGTTAGAGTCAATAGGGTTACGAATGTTCAAAGCCTTCTAGGGACAATTACATATGGTGCTAGTGTGTTGCCAAGTTTAGGTACAATATATTTACAATTAGTTGTTTAGTTTCCCCTAAAACGCCACGCATTTTTGTATGGAATTGTATAAGCGATACAGGGCGTACTTCCATTAGACGTGACGCGTTGAGTATAATTCAGTGTTTAACACGATCGCGTGGGGATTTCCGCGGTTGCACTGTGCAGCTCGCCACTGCGCTTATGAATTTTGCCGCAGTGTTACGTTCAGCACGACGTCCCGACGTTTCGCTCCACGTTCTTGACGAAACGGGCTTAGCGGAGAACATGCAACGGGGTGCAACCATAACACACGTCCGGCGGGGGGGGGGAGGGGGGTGGCTAATTCACTGTCGTCGTTTCGAGATCGTCTCATCTCGGTGGACTAATTCTTCACGCTTTTACCGCTCACTTGCTGTCTGTCCGATGGGGAAAAGCAAATCCGTGGGGTTTTTATCAGCGAAACAATTTGGGCGAATTTCAATTAGTGACGGTCAGTGGGAAGTTAACCGAGGTTGCTTCTGAAAACGGGTGACATTTCTAACAGCATGGTTATAAATGTTATAAATGTGAACCCAGCGAGGGCTCTTTGCGCTCTTTTACTTGAGTACGTTTACTTGTATGAAATCCCGTTTATTTATTGTTTGCAAATAAAAGGTGTGTGTAAAAGTAAATGCTTGCGAAGCCCGTTTATTGGCGGGGGTGATAATTATCCGGAGAGCCCTGGTATGCAGGAGGTTGTGGGTTCCACCCCGATCCTGACGCCTGCTGTATGTTTGGAGTTTCCATGTCTCTCTCCGTGTGCTCGCGTGGATTTTTCTCTTGAGGTGTTTTTTCTCCCTCCAGAGTATTTGGCAGCTATACATTTCCACACGATGAGCCACTTTGTTGAGCTATCATTTGTGGCTAAGTCGCTCCTGAAAAGGAGCTATATAGCTCAGTGGGCCTTAACTGGTAACATAAAATAAAAAATGTAGGTTAGTCACTCAACAGTCGGACTTTGAGCACAAGTGTCTTAAGACAGATGCTGGGAATTTTGTGGCAAGACAGGATATGATCAGTTTAACACGTAGCAAGCTTTCGCGAGCAATGTCATATATAATACAGGTTTTTTTTTTTTGGGGGGGGGGTTAGATCTTGTTAATATAAATGTCTTTAAACCCGCCACCACCGACAGCCAATTCGTAAGGTTTGTCACGTAAACAGAACATGCCAATTCGTTACTAGCACAGCACACCGGTGTGTTGGAGAGCCCAGCCACAACATTTACAATGTTGTGACTTTGCTGTACTAGTAACGAAATGGCACGTTCTGTTTACCTGACAAACCTTCCTAATTGGCTGCGTCGGGTGTTGGCGGGTTTAACGACACGTTTCAACATTTAACCTCTAATATGGGCAGGATTAGATATGGGGATGCTTAGAAGAGATCCTGGCAGGAAAGCGTTGTACGATGTGACGAGTAGTGTGTGTGCAGGATGGAGGAGGGCCGATTGCCATTCGCGTGATCACGAGTCCGGCGACCAAGGGATTTTTTTTTCCCGTGACAAAAAAATGAGCGTGAAATGTTCCACTTTTTAGTTTATATATAGCATATACTCAGCCGAATCTCAATGGAGGAATTTACTTTTTAATGGAAAAATAAAGCAACGGCAATGTTGCCAATATTTGGTGTGTTAATATTTTCACTTAAACATTTTGTGAAATTTCTCACTTTTTATTTTATACTAAGCATGCTTAGCCTAAGCACAATGAAGGAATTTTATTTGTATAGAAAAATGTAGCTTTGGACATTTTTTTTGGCCAATAACGTCGTTGGTTGCGTCATTGTCCCGCAATTTTGTTTGACTTCCAGTGTTAAAGAGTGTTTAGAGCGCCCTGCCGTGGACACAGGCGCGAGGTGAACTCTCTCATGCGACACGGTGGCAGGGTGTAATGTCCTATATGGCCACGCGGGGACGACAAATACCAGATACAAGAAGACCTTGCACTTTCGTGTGGTCACCAGAGCATGGACGAACGTCAAAGCAGAGTATTTAGCTTGCAAATGTATTTTGACCGGCGAAAAACGTACATGCAAATAACTGCAGTAACCGTATAACACGTGCGTGCGAAACCTAAATAAACAGAAATAAAAGAAAAATAAACATAAGAATAAATCAACAAAACTAAATAAACAAAATGATACCTTTAAATATTTGTATTCTTGCGTAAGTAAACACCGTAGTGTTATACTGTTATCACAAAAATAACTATGAATTGTTTACAGTATAATCACAGAAATAAGTACAGCATTAATAATATGTGAATAAACACAAATATACGAGATGCTCACTGAACGACTTCTTATTCAAAGACCGAACGAAAAAGGGCGGCGCGTGGCGCGAACGTCGTGGAAGGTTTGGTGATGAAATCGTACGAAAGAGGAAAGCCGCGTGGACGAAATTTGAAATGTGGTCACAATTGAACACGGCCGAAAGAGCGAAGCGACGAAAGTCAAGTGGACGAAAGTCAAGGTATCGCTGTATTAATAGTATCTGGCAGCGTCCAATGTGCGCCTGTGCTTTCCATGTAAGAAACAAACGCGGGACGGTATAATGCAATGAATGGGCCTTTCTTCATGGCACATTACGAATCTGTTGAGTGCTTTTTTGTGCCCTTCCATGACATTCTGTTCTTCGTGTCAGCTGTCTTTGAGCGACCTCAGCGTTAGCGACCTCAAATGCGCGTGTTCGATTATATTCTGTCATATATAGGGTTAAGATCAGGGTGTAACCGCTTGTTGCAGAGTTGGGAGATTCTCGGCCGCCCTGGTTAATACTGCGGGTGTAGTAACCACGCAAATAACCGCCGTCCGCTTCACGGTGGGCATTAAAGACCCCGCGATGGCATTTGAGAAGGCCGCTGCGTGCCGGTACTCATGCTCCAAATCTGCCAAATTTTGAAACATTTCCTGAAAAACGTTGAACGCTAAACAGGGAAATACGGCGCAACATCGATCAGTCTTTATTTTGTGCGCAAATATCGCCCTCAGTAAAGTGGTAAGGCATCGGTCACCGCATTATATCGGTCACCGGGGCCGGTACAGGGATGGGGGGGTGTAACAGAGATGAGAAAAGAGCACCCGTCACGTGCTCAGCGGCCAACACGAACCGAGCAGAGAGCAACACGCAAACGCGCGCGGGATTGAGTGCAGCCGTGCGCAACGCAGAGCATAAATACAGGCAAGTAGTCAAATAAAAATAAGAAATGAAAACAAATTTAAAGCGGAGAGACCGGTTTTTTTTTTGTTCATCAGAATTATTGAACGCATGGGAAAGGGGCGAGCCTGCAGAAGGTGCGTCTCGCGCAGACCGACCACGGAATTTGAGAGACACTCGGCGCGTTTCGGGTGTCCGGTGGCAGGCAACTGATGCGGGCATCCCCCCCCCCCCCCCCTGTGGTCGCAGAGGCCCGCGTGGCCTTACGTAACGTCTTGGTCGTCGTCATTCTTCGTCCGGCCGCTGACGCAGGCGCAGAGCGACGACTTCAACTTCACATTTGAGGTGGTCAGGCCGGCAGATTAACGGCGTCGGGAGCGGCTCGAGCGTTATCGCTCTCACGATGTCGCATTCGCGTTTGCGGATCGGGGCATTGCGTGGGCTATACGTCGTACGCGTCTGTTCTGGACGAACTCAGTCGCACGCACGCTGGGGAGTTTGACTGTTTTCCACTGTGTAGACGAGTAGTGGAGAACGTCATGTCACTCAGGGGGGGGGGGGGGGGGTGGGAATGGATGACGTCAGGTTACGGGGATATATACGGGGGGGGGGGGGACCCGTGACGTAGAAGGGGTCGTCGCGAAGGGCCTGGAACGGAGAGAGTTAGGGTAGGGGGAATCAGCGCCAGGCTAGAGTGACTACTTCACCCGGCCGACCGAGTTGGATGATCCGTCGGTGCTGGGGGAACATCACGTATAGCCTGGGTGGAGCTAGGGACCTCCCAGTACCCTTTCCCCTGGGGAGATATTAGGGTTGTCACCTGTTAGGCGTAAGCCTTGAATGAGTTACCGGCAGTAGCCCTAAATAAACTTTGGCATCCGCCCCTACTAAAGAACCGTGTCAGCGTCGTCAGTTGCACAACAACACATGTGTGCGTCAGGTGTCCGCGTCTGCCACGGTTTGTGTAGCGGATGCGGTTTAGGGTGTGACCCATGGGCTTCGTGAAAGGTCAAACCCTGGGGTCTTCTGCGTTGGGTTTTTCACGCGACTGGGCCATTTTTCACACCTGATGATGACCGTTTGCGTTATGGTCGAAACGTCGTGAGAATTTTTATTGTTTTATATATTTTATTAATTTATTGTTTCCCTTCAACGTGACTTTACCGAAAGAGCTAAGAATATGTAACATTCTTATTACCGTCACAACGGGATGTGCACGTCAGGATTGTGCAATGTTAGCAAAAACAAATATAAGCTGAGGTGCAAACTTCGCAAGTGCAACCGCACGACCTTAAATTGAAAAAAAAAACATGTATTGCCAAATATAAATCAATCCACATATCGAAATGATGAAACGGCGCGTGCTGATTTGCGCGTGTGGTGTTGGCAGTTGATTTACTGATGATGATGACGATGATTATAAGCCGACACGGGATTAAAGCCTCGTGTGAATCACACAACACACGTGGTGTTGAACTGTGGACTATGGAAGGCCCTCCCCTCATTCGTGGCACAAACTCAATCATAATCACCATGATCACTACCAGCAAGTTGGGCGTTTCATAATGGTTTTAATAAACAAATGTGCCTACATTATAAATATGTTTTATCATGGCATAATAATAATAAAAAGTATCTTTACAAACTATTATTTTTTGTTACTGGTCTGTAGTTCTTGGTACATGTGTTTTTTTATCATCATCTTCGACATCAGCCATGTATGTATGTTGATTTTTATTCGCACCATGCGTAGCCAACCGTGATAATCGAAGGAGTCATGATCAATCCACAGCTGGATGAAGACGTTCCAAAGCCATCGCCACCTCTCGAGATCCTGCGACGTCGTAATCCACCGAACACTTCTGCACGCGAGCTGATTTCTTTGCTCCATCTCCTCGGTGAACATAGCCTCGGATGCGTTCCATCTCTTAACCACCCACTCCATTATTTTTGTCCACATCTGGCAGTTATATTGAGCTCGCACAAGCGTCTTCAGAGAAGCAGCATTAATAGTCGCGGTGTATACATTTCGGAGAGCGGCGGGCAATCAGATTCCTCCAACAAACCCCGGGCTATGTGACCTGGCGATTCCTGCAGCACAGATGGAGAGAGATCAACAATGGATGGGGAGAGGTGGGGTGATTTTAACACGCCAGGAAAAATCTATTTTCTGTCAATCGTGGAATAACATGTATTATACACTCTTGCCGATCAAAATGGAACAAAAAGGCCATACTGGTGAAGATAACCACTAATTGTCTTAACCATACTTCATCACGCTGGTCTGTACAGGTTAGTGAAGGGGAAGCGCCGGACAGGTTGCGATATCACGCGCCACTGACGTCAGCCTTGAAGGGGAATTGAACTCGGGTGGCCGGGTTCATGATACAGCCAGCTAAACATTGCCGTGGCACTTCGCGGTGTCAAACTGCAACTCACGACCCAGTTGGTTGCAGTACGGATTGTGGTGCCGACGGTGAATACATAAAAGGCATCCAGTGTTGAAAATGCTGCTGTCCAATTCGACTGGATTGCATTTGTCAACTGAAAAATCCCTCTACAGCAGAATTATACATTTCTCGAAAAGCTTTGCGGAATGTAACGGGTGTTTGTATTTTACCGCAAACTACTGTGACTTTAAACCCAGCGTCCTTCGCCACATGCGCTCTTGTTCTTCAGATGTTCTTATCAATCCACTGCTGGATAAAGTAATTGCCAGCGACATTTCGCTGGTAATTACTACATCCAGCATCATCGGGCGATTTGCCAGCGAAACGTCGTACTCAAATTGTAAATGTTGTGAATTTACTCTCCAACACACCGGTAGACTGAAGTAGTAACGAACTGGCGTTTTGCTTAAGTGACAAATCCCTTACTAATTGGCTGTGTCGGGTGGTGGAGGGTTTGGACACAGCATTTATACTTACACGATCTAACCCAACAACCTTTATTTTGAATATCATTGCTCGCGAAAGTCCCACCCCACGTGTTCAACTTCACGGGGATGCTGCCGTGATGAAAAGGTGACGCACAATGTATTTGCGATCCAAGAGACCTCTGGTAGCATTCGTTCTTGAATCACCCATCCACCCCAACCGCCTCTGTACACGCAGCTGTGTAAATGGTTGGACGATGGGCAGGCGGCGTTTCTTAGGCGGAATGGGCCCCAATAATCCCAAAATCTTCGAAGACGTTTGGCTGTGCGTTGGAAAAGTCGACCGCGGATCCCTCGAAGAGGGCTTCTCTGGAGCACTCTCAATTTGAGACCCTTCTGACAACAGCGGCTGCACATTTGACTTTGTGTGCACACCCACATGCTCCGAGCGTCGATTCTAAAAATAACAATGTGCGGTGTGAAGATGACGTGCAAGTGCTATTCCGTAACGTTCTAACACAGGTCTATATATATATATACACGTCCAAAGAAAATAATAAATCCCTTAACAGACTGATAGGGCAAGAACTGTTGGAGAGTATCTGCCTGATAGCTTCGTGCTGGGTACGTGCCGTGTGCAACTCCCACCGAGACGCACGAAAACACACACAACAAAGCCACAGATTCCCCGTATAGCCTTCAACAGACTGTCGGGGAAGGGGCTTTTAGCGAGCGCCTATAAAGGCCGGCACGGCACACGAGGGTGTGGGTGACCAGCACCACGCCCGGCCGCCTTTGTCTCTCCATAGTGGGGATGTATGCACACCTCACCAGATACGGTCTTAATTTGAGGCTGAGTCGACCTAGGGGATGCCCAGGACCGGTTCAGATAATCGCCACTAGTGTTGGCCGTGAGCGAGAGTCGAATCCGGGTCGCTGTGTTCGCAGCGTGGTGAGCTAACCGCTACCCTCTTGCTCCCTATCGCTCCATACCTCTACATACACACACACGCGTGTATATATATACATACACACGTCTGTATATATATTTAATGAGACCCACAGAGACACAGAGACCGGCGTGCTCGTGTTCTCTTCATGGCACACCGAACCACACCAATCCCGGCGAAGGCGCGCGTCAACCGTTAGAAGCGCAGAGCCCCGTACAGATGAACACTGAACGACCTTGCCAGCCTCTACTGCGGAAACGTCCACGGTTGATGGCCATCGGAGTCAGACGAGACGCTCCCACGGACCGCTGACAGTGGCCGGTTCAACCTCAGGGGGGAGGTGGGGTTGGTCGCAGGCTCGCAAGAGGGCACGTGTCACATGCACCCGGAAAGCCCATTAACCACGGGCGAGTCCCTTCAACACGGTCCCCCTCATCAACCACCACTGTCGGTGTGTTCATACTCCCAACCCTGGAGCGTGGCCCTTGTTTCAAATGGGGGGGGGGCATTAAAAAAAACTCAGGGGGTACGGGGGGCACAACATAGTTAATGGCACACATTAAACGAATGTTAAACGCTAAACAGAATCAGAGGATCTGAATATTTATTGACACTGGAGGATTCCGATGAGCTATAACGCTTTTTTCACAGATGTCCAGTTGGGGCACGGGGTTAGAACGTCACGGCAACAAAGAATACACAAACACACGATATGAGTGCACAGTATATGAAACGTTAACAAATTACTTAAAAGACATACAAATAAAACTAAATTATATATTTTTATCTTACTAGGTAAGGCCCACTGAACAGTTAAACAGAAAGAGTAACGATCCACTTCCATCCATCGCGGAATTCCGCTGTGACTATCATCACCCCCTCTGTGTAGGAATCACCGCCATTGCTATGAAATGCTCTGCGAATGTTGTCACCAAAAGGCGAGGCCAGCCCTCTCCAAACACCGCCGCCAGCCCCTACACATGATGCTTCGGGGCAGCCCCCTACTCACCATTTCCCCCCCCCCCTCCCCAATCTTATGCCAATCGTTCTATCGGCGTCACGTGACGAGGAATCCATAAAGAACTCTCGCAGGGCAGTTGCAGCCCTTTGTTTTGGAGAACGGCCCGCGCAAGCGGATGTCACAGAGCTATTTCTGGAATTCCTTCAAGTGACCTATCGCTTCACAAAATTAGGTGGGGCATGTACTTTCCCACTCGCTCTGCCAGCCACCAAGAGTGATGACTGTGTAAAAAAAAACAATGTACACGCATTAAGTACGTGACCAAATGTAACGTGGTTTGATTGTGTCCAGTTATTAGTGACCGGTGTGAAATAATGAAATTGCTTCACGAGAGAACGTGTGGATTCATCGCAAGCGGCTGCCTGGATTCGAACCTAGGTGATTAGCCGTGACCTCGATTGGACTCTTTTTTTTATCAAACTGGCGTTTTCCGTAAGGACTGATATTTCATCGTAAAATATGTTTTATTAAATTTTGTTGGATTGGCCACTCGGTCGTTATTTCTCGACCACGTATCAGGCCCCGTGCTAGCTTACTTGTCCTCACTTGACTTGAGAGACAATGCGATGTCTCTCACTTGTGCTCGCGTTGCCGCTTGGTGTCAATCCACGCAACGCTTCAATCTTGAATTGAAGCTTTCGTGACTACAGGAATCCATACTCTTTGCTTCTTTCAGTAAAGTCACGTAGATAGAAAATTATAAATAGATCACGACGTTTCGATCGCAACACAAGCGACCGTCTTCACCTGAATACCTGCAGACGGTTGCTTGTGCTGCGATCGAAACGTCGTGATCTATTAATAATTTTCTATCTACGTGACTTTACCGAAAGAACCAAAGAGCAAGCAACGCTTCTTCACGCGTTTCATCTCTTGGCTTATCTGGGATCGCGCGAGACTGTGGGAGTTCTGCTGAGGTTCCTCCGTCAAAGTGTTTTAAGATGGGCTGCAAGAGGTTTCGAGATGCCCTATGAAAATATACTACGCAAATGTATTCTATTGCATTTAACATACATTGTATACTAGTGCATTTAACGTATGTTATATATTTATTAACGGAGCGGTGGCGCAGTGGTTAGCACACTTGCGCAATGAACCCGGCCTCCTGAGTGCAAGTCATGGTACCGGCTACCATCAGACTGTCACCTTTACCGACGCTCTTGTAACAAATGATGTTGAAGTGGCGATGGTACTGCTGCTGCTGTGTTGGCAATGGCGCACGCGCACAATTAACAACAAACCCCAACGCATTCGCCAATAACAGCGGTCAGAAGAGAAAACACATTGTATTCATTGGGCGACGTTTTGGCAAATGGCACGTCTTCACATCCTATAGGCCAGGGGTGGGGAACGCCCGGTCCGCGGGCCGTATCAGGCTCGCGAAATCATTTTGTCTGGCCCTGCCAAGGCAACCGGAGGCGGGACTCGAAATTAAATAAATCTAGGAGCAAACCTGGAAAAACAGTTGCGAGTAGCAACATCATCAATACCAGATAACATCATCACACGCCTCACCAAAGAAAAGCAGTTCCAGCCATCACATTAGGGGTGAGTTAATTAAATGTTTGACCAAATATAACAGGCTAATTTTTAAGTTCATAATTTTGTATGGCCCGCGAATGATGTTATACATATCCAAATGGCCCTTGGCAGAAAAAAAGGTTCCCCACCCCTGCTCAAAATAGAGAGGCCAGGGAGATGAGAGATGAAGACTGCACCAGCACCACGCCCCGTCGCGTTTGTCTCCCGAGTCGCACCAGGTACACATTTGAGGCTGAGTCGACCGAAGCGAGGCCCCGGTTCAGATAATCGTCACCACCACGACCACCATTATCTAAAACTAGAACCTAAACTATGTTTATTTTACTAGGCACAGCCCACTGAGCTCTATCGCTCTTTCAAGTGACTTAGCCACAAATGATAGCTCAACAAAGTAGCTTATCACGTGGAAATATATATCAGCCAAATACTCTCAGCGCATGTTTCCAAACGGAGAGGGAAAAAAAAAACGTAGGACCCGGAGAAAAAATCCACGCGATCACAATGACAGTCATGCAAACTCCAAATATACAGCAGGCGCCTGTCATCGGAATCAAACCTCCACGACCTTCTGCATACCGGGCGAGGGAGTTAACATCTCGCCACCGCGAACATCAGCACCACGCATCACGTGGTCAGCTCCCGCCTCTGCTAACAACAGGCGGCGTGTGGCTGTGAATGGGATAGGGGGGCGGGATCGCTCTGTGACTGCCCGATAGCAGAGGGCAGTGCGTGCCGCCGTGCTGGTGGTGGTTGATGGTGGGAGAGAGCGGAGAGAGGAGGGGGGGAAGAGAGAGAGAGAGGGACGCAGGGAAGACCGCTTGCAGTCAGCCCGCTCCCACTAAACGAGCAAATCAGCAGCAGCACCACCAAAGCCGTCCATCCGCCTGCTGCAACAACGGGAGTCTGAGATCTTCCCGTCGGACGCTGTTCCTGCTTCACCGAGCGCCTCTCGTCTCCCAAGGTGCCTTATTGAGTGGCCAAGTGAGATGCATGCACGCTGTTGTGTGGGGAGTGGTCGTGTAGCGGTTAGCGCGCTGCGCTACGAACCTTATCTTAACCGGTCCTGGGCCTCCCCTAGGTCGACTCAGCCTCAAATGAGTACCCGGTGCGGTGTGTATACATGTCCACTAGGGAGGCTAAGGCGGCCGGGCGTGGTGCTGGCCACCCACTTCCTCGTGTGCTGTGCCGGCCTTCATAGGTGCTTTGCGAACAGCACTTGCCCCTACAGTCTATTTAGGCTATATGGGGGGTATTTGTCTTTGCTGTAAGTGATGCATGTGCACACACACACACACGTCTGTGCATATAACACGTGAACACACACACACACGCGCGTGTACACACAAACGTGCACATACACGCGTGCACACACACACGCGTGCACGCACGCACACACGCGTGAATACGCACACACGTGTACACACACACGCGTGAACACACACAGACGTGCACTTTCACGCGTGTACACACACAGACGTGCACATACACGCGTGTACACACACAGACGTGCACATACACGTGTACACACGCGTGAACACACAGACGTGTACACACACGCGCATGTGCACACCACGCGTAGACGTGCACACATCCCGATATCTGATCGCACACGCGAGACACATCGCGTGTGCACATTGCATGCGCCACAAAGACAAAAGGTCGCCCATAGCGTAGCCTCCACGGGCTGTTTGTGGCAAGGGCTGTTAGCGAGCAGCACTGAATGGAGGCGTTCGCGCCACGCCACGGTGCGACCGGGCGTGGTGGTTGTGGCCGAAAAAACCCACACCCGGCTCACGCACACACACGGAATATCGCCGACTGTATACGCCATACCGTGCGTCTGTGATGCCTGCACGTCACACTGATGGGGAAGCGGGCGCGTGGTGGCGAGCGCCTTGCCCTACGAACCCCGGCCAACTGAGTTCGATTCCCCCCTCTTAGACAGCGATAAACCGGTCCTTGGCGTTATCCCTAGGTCGACTCAGCCTCAAATGAGTGCAGTCAAGACCGCCGCTGGGGAGACAAAGTCGGTCGGGCGTGGTTGTTAGACCAGGCACCTTCTTAGGTGCTACTCGCTAGCATCATCATCACAGTGGCTGGGAGATGTTAACTACCTCGCCTGGCATACAGGAGGTCGTGGGTTCTACCCTGACGCCTGCTGTATATTTGGAGTTTGTGTGTTTCTCTCTCTCATCATTATCATAGTGGCGAGATGTTAACTACCTCGCCTGGTATACAGGAGGTCGTGGGTTCTCCCCTGACGCCTGCTGTATATTTGGAGTTTGCGTGTCTCTCTCATCACAGTGGCGAGATGTTAACTACCTCACCTGGTATACACGAGGTCGTGGGTTCTACCCTGACGCCTGCTGTATATTTGGAGTTTGCGTGTCTCTCTCATCATCACAGTGGCGAGATGTTAACTACCTCACCTGGTGTACACGAGGTCGTGGGCTCTACCCTGACGCCTGCTGTATATTTGGAGTTTGCGTGTCTCACCATCATCATCATCACGGTGGCTAGGAGATGTTAGCTACCTCGCCTGGTATACAGGAGGTCGTGGGTTCGATCCCGACCCTGAGTTTGCGTGTTCTCTCTTTTCCCGTGGTCGCGTGAATTTTTTGCTCCGGGTCCTCCGGCTTTAACCTCCCCATTTAGAATCGCCATCAGGTAAGGCCCACTGAGCTAAGTAGCATTTTTTTTTAGAAGCGACCTGCCCACAAATGATAGCTCAACGAAGTGGCTTATCACGAGGAAATGTATAGCAGCCAAATACTCTAAACGCACGCTTCCAATCGTGGAGGAGGGGAAAAAACCGGAGGACCCGGAGAAAAATCCACGCAAACCACGGGGGAGAGAGACACTGCGAACTCCCAAACACACAGGCATCAGGGTCGGGATCGAACCCACGGCCGTATTGACTACCTCGCTTGTATACCAGGCGAGGTAGTCAACATCTCCCCCCACCCATGGCACCGCTACTGCCAGTTCCCGCACCGCCCGGGTCAAACCCGGACGGTTGGCAACCCTAGCTAGCGCAAAACTGTACCGCCGAACACCGATTAATAATGCAGAGTTGTAGTAAAGTAATTAAATCGCGTGTACTGTACATGTTGTCCTTGCAAACTCGTGGACGGATATACAGTACCGTGTTCGGAATATAACGGGGAGTTTTTTTGGGGGGAAGGGACCCCTAAAATTTGAAACTTAAAATAACGCACCGTACGCAAATTACATAGAGCGTACAATGCAGCAATGTTCAACTGATTACTGCCTGTGGTGATGCTACGTTGACAGTGGAGTACAAGTACAAATAACAACAGCGAAAGACGCAACACATTCGTCAATAACACTGCCCTTACCCATAGGCAACGTTTCGGGCAATTGTCCTATTCCATTGCACCAATGCCGCACAGACACGTCACGTGCCAGGCCATGCCAGTTCTGCATCGTGCGGGATTAGATGCATGCACAGGTCGTAATGTCTCATTCGGTATCTTCCCGAACGCTCCTAGGCTGGTTTGTAGCAAGGATTATTGGCGTAAGTCACTAACTAGCACTAAGAGCACAAGGTAAGTCTATCCGTATCTTCATCATGAGGCCTCTTTCGCCAGTAGCAAGTAGACTAATAGGGGTTTTCCACTTTTTTTCTGGCAACAAAACTGACACCTTTTCCTTGCAAAAGGTGACACCTTTCATGTTTACATGTAAACATGTAAACATGAAAACATGTAAACATGTAAACATGATTCCTTGCAAAAGGTGTCAGTTTTGTTGCCAGAAAAAAAGGGGAAAACCCCTATTAGTAGCCTATCAGTAAAAAATTTCGACAGTATGAATAAACATAAGTTTCATTTTAAATAACATCATGAGTGCCAATTGCATCTCACAAGACTGTACAATAATTATGTCCATAATCACATGAAGGGCTGAATCCTATTTATAACAAGACACATTTGTAACCTATGTCCCTATCATCCTATGAGAGCGAGGGTTTTTAAAACAACGAGATGCATCTTCTTTGGTTCTTTCGGTAAAGTCACGTAGAATGAGAATAAAATAATAAAATAACACAATAAAATTCTCACGAGATGCAGTTATCGTGAGGACAAAACGAGACGAGACGGATGTTGGGCAGTGTGTTGCGATCGAAACGTCGTAGTGTCTTTTGTTTATTTTATTATTATTATTTGAACCTATCTACGTGACTTTAACGCGACATAGTCCATCGACGGTCACGTGCTTATGCAATTGAACTCCCGGGATGCAGACCTGCCCCGTGTCACTTGAGACCAGGAGACGAGTGACAATTCAGAGCGTCGCGTTTGCTAATATTCTTTACCCTGAGTTACGCACAACTTGCAGAGCACAAATCCACCTCGCGATTAATGTACACCCACAGCCCCCACCCCTTTTTTTGCCAATCCACTGCTGGATGAGGGCCTGCCCAGGCCAGTGCAGGTCTTGAGAGCATTACGTGACCATCCTTCGCCATGCTGGTTGATGAAGGCAGAGCTCCATGGACACACACGTATGTGTGTATGTTGAACTTCTTTCGCGCCGTACGACGCCAAACCGTGCTAATGGTATTGTACTGGACAACAATGGAAGCGCTGCACTGCCCTCTGCTGACAATGTTGCCCAGCGCAGCCTATAACACCTGTTATGCACGGTGGTCGCCCATCCAAAAACCATCCAGATGCAAGCCCTACTTAGCTTCTGCAATCTGACGAGATTAGGCACACTGGGTGATTTGGTCATAGGCCCCGATTAATAGTTCCAGTTAATTATAGTATCGTCAAAAGTAATATAATAATGTCCTGTATTTATAATAATATAAGAATAATGTTCTTTGTTTACTCGGGAAAGCCTCACTAAGTCTCACTAAGTCTCTTTTGCAGGAGGGTCCTGATGTGCATTGGGTTGTTTGGTGAATTCCATTTTAATTTGTATTTTTGTACTGTACTGGAGTTACCAGGATTAAACCCCCCATGCGAACGGGGAGGGTAAAATTAAGGGCTCCGCACAGATGGATTAAAGGATCTGTTGCTATACTACCAGCTGCTCACAACCTCGCACCCCGAACTTACACAACACCCAGTATTCCCCTGGAGTGAATATGCCATCCAAGCGCCCATCAGGCTCAACGTTGCGAACCTTCACTTCCTCAGACATGCCCGGTGTCACACAGGCGGTCGCCGTCATCGTGGCAAACCGAGTTGAGCGAGGCCTTAGTCCAGGGGTGGGGAACGTCCGGCCCACGGGCCGTATCAGGCCCGCGAAATCATTTGGTGTGGCCCTGCCAAGGCAACCGCAGGCGGGACTCGAAATTCAATAAATCTAGGAGCAAACCTTGGAAAAGCAGTTGCGAGTAGCAACATCATCAATACCGGCTAACATCATCACACGCCTCACCAAAGAGAAGCAGTTCCAGCCATCATATTAGGGGTGAGTTAATTAAATGTTTGACCAAATATAACAGGCTAATTTTTAAGTTGATAATTTTATATGGCCCGCGAATGATGTTATGAATATCCAAATGGACCTTGGCAGAAAAAAAGGTTCCCCGCCCCTGATTTGATTGGCAGGCGGTTGGGATCATTGACTTCCCGCACGGGGGTTTCAGTGGCCTGAACCGTCGAGTGGTCAGGCGGTGCTACGAAGAGAGAGAGAGAGAGGGGGGCGGGGGAGAGTACCCCATTTCGTTCCATGCCACCAGAGCCCATGCCAACCTCGCGAGGCCACTACACGCGGAGGAGGGGGGGGGGACTTCATGGAATGAAGGCCACGTGGATCATCAGACAATTAATGCACCGATGCTTCATTCGTGACAGATGGATCGTAAATACACTAAGGTTGGCCAGGTCAATGGCCCCGAGGCCCCAGAGCCTGAGCAGAGTTTCAGTGTTGAACTCCGGTGCGGAGCCTGGAGCTGGGGTCACTGGGACGCTCCGGAGTCTGGAGCTGGGGTCACTGGGACACTCCGGAGCCTGGAGCTGGGGTCACTGTGACACTCCGGAGCCTGGAGCTGGGGTCACTGGGATGTTGTGGAGCCTGGAGCTGGGGTCACTGTGACACTCCGGAGCCTGGAGCTGGGGTCACTGGGACACTCCGGAGCCTGGAGCTGGGGTCACTGTGACACTCCGGAGCCTGGAGCTGGGGTCACTGTGACACTCCAGAGCCTGGAGCTGGGGTCACTGTGACACTCCGGAGCCTGGAGCTGGGGTCACTGTGACACTCCGGAGCCTGGAGCTGGGGTCACTGTGATACTCCGGAGCCTGGAGCTGGGGTCACTGTGACACTCCGGAGCCTGGAGCTGGGGTCACTGTGATACTCCAGAGCCTGGAGCTGGGGTCACTGTGACACTCCGGAGCCTGGAGCTGGGGTCACTGTGACACTCCGGAGCCTGGAGTTGGGGTCACTGTGACACTCCGGAGCCTGGAGCTGGGGTCACTGTGACACTCCGGAGCCTGGAGTTGGGGTCACTGTGACACTCCGGAGCCTGGAGCTGGGGTCACTGTGACACTCCGGAGCCTGGAGCTGGGGTCACTGGGACACTCCGGAGCCTGGAGCTGCGGTCACTGGGACACTCCGGAGCCTGGAGCTGGGGTCACTGTGACACTCTGAAGCCTGGAGCTGGGGTCACTGTGACACTCCAGCGCCTGGAGCTGGGGTCACTGGGACACTCCGGAGCCTGGAGCTGGGGTCACTGTGACACTCCGGAGCCTAAAGCTGGGGTCACTGTGACACTCCGGAGCCTGGAGCTGGGGTCACTGTGACACTCCGGAGCCTGGAGCTGGGGTCACTGTGACACTCCGGAGCCTGGAGCTGGGGTCACTGTGATACTCCGGAGCCTGGAGCTGGGGTCACTGTGACACTCCGGAGCCTGGAGCTGGGGTCACTGTGATACTCCAGAGCCTGGAGCTGGGGTCACTGTGACACTCCGGAGCCTGGAGCTGGGGTCACTGTGACACTCCGGAGCCTGGAGTTGGGGTCACTGTGACACTCCGGAGCCTGGAGCTGGGGTCACTGTGACACTCCGGAGCCTGGAGCTGGGGTCACTGGGACACTCCGGAGCCTGGAACAGGGGTCACTGGGACACTCCAGAGCCTGGAGCTGGGGTCACTGGGACACTCCGGAGCCTGGACCTGGGGTCACTGGGACACTCCGGAGCCAGGAGCTGGGGTCACTGGGGTCACTGTGACACTCCGGAGCCTGGAGCTGGGGTCACTGGGACACTCCGGAGCCTGGAGCTGGGGTCATTGGGACACTCCGGAGCCTGGAGCTGGGATCACTGGGACTCTCTGGAGCCTGGAGCTGGGGTCACTGGGGTCACTGGGACACTCCGGGGCCTGGAGTTGCCGCTACTGAACAAAGTGTGATGAAATGGAGTCCAGAGGGCTGTGCTATCACAGCTTCCACAGTGCCCGTTGACTTGTCCATGGGTCAAGCTCCCCCCAATCTTACCTGATACTCCAGCCCCCCCCCCCACCACACACACTTTGCACTTGGCATACTCCACACCACGGAGAGGGGCCGACAACACAATCTAAAAACGTTTGAATCTCACGCACGCAATGTCGATGCACGCATTGCAAGCTTAATACAGTACAGTTAACATTAACAGCAGCGGCTGTAAACCGAGCCATGACTAACATCAGTGGCAAGTTAAATCTGAACCGGTCCTGCAGCCCTCGAGGAATATAATTTTCTCGTACAGTCTGTTCTCCTATAACGCCGCATGTTTTCATCACGCGAATTGGGTATAGCGCGATTAATGTATTAGGGAACGCATTTTCTATAGCGCGGATGCGAATTGGATATAACGCGATCGAGTGAACGGAACTACGTCGCGCGAGTAGTGATAAGCGGTCGTACGGCCGCCTCGGCGTAGCGTCACGCAAGGCACTGGGATGCTGCTGGATGCTTCCAGATGCTACTCACGCGCCTCGGTCTTTGTTCGGCCTGCATTCACATCTCTTACGTGTTATCGCGGACTGTGCTGTACCCTATATATTATTCATTATAACGCGATTTATTGATAACGCTGTGTTTCTTCAGGAACGCAACTTTCCGCGTAACAGGAGAACTCTTTAGTTTAAAGCGCGCAAAACAAGATCTCAATGGATGACTTATACAATCAGCGATAATAATAATAATACTGCTTTTTTACAACTTAAAGAGGCAGATGCTGCCACCGTCAAATAAACAGATGACCGATTTATGAGCATTTGTGCATCCGGAGTCGGTTTACCAGTTAAGAGCAGCTGGAGCAGATGCATAGAGCTGCTCACGAGCTACAGATGGGGCTGCTGGATCCAGCCTGGAGATTGTGGGGGGGGGAGGGGAGGGAGGGAGGGAGGTGCTTCTTCGTGTCCTGAGCAAGCCTGGATCTGGAGCCTAGCAACTGGAGCCAGAGGCCATGGAGGGCAGAGCACTGCCAGCCGCAAGATACAGGCGACGATGCCCCGTGTTGTTTATTCAGTGATCTTGAACGGGGTAAATGACCACACGCATTTGCGTAGATACAGAGGTGGCGGGACACCGCGAAGAAGCGGAAAGACGACCAGAATTGGCGCCAACTATTTGCCGCGGCGTTGTGGCCTCAAATGTTTGCCATTAGTTTCGCATCGCGCGTTTTCAGATGCGCTTGTGCGGCCCGTCTGGCACGCTCTTGCTTACGATATTAGAAAGCCACTGGGAGCTATGCACTTTTAAATCGAGATGGGGAAAACTCATTTCTTTAGAACTGCTCTTTGTGTTGAGTTTGTTGTCCTTTCCCCCGCTCACCTCCGATTCGCACGGTTGGCTCCGTAAGGTCCGAAAGAAGTTCAACATGCAGCACATCCACAATAGAGGATTTTGTTTGGGTTAGATCGCGTAAATGTATAAATGTGTCGTTAAACCCGCCACCACCTGACACAGCCAAGTAGTAAGGGTTGTCACGTAAACAGAACGTGTCAATTCGTTATTAGCACAGCACACCGGTGTGTGTACATACACACACCGGTGTACAGTCCATACATGAATAAATTGAGATGTTTGGCCAACTCGATCGGTGGAAATGAGAACACCTGGATGAAAACCTCGCGACCGAGTGAGGGTGCAGCACTCCACCCCATGCAGATGGAACAGACAAAGCGTCCACTTTCGATGCTACCGCATTCTCCTGGAAAGCCAGAATACGGCCCCCTCGACGCCCGTGGGAAGAGAGTTTCGCAACATCTGCGCGTGATCCACCAACCCTAGCTGCCTCCACAGTGCTGGATCACAGGCCACGTGCGTAGCCAACGCCGCCAGGCAAACAGACGGCGATTTTCTTTGGTCGTTCGTAGTTTAGTGCGCCCGATATATTCAATGAATCCCAAAGCACTGTCAGCGTCTTGCCATTTGGAATATTTATTCGCGTAAAAAAAATGAATGGATTGTTAATATATGGGTTGGTCGTGAATGTACAATATACACGTTTTTCGATATCAGCAGAGAATATCAGGAAACATACGCGAGTTAGAGAATACATATCCATAAGAGGTTTTTTTTATTAGATTGCGTAAATATAAATGTGTCGTTAAACCCGCCGCCACCCGGCACAGCCGATTAGTAAGGGTTGTCACGTAAACAAATCATGCCAATTCGTTGCTAGTACAGCACACCCGTGTATTGGAGAGTAAACCCACAACATTTACAATTCAAGTACGACGTTTCGCCGATTATTACAACCAGCATCATCAGGTGACAGCCAGAGATGTGGAGAAATCCTCCTGTTTCCGTCTTAAATAGAGGGATAGATGTGATGTCGTCCACTGTGAGCCAATCAGGTGCGAAGACCAGAGGGGGGTGAGGTGGGAGGGGGGAGGTAATGTATTCATATCATTCATAATAAAGGTTTATTCATATAAATTACAATGGTTATCTATAATTATTGCTCAGGTTATTCACAGTTAATAATTGGCTGTGTCGGGTGGTGGCGGGTTTAACGACACATTTATATTTACGCCATCTAACCCCAAGATCTCTGTTATGGATGATATTGGTCGAGAGAGCCTACGAGATAGAGAAGACGCGCTCATGGCTGTAAAGGAGAGTAAGTGTGCTTGGGCAGGACACGTGGTGAGAGAGGATGATGACTGACCGTGGAGACTAAATTATGGAATAGTCGCCAGAGGAGGGATCGGGGGACGATGATATCAGCGCGTGTGCAGGCACTAGACGGATTGTTAAAATCACGTGGCCATGAGGGATGGCTACTACGGCTTGGGCAACAAGCCTTCATCCAGCAGTGGATAAATCGCGACTGTTGACGATCATCACTTTTCATTCTTTCACCTTTCCCTGATCCCTCATTGACAGCTCTTGCTGAGGCAGAAAGGTAATTTCAAATCCATGCAGTAAGGAAATGCTATCGCATCAGCACCACCGGTGTTGCAAGTTCACGAACGCATCTTTACGGCGACCAGCGCTGTTGGCAACGACTTGTGGATCATTTTGCGGTCACCCTTCTTCCTCTGAGCAAACACCCCGGGTAGTCATTGTCCGCCGAGAACACGTCAAGATGCTACCAGCAGCAACAACAACAAAAAACAACAACAAAAATAACAATGCATTTTATTTCAGAAGCTGAAAGACGAGCCGGCTGAGAACAAAGTGCAGAGACACGCGTGGCCCACGGCCATCGCCTGCCTGTGCAGACGTGCAGAGCTGTTGGAACGTGCCCGGATTCACGCGCACAGCCTTAAGGGGCTCTGGGCTCTGACGTTGGAAGGGTCCACGGTTGAAATGCAAAACATTAACGCTACCGTAAATCCTGCGTGTACTGTGGCCATTAAAACCAGCAGCATCGCTCTGCGTGTTACGACCGGGCATGCAAGGCGACGTTAAAATGGCGTTGTCTTTTGACTCGTGATTCAGCTTCACCATTCGTGTACTTTCGCATTTGAAAAGAAGGAAACTAGAACTTAAACAACCCATGTGGATAACTCTGGATTATTTTGACATATTTGGTGGTGGTGGTGGTGGTGGTAAAGGGGGGAGGAGGATATAGAGTACAAAGAAGGGCAACTATACTCGCAGGGGCCCCACTCAAACATATCGTTCAGCTGGAACCTACGTCGCATGCACTGCATCGCGCGCTTTCGGATGCGCTTCTGCGGCCGTCTGGAACGCTCTCCCCTCTGATACGAGGAAGCCACTGGGAGCTGTGCACTTTTAAATGATCTCGATTGAAAACGAATTCCTTCAGAACTGCTTTTTTCTGTTTAGTTTGGTGTCATCTCCCCGCACCTGCGGTTGCCTACGTACGGTGCGAAAGAAGGTCAAGTAACATCACATTCCTCAAAGCAAACAGAAGCATAACTCCGCCCTATCTCCACACAAAGACTACAACGGCCTCTCTAGTCCAGTGGTTCTTAAGCCGGGTTCGATCGAACCCCAGGGGTTCGTTGAGTCACTCTCCGGGGGTTCGGCAGGGGTCAAGACACACAAAGTGTAGCGGCCCGGTTCGCACCGGCGAAGTCGGGCCCGGTTTCGTCGGCCGCCAAAAAAATTGGCAACACACAATTTTTATTCGCCGTGTTAGATTACAAATATTTAGTTGCTTAGTTAAAAAATGTGTTACACAAAATTAAATTCAGCCCACTTGTATTATTTGTGTCGCCACGCTCCGCTTGGCCATCATTGGCTGCAGCTGATCACGCCACATTGCGTGATCAGGAACTTGGTGCTCTCAGTAGTCGACTTGTGGCTGTTGTGATTGTTGTACGTCATTTGTGATTTTCTTTTAATCTTTCAATCCCTTCATACTAACTATGTCGAGCAAAAAAAGAAAGTGGTTGGACGAATACGCACAATATGGATTCACGTGTATAAAGGAACGTGATGGGAGTCAGCGTCCTCAGTGCATGATTTGCAATGCCAAGTTGAGCAATTCTAGTCTAGCACCGACACAACTAAAGGAACATTTCCTAAAGCTGTATGGAGATGAGAAATACAAGAACACAACACTCGCTGAATTCAAAGAGAAGAGAGCCAGATTCGATGAAAATGCTCCTCTGCTTTGTACCCATCGACAAACCGATCCTCACAGCATCGTACGAAGTTGCGTACCTGATCGCAAAGCAGGGCAAACCACACACCATTGGTGAAACACTCGTAAAACCAGCTGCGTTGAAGATGGCGAATATCATGCTGGGAAAAGCTGCTGAAGATAAGTTATCCCAAATTCCTCTTTCAAATGACACTATCAGCAGCAGCAGAATAGACGACATGAGCGATGACATGTTGGCTCAAGTAGTTGCAGATCTGATTTCAAGCCCAGCAAAATTCAGCCTCCAACTCCACCAGACCACCGACGTTTCCAATCTAAGCCAGCTTGTTGTATTCGTGCGCTATATGAAAGACGACGTGATAAAGGAAGATTATTTTTTATTTTGTAAGCCTCTTACAACAACAACCAAGGCAGTCGATGTGAAGAAACTCGTGGATGACTTCTTCAGAGACAATGATCTTTCGTGGAATATGGTTTCTGCAGTTTGTTCGGACGGAGCTCCAGCCATGCTGGGACGACACTCTGGTTTTAGAGCGCTGGTGAAATCCGATGCACCACACATCATTGTTACGCACTGTGTTCTGCACAGGCATGCGTTGGCAACAAAAACCTTGCCTCCAAAACTGGCAGAAGTATTAAACATTGTAGTTGAATGTGTGAACTACGTGCGAAACAGTGTTATGAAGCACCGCATCTTCAAAGAGCTGTGTAATGAAATGGGCTCTGAATTCGAGGTACTTCTGTTCCATTCTAACGTTCGGTTGTTATCCCGGGGAAAGGTGCTAAATCGTGTGTTTGCCATGCGTGTGGAATTAGCCCTGTTTTTGCGAGAGTACCAACATTGTCACGCAGATTGCTTCAAAAATTCTGAGTTCATTCTCATTTTGGCGTACATGGCCGATATTTTCGATGCTCTCAATCATATCAATCGACAGATGCAGGGTGGTGGAGTCAACATCATCGAAGCGGAAGAAAACCTGAAGGCGTTTAAAAAAAAGCTACCTTTATGGAAACGACGAACAGAGAATGATAATTTGGCAAACTTTCCCCTGCTGGACGACTGTGTAAGTAAGATCGAAGACGTGTCTGGAATTGGAGACATTTCTGTACCTGGGGAGCTGAAGCAAGCAATTGCCATGCACTTAGATGAGCTCGCAAAGTCTCTCGACGGATACTTCCCCACCAGAAAGTCATATCCAGCATGGGTGAGACAGCCGTTCACGTTTAGTGTTGCGACAGCAGATGTCAACGATGAATACCTCGAGGAAATCATTGAACTTCAGCAGAGCCAGCTTCAACAGCAACTCTTCAGAACAACGCTCTCAACGTTTTGGTGTCAACTAATCGTACCATACCCTCTTATTGCTAAGAAAGCCCTTGAGAGACTCACACCGTTTGTTACAACGTATCTTTGCGAGCAATCTTTTTCGAGGATGGTAGACATAAAAACTAAGAAAAGGAACAGACTTTGTTGCGAAAATGATATGAGAGTGGCACTTGCCAAGGTGAAGCCGTGTATTTCTGAACTTGTATCTGAAAGGCAACAGCAAAAGTCATATTGATTTGCAGTAAATATTAATTGAGTTATGTTTTTGCGTGAAATTCATGTTTTGTTGGTTTTGTTCTTTGAACACAGTGATTTTGTGTGCAACTGATGCATGGTTCATTTTGTGCACTAATAAAATATATACCTATGTTTTGAAGAAATCATATTTTATTTTTCCAATTACGAAGGTTTCGGTGAATGCACTGATGAAGCTTAAGTACCTCCAATAAGGTTAAGAACCACTGCTCTAAATTTTGATTTAAAGCTTTCGTGACTGCAGTAATTCATATTCTTAGCTTTTTCG
Source organism: Petromyzon marinus (assembly GCF_048934315.1). NCBI lineage: Eukaryota > Metazoa > Chordata > Hyperoartia > Petromyzontiformes > Petromyzontidae > Petromyzon > Petromyzon marinus. Next base: position 4,484,269 of record NC_133678.1, read on the forward strand.
GTAAAGTCACGTTGAAGGGAAACAACAAAATAATAAAATATATATAAAACAATAAAAAATTCTCACGACGTTTCGACCATAACTCAAACGGTCATCTTCAGGTGTGTTGGTTTGCATAAATGTATTTTTAAACGGCGCATTTATTT